>NC_086160.1:73975582-74275582 GCF_035149785.1 Candoia aspera
CAAGATTACAACTGGTCCAAAGCCAAGCAGTGATCCCAATGACCAAGCCTGGACTTGAACTCAGAACAGAGAGAACATGTTTAACAGAAAACCCTGTTATGTGGCCTACAGCAAGGGAAAACCCACCTCTCGTTTACGCTCCCTCTGCTTTGCAAAGCCACAAGAGCGCTTCTAGAAAATGAAACCACTAAATATAAGCCATTATTGTCCAACCTCATGCCACACTCAAGACCTGAATAAAGGCTGAGCTTGTGGTCCTTATGCCATCCAAAACAGCTGATACTCTTTTGAATGTCGGAGCTCATGAACAAAGACAAGAGTTGCTCAGAGCATGTGTCGAGTGCAAACCAAGCTGACTGCACCGATCCCAGATGCATCTGATATAAACAGCAAGGTGGGGAGCCATTTTTAACAATGACCCATCGTTTGTTTTCTCTAAAGAGAGAGTCAAGGGTGGCCTTAAGAACACAAGTGAGGCTATTTTTAAGGTTCACTTAGCACGTGGTTCAAACTTGAACATTCAATAATTCTTTATTTCTCCCCGCTTCCTTCATACTTGACATTACATGGCTGCGTTCACCCAGCACATCTGTCCAGGCTTAAGTAAACTACGGTCAATTCAATTAATCTGGATTTTTCAGTTGCACCTCCCCGAATCATAAACTAATCACAAGAGGTGAGAGCAGAACACGGTTGGCTGGTCTTTGGCTGAACAGGTTGTGTGAACGCAACCCCAGCTTTGATACTTCAACTCACATGTGAGTTGCAGTACCAGGCAAGGCTCAGAAACGACCCCATGCTATGACAAAGCACCAGCGAAACCCAGAATTGTTGGAGAGATAAAGGCAGCAGCGAAAAAAAGGACACTTCCAAACTTGGAGAAGGGGATGAAGGACCCCATCTCCTCCCCTCTTTCCTTCAAAGCCCCCTGCCCCCCAAACCTTCTTTAGAAGGGATTTGCCTGCCTGTGGAAGACAGCCCCCGCTCTCCCCAAGAACTGCACATTCTCCGAGCGAGAGTGAAAGCCGAGAAGAGCTTCTGAAACGCCACCAAGACTTTTTCCAGATGTTTACCTCGAAGCTTCAGGAGATCTTGTTCACATAACGCCACCAGAAGCTCACCCACCTTGGGTTTAAGCTGCCTCCTCTCCTCGTCGTAGGCACTCTGGAGAAAGAGAAAAGCAGAAACTAATACCTGGAGGAAGACCGTTCATCACCTGTTATTTGAACTGAAGCTGGATTGAGCCTTGCTCCTGGAGGTGGCTGGAACCAACCAGGAAGCTCGGCTTGCCAAGCAGCGAGTCCCATTAACTCTTCCCTGGCAGGCTGGCAACTTTCGGAAACTGAAACCAAACCAGACCAGGAGAGGGGAGTCTGATTTTGACAGAGCCAAAGAGTTTGGGGGGCACCACAAACAGCAGATCATCCTTCCACCATCAGCAGGTATGCCATAAAATTCCCCAAGGTGCCCCGAGATTCCTTGAATAATCTTTCTCTCCTTTAAATAATGTTTTCTTTTCAGTTCAGACTAGGGGACAGTGCTGGGACGATACACGCAAATAGAGCAACCGACTGCATTTCAGGAAATTAACTCCTGTAAGAGATTTCAGAAACGGAAGGGCTGCCTTAAATCAGATTTCTTTACTCTAACTTTCCTTAGCTTGGTGCCTTCCACGTATGTTGGAAGACAACTTTTAAAATTCTCCTCCAGGATGGAGGATGTCAGGTTGAAGAAAGCCGATCTCCAGTATTTCCAGCATGAAATAACTCTTCCATAATCTAAGTCTATCGATCTATTTTTAAAAATGGCAATTATATTGTTGTGAGCTGCCCAGAGACATTGAGAGTCTAATAACAATAACAACAACAACAACAATTTGTGTGTGGTCAGTATATGGTTGTATTAGTATATTTCATTCACTCTGTAATCCTGGGAACTGAATATAGGATCTGTGGTCTATCGCCATTCCATCTTCCATTTTAAAACACAGCACACTTCCTAAAGCAAGTACGTTTAAAAGAAATAAAATTAAAACCCTGTAATTATTATTATTATTTTCTTAAAAAGAGGAAAACATGGAAATCTGCTCAAACATGCTTTGTCCTATCTTGTCCTACCCATCTCCAGGGCTTACCAGACTCTTGGCTGACAGACATAGAGGCAAATAGAACATTTATTTTTAATATTTGCACAGAAATGTGGAAACCTCTGTACACCCTGCTTAACCTCCCTCCCTGGAAACTAATTTACTCATTTAAAATATTCGTACGTTGCTTCCCATTGCAAAAACCCTGAAGCGCATCAGGAACGCTTAAAAAAAAAAGCAAAAACAAAATACAATGAAGAAAAAGGCATACTGGGGTGGTGGGAATTTGGCTCTTTGAGCCCTGGGTGATAAAATTTGCAGCTTTGGGATCACAAGCCCCCAAATCCACAGAGTTTAAAAGTACCAGAATTTGAAGTCTGTGGCTGAAACGGCATGAAACTCACAGCGCAAATTTGACTAGCCTTTTAAGCATCTGTCCCGACTTGCACCTAAGTGTAGCAAACATGTACCTATGCAACCTCTTTTTTCTACTGTGACCTCACAACCTTGCTCTTATCCGATCCCCAGGATAGCCTTAGATCATCCTTAGCTGTTCCAGTTTTAAAACAGTGCTTTCCCCCTTAAGCAGGCAACAAAGCTCAGCAGTTTTACCTGGGTACAATCTGACATACTTTGCTGACTGCTGTATGGGTGCTGTAGCCAGGTGACCCCTGGGGATCAGCCTGGTTCCTCTTGGCCACTTTAGGCTGGTGTGAACACACACATACACACACACACCTCCAGTCTCTAGGCTAGTGTTTCTCAACCTTGGCCACTTGAAGATGTGTGGACTTCAACTCCCAGAATTCCCCAGCCAGCATGGCTGGCTGGGGAATTCTGGGAGTTGAAGTCCACACATCTTCAAGTGGCCAAGGTTGAGAAACACTGTCCCCCAGAGCACAGGAGAGTCAGGCTCTTTTGAAACAGCCTTCCCTTGTACTCACCTGTCAGCCTTCAAGGTAGACCAGACTACGAAACCAGAGCCATGCAGGTTAATCCTGCTTTTATTATATGGTTATAGTAACAGAACCTTGCAAGTCTGAATGTACTTCTCACCTCCCTCCCTTTATCTTCATGAAAAGTAGGGAGGGTCTTGTCCAAGACGCTTTCTCGGGTTACAGTTCTAGACCGGACTCAGATTTCTTTTATCTGACCATGGTCTTGGTTGAGGCTCTTCCTCCTGCTCCTCAGAGCTATTCCTTCTTCCCAGTGCATCATCAGATCTCTGGGTTGATCCAGAGATCTGGCTTTGAAACAGGCCTAACAGCAGACCCTCTCTCCTGCTGCATCCCTTCCCCCCATGCTGGCCAGCAATCAATCAGTCTCCTTTTGAACACACCCATGCCAAAAACTTGCATGAAGCTAGCAGTGAGTTTTGACTGACCATTAAAACCACTGGTTGAGCCAGCTTTTGAAATTTGCTTCTTTTCTGTCCCCATCTCCATCTCCATCCCTGGAAGGAGGACAGTGGATTTTAACTGAGCCGTGGGGAAGAGCCCGCAGCAGGGGTGCCCGCAGAATAGGGTAAAAAAAGTCAAGATGGTGACCCACATAAAAAACAGGCGGAGCTACAATTGCACTGTGGCGGTTACCATTTTTGACTTTTTGGACCACAACCTGCCGATACCTCTGGTCCGTGAGACTTAGAAAGCTCAATGAAAAGAGGAAAAAAAATTTTGGGAGGGAAGCATGCCCAAGTTTTTATCTTCTTGGAGGAAAAGGTATAGATACAAAATGTCCTGATTACCAGGAAACACACTGAGGCGAGGACTTGGTCTCTAATATTTATTAGTAGTACTTAACAAGAATCCTAACAAACTGAGAAAGCGTGGGAAAACCCAGCCATATAAACCCCAAAGGTTAAGGCGGTCCCGATCTGTGTCTCTTTGAATGGCTGAACAGTTCCTCAGTGCTACGCATGCGCTTGACAGTCTGGGTGAGAGCCCCCTGCTCGCCATCCTTACTCATGACACAAAAGCTGAAATTAGAACGGTCAAAAAAGCGGCATTGGCTTGGTCACCCAAACATCCACCTACAGCTTTTTCCCTACTACAAGCAGGAGACTTCATTCTGCCAGATCAGGTGCCACAAAACCAGCCCTTCGGTCACCTTCTAGGAGCATTGGACTTTCTCTCTCCAAATCAATAGGTAGGGTTTCCCTTGACGTAAAGTCCAGTCGAGTCCGACTCTAGGGGGCGGTGCTCATCTCCGTTTCTAAGCCTTGGAGCCGGCGTTGTCCATAGGACACTTCCGGGTCATGTGGCCAGCATGACTCACGGAACGCCGTTACCTTCCCGCCGAAGCGGTACCAATTAATCTACTCACATTTGCATGTTTTCGAACTGCTTGGTGTGCAGGAGCTGGGATTAACAACGGGAGCTCACCCCGCTGCGCGGTTTCGAACCGCCGACCTTCCGATCGACAGCTCAGCGGTTTAACCCGCAGCGCCACCGCGTCCAGATCCAAATCAATAAGCCATTCTAATTAAGAAAATAAAAACATCCAGTCAAGCTCAACTCAGACACATCCAAGCTCTTTTCTTCCAACAGTTGAAAGTGCTTTGCCACTGTCTTCTCCTAGGATTTTTTTTTTCAGCCTCCCAGTATGACATATAATTTGGAGCTTGCAGGATGGACTTCTAACTGAATACTAGCCAGGTCAAATCCTGCATAGTTTTTTGAGGTCAGCCAAGGTCATCTTGCTAGGGATTATAGGACCTGAAATCCAGCCCATTGGGAGGACATTCGGCTGGGGAAAGCTGCGCTACTGCAGTCCATGGGCTTTGGGCCACCTTTGAAGACTATTTGAGAATTTTAAAACTCAGATGCCAACTGAGTTGGAAATATAGGCATGGCTGATCAACATTTAAGCAATTCCACTTTTTGCCAGTCTGCTTTGGGACACAGTAGAAAGTGCTGTGAGCCAGGATTTCTGAAGGAGAGCCACATGATGTACAAGTTCTTCATCAGAAAGTGGCCTTCATATCTCCACATGGTCAGAAGTTAGCTGGACAGGCAACAAGCCCCAGCCTTTTTCAGCCCACATCTCCAGGTACAATGTTTGGCCTAGAGCAGTGTTTCTCAACCTCAGCAACTTTAAGATGTGTGGACTTCAACTCCCAGAATTCCCAGAATTCCTCACACTGGCTGGGGAATTCTGGGAGTTGAAGTCCACACATCTTAAAGTTGTTGAGGTTGAGAAACACTGGCCTAGAGGGCAACTTACTTAGCTCCCAATCTACTGTCCTGCTCAGGTCCAGATGCTTTCCTTAGTCCACAGATAATGATTTCATCTGCTGGTTTTTATAGATTTGCTTTTATTTTAAACTGCTGTTTGTTTTATTGATTTTTGAACATTTACTGTAGTAGGAAGTTGTCTTTAACAAGCTAAAAACCAGTGCTGTTCTGGCCTGGAACTTCTTGCATTTGCAGTCACAGAATATCAGGGGGGCAGGGAGCAAAACTGGAAGAAGAAGTATTACCAATAACCTCTAAGCAGAAATCTTCCTGCTTGGTATTCCACGTTCTAGGTTCTACAGGCAAAACATGTCTGGTGTAACTAATGTGGGATTTGTGTTCTGCTTTACGACTGAAAAAAACCCAAGTGCTTTCCAACAAAACAATGCCAAAAGCATCAAAACTATGAGACAGAGTTATGCACTAGATCAAATTAAATGAAGGAGGAAGGTCCTGATAAATAAACACAAAAGAAATATTTTCTTGGTGGCTGCACGACCACAGAGGAGGCCATTTTACTTGCTGCTTAGCATCAGGGATTCGTCAGACAGCAAACGCAAGCTTCTATAGCTCAACTCAGAGGTTGACCACGTTCCAATGCTTTGCAAGATAGCTCCAGTGCTAAGCTGTGGCGAACATCACCTTCCAGAAGGACAGAACAGCTGCTGCAGCAAACCAGGCCCAGCTGTGGCTGGCCCGAACTGTGACGGACTGACATGACTCTTTATGTAACAGACGAAACTGTGCCGCTGAGAACATGCAATGACACACCCAGCCTTTTCCAATAATGGGTATTATTCTAGCTCAACTGATTCATTGTGCCATTAAACTAATCAATGTGCTCAACTCCATGCTTAAAAGCCATGAGAGTTGGCTGACAGGGAAAGAGGAGGAATGTGGAGACACATTAAAGGATTTCTCAAGATATATGTGGGGCACATCTGTCACAGCAGCATCTTGGCGGTCTGCTGGTGCCCCTGCTTATGAGAAGTCGCTGCAAAAAGAGCATCATCCGAGAGAAAAGTGCTCTTCCCCTCCAGAGTCCTACCAAAACAGCTGGAACATCTTGCGTTTTTGCATCCCACAGCCCTCTATGCTCACCTCACGCACACCACATGTAACTCTGGGTTAAGAACCACCTCGTCTCATTTCATGTCCGAAATGCAGGAAATAGAAAGGGGGAAAGTATTAATTAAAAGTTAAAAAGTTAAAAACATTTAATAAAAATATAAAATTTATATAGCTCTAGCCCAGTCCCGGGCCACATTGATGGCAGAGGTGTTTCCGACCAATAAGTCACTCTGTGTGCATGTTGGCCCCAAAGGGCACTGTAAAAGATGGGTAGGTGTTTGAATATGCAGTTGTTTGAATATGCATTAGCAGCAAATATCCTTGCCCTCAGGGAGAAACCCCCATTTTTCCATATAATCTTTAGTTCTGGCCAAACCGGTGCACAGTCTGTTTAAACATCTCCAAACCGTCCACTCCTCCTGCGAACCTCCAGGCAACTCCTCAAGCGGTTCGATCCAATTATGAAGTTGTTTTACTTGAGATTTCCATCTTTTTAATCGTTCTGTTTGAGATGTAGTAGCAATCTCCTCAGCACAGGAAACGTCTTGGGCATCATTTTGTAAACAAAGGGCCCTTCTCAGGGCCAATTTTAACGATGGCTACTATGACTATTGAAGGGATATCAGCAGACAAGGAAGCTTTATTAAGAATCACCTAATGGCATCATTAACTTTCTGGAGAAGGCTCTGATGCCGGGAAAGGTGGAAGGAAAGAGACGAAGAGGGCAATCAGCAGCAAGGGGGATGGACTCAGCTATAGTGGCGATGGGGGCCCCCTTGGAAGACCTGAAGACCAGGCTGGGGACAGATCCACCTGAAGAAGGTCTCTTTATGGGATTTCTAAGAATCAGCACTGACTTGATGGCCTTGCAAATCACGTACACAGTCACTGAACCAAGGTCCTTCCTTGCAAACCAGAGTGAGCGCCTAGTTACTGTGAACCTGGAGACACGTCCCATATTTGCTCATCATATCCAGGACTTCAAGCACTGATCTTTACATAGAACAAGAAGCCAGGGATCTCACTTTTGGAAGAGCTACTTTGCAAATTTGGAATAACCCTGAGAATACAAGATGAGCAGTTCAATTTGGATGGGAGTCAATGTTTGGATTTCTGGCAGACATGTGGTCAGTGCGCATATCTACTATAACAATCATGAGAGAGTCACTGAGTACTTGGATCTCAAAGCATGGCTATTCAAGGAAATGGAACAGGGCTAGTGAATCAGAGTTTTGTGGAGGGGGTGATATAAAAAGCTCTTCTCGTTCCCCACAGTCTGGCTTTTGCTGCAAAATGGTGTTTTATCACAAGACAAATGCTTTCCATGTCCGCGTTTCTCCCCCCGCTTCCATCACGTCAAAACTATGTCCACCGGCCTTTCCGCAAGCCACATATGTCTTTTGCAGAGTATGGAAGACATCAATCAAGAAAAGAACACCAAATGTAAGTCGGTGCTTTCACAATACAGGTCACAAGTTGGTGACTAATTTCACATTCCAAACCATAAAAGCACTCATAGAGACACCTAAAATAAACTGTTTTCAAAACTCGTTCTTGCTTTTGCTCCTCTGAAGAGCAAGGATCAAGGAAGCATATGTTGGACGATAGATTCCAAGGAAATGAGAAAGCATGCATACAGGTAGTCCTCGCTTAACAACCATTCATTTAGTGACAGTTCAGGTTTATGACGGTGCTGGAAAAACCGATTTGTGACCAATCCTCACACTTACGATCGTTGCAGTGTTTCTCTGCAGTCACACAATCATGATTTGGGCACTTGGCAACCAGCTCGCCTTTATGACCATTGCAGCGTCCTGTGGTCACGTGATCGCCATTTTCGATCTTCCCGGACAGCTTCTGGCAAGCAAAATCAACGGGAAACCACATGCTTCACTTAGTGACAACATGGTTTGCTTAACGCCCACAGTAATTTGCTTAACACCTGCTGCAAAAAGGGCCATAAAATTAGGTTGGATTCACTTAATGACTGCTTTGCTTAGCAACCAAAATTCTGGTCCCAATTGTGGTCATTAGGCAAGGACTACCTGTATTTTAAGAAAGTCTAAGAATGGTGGCATGGTAAATGTGACACAATCACCTGCTCCACGCACAGAATTTTATGGGAGGGCCAAACAATAATAGTTTTCGTTTCTAACCCTGCATCTTTGCTTCATGCTACTGGGGGTGGTGTGTGCGTGCGTGTGTGTGTGTGTGTCAGTTGAAGCATTTGAACTGTTGAAGGAGATTGTGGGTGTTCTCTCAAAATTGCCATGGGAGCGAGGAGTTGCATGTTCAGACAACAGCTGCCAAGGTGGGCATGAAAGCTACAAAGCTGAAAGATGATGCTGTCTGGATTCTTGGTAGCCTTCCATGAAGAAGGGAACTGCAATAAAACCTTTTACCAGGTGAATTTACGCTCCATCTCACTTCAAAGACCATGAACAGGAAGTTCAGAAGGGATGACAAGATGGTTGCAGGAGCAACAGAAATCCTTAAAAGTATAAATATTTTTTTCGTAAAATGTAGTAGCTGCTACATCACAAAACATGCAAACCCACAATGTTCTGTTTTAAAATGAGACACATTTGGGGGCACAATCTGGAGAGTCTCCAAGGGCCGTACAAACAGGATAAAGGAGCTACTGGTAGGCCAATACTCACAACTACTCACTGTGACTTACAGTGATTTTTAAAAAGGGATCACAGACAGATCTAAGCAAAGCAACACCTGGTCACACCAATCCAACACATTTAAAAGACCTCTCTAAAAGAAGGGAGGTGTGTGATCAACAACAGCTGATAAGCCACTGAACAAAACTGGACACACTGAATATGTGCAGAGGACCTACTGCAATACACAATCTTATTCCAACAAGACTTTTAATTTTGCTCTTTGTATGATTAAATGGGCCAAAAGATTTGGATATAATATTATGGCTGATCAACGGGAGAACACGTGGAGCAAAGATTTGAAATTCACACTGGATTATAACTTGAAATAGAATTTTTACAAGATGAGGTACCATTGATATTTAACACCTGGAAAGTTGTCAAAGATGTATAAAAGGGTACCAAATGTGTGTTGGAAATGCTCCCAAGGTGAAGGTCGCTCTACCACCTCTGGTGGACTTTGGACAAAGCTAAGAAATACTGGGAGCAAACATGTATTATAATCCAAAAGATTCCTAAAACAAATATACAACTGGAACCAGAACTTTCCCTTTTGGATTTGATGGATAAACTTGAAACAAAATTTGGGACTTTCTTTCTGTATTTGACGACAGAGGCAAGACTTTTGTATGCGCAAAGGTGGAAGGACGTACAAATTCCCACAGTGGAAGAATGGATGGTGACATTAATAGAATTGGCAGCTAAGGCAAAACTGGAAGTGAAACACTTTAACTGGATTTGTTTCCACGTGGAAACCGCTTTTGGACTATTTGCTTGTATCTGAAAAAAAAAATGAAGTTTTTATTTTGGGTTTTGATGATTAGGTTATTATTTCTTATAGAAATAATGTTTATTAAGGTTTGATTTAGAGTAAGAGATTAATGTATTATATATCTGTGTTTATATCTGTGTTGGGGAGGATCAGAAGTCACTTCTTTTGTACTTCTAACTATTTCTGCACTTCTTTAGTTTATCTTTTTTCTTTTAGTTCTTTCTTCAATCTTTTCTACTCTTTGTTTTTTATTTGTATTTTGAAACTCTAATGAAGTCTTTAAAAAAAAGAAGAATAATTTTGCTTTGGTTGTTGACACCATCATGTATAAGGAGGGAGTCTGGCTGAGACAACCGCAACTTGGTGCCTTTCAAATTAATCCTAATAACTTCCAGTCAGATTGTCTAGAAATGGTGGTGGGGAGTCTATCATGAACAGAGCTGATCCTGTAAGCATGGGGATGTGTTTCTTTTTGCACTTTTAAGTCTAGGAAACAGTCAAAACAAGCAGCTCATTAAGTCGAGTCCTGTACGAAATGCCTCCCGGAAATCCTTTAATTACTCAATTTCCTGGGAATACCCAATGTAGATCTCACTTCTAAACAAAATCCAGATGGGAGGGTGCTTCTCCATGGAAAAGACGATGCTGGTTCCATTTTAAAATCCAGATTCTCTTCCAGGGACCTTTTAAAAATAATTGCTCAATCCTTTCGCTGGGTCATTCCTGCATCTAATCCCTCTGGCAATTCCACTGAGCTCCAACCTGCTAAGCAGGTTGTAGACAGAAAAAGAACTGCCATAGTTTAAGAGAAAATAAATACCAATTATTAATTTAGCACCAAGTCTTCATTCCTTTAACTTTAGGCATTAATATTCAAGCTATAGTGAGGGCTTTTAAAAAGTGTGCAAGGTTTTAAAGCATGTCAAATAAAGGTACTGATTTAATAGGTGTGATGGATACTTTTCCCCCTCCATGGGCAATGTGATTCTTTTTGCACTTCAAAAAAATAAAATAGGACTTTTTTTGCTCAACTTTCTGTCTGAAAAGAGGCATTATTATTATTATTAAACACATTTCAACACATCATGCTAAGCATCTCCAAGCAACGTCCAATGCTAACAAGTGGTAAATCTGCAGTAGTCCATCATAAGACATCTATACCAAATGCAAACCATACATTAATTCCTATTAAAAAAAGGAAAATGATTATTTCCTCTTTGGGGAAGATGAAACTGGGAGGTTCCTCCCTTTTACCTCCCCCTCAGTTGTTCCGTCCTTCTCAAGCAGGGGCGTCCGCAGGGAGGGGGTCAAAAAAGTCAAGATGGTGGCCACAGCGTGCAATCAAAGCCCTGCCCTTTTTGACATGCAACACCATCTTGACTTTTTTGACTCACATACCCCATGGACACCCCTGACCTCAAGTCAATTTCACAAATTGATATTATCAGAGGCACTGGTCTTAAATTTTTCTGGTTCGTTTCACCAACTGAAAACTCCCCAGATTTGTCACCTGTTCCTTCCCAGGCAATGTTCACCCAGCAAATCTAAGAACCGGATAAACTGAAATATATTGCATTTGGAAGCACCACAGAAGTATTTATTTTATTTCTTTCTTTAGCAGTTTTATACGGCCGCCCATCTCAAACACATCACTCTGAGAGGCTAACAGTATTAAAAATGATTTTTTAAAAATACAAAAATTATAAAGCCACATTCGAACATTTAAGTACTATAAACAGCAGGCAGAAAAAGATGGAGTTTGAGGGGTGGGAGGGGTAGAATGAGGTCTGATGGGCCATTAAGAGCCCATCTTGCGCACAAGTTGTGTGTTCTGAGTGGGGCAATCAACCCACTGACAAGGTGAAACACCCACACAGATCCACTCCGGTTACAGAATTTAAGGCGCTGATTAGCATGGCGCAAATGCCGTGCTGAAATTCAGCTCCACCGCTGTCCTCTTCCCCTGCCAACCCTTTGCAGATATGTACCCAAACACATGCTCACATCGCGGCTCCTGAAGAGAAAGATGATGTTTGAGATTTCCTGGCCATTGGAGATCTCCAAGTCCCGCGAGCCTTGGGATCCGGCGGAAGAGCCGCCTGTACAGTCCCATATTTCAAAAAGAGCATGGATTACAAAGCCACATTAAAAGCTGACCTCTTCCTTTAATTCTGCTTGTCCTTCACTAACACTTGGCAAGTTCTGTCAAAAACTCATAAAGCCAACACACAGAGACATAAATCTTCTCTACCTTGGCCATTTTCTCCTTGGGTTCTGATGAGATTGGGGACCCCGGATGAGAATCCGGGATAGCCAGCATATGTTTGACAGAAGCCTAATATGTAAGGAAGAACTTATGAACTTGACTTTGCTGATGCAGCCAGAGAGAAATTGAGAAGTAAGACATCTCTTGCATCTCTCCACAGAAATGCAAGCAAGCACAACTGAACTGTGGTTAGGAGTTTAGGCTGTTAGGGTCTCTTAAGTTGGTTTGCAATTCAGAATTCTTTGGGGGTCGCGTCTCTGATTTATTCTTGAAGTTTATCCTCACCCTGCTGCTGCTGTTACAGGTAGTCCTCGCTTAATAACTATCCGTTTAGTGATGGTTCAGACTTACGACGGTGCTGAAAAAACCAACTTGCGGCCGGTCCTCACACTTATGACCATTGCAGCGTCCCCATGGTCACATGATCATGGTTTGGGTGCTTGGCAACCAGTTCGCATTTATGACCATCGCAAGGTCCTGTGGTCATGAGATCATTATTTTCTACCTTTCCAACAAGCTTCTGGCAAGTAAAATCAATGGGGAACCATGCAAGTCACTTAACCACATGGTTTGCTTAACACCTGTGGTGTTTCACTTAACAACAGCTGCAAAAAAGGTCGTAAAATTGGGTCAGATTCGCTTAATGACTGCTTCACTTAGCAACCAAATTTCCAGTCCCAAATGTGGTCATTAAGTGAGGACTACCTGTATCTGCCAGGGGTGGAGGATCCTTCCCAAAAGCAAGCATCAGCTTTAGAGATTTCTTTACTGAGGGCTGCAGCATTTCCCCACCCCATATTTTAGGCTGTCTGCAAATTTAGCCCTTCATTGCTAGCAGAGTTGCAAAGCCACTTTGAAAAGAGCTGGGAACCCTTTTTTTTCCCCAACTAGTTCCCTTTCCATGTATTTTTCAAGGATTATAATCAGCTGTCCTTTTCTCATTTCCATTTTTTTTTAAAAAACCTGGTTTCATCTTGATGCACTGGCAGGGTTTAAATTTCAATTTAAAGGAATGAATGGGAAAAGAAATCTACAAAATGCCTAAATTCACTGGGTCCTCTTTGACTCCCAACCATCTTTTCCCCCAACCTGGTGCCCTCGATCTGCCTCCAGCCAACACAGCAATGGTGAGGAAGAATGGAAGTCCTAATCCCCAAATCCTAAAAAGCTTTAAATTCAGGGTGAATACCTCCCACAGTTAAAAAACTCTTCCTAATTCTCACTGGAAAGCAGTTTCTCAGGCCAACCACATTGGTGATGGTCATTAGCAAGGATGAAGCCTCCTTGTTAGTTCTGGATTAGGGAAAATATGCTTCCCGAGAACAGATCAACAGGAGAGGGAAAAGAGTTAGGTCTCCATCCCATGCTAAGGTCCCTGGCCTGATTCCGCAGGACTGTGATTCTCAAGATCACCAAGGAGACCGAGGCTGGTGGCTTCATAAGACAGTGTCTTCTCCTCGGTGGTACCTACTCTGCAGAACACCTTCTCCAGGGACCTCACCTTGTTTAACATTTTGTGACCCCATTTGCCTAAAGAACTCAGTTGATGGAACCGCCAGAAAGATAAGAAGTCATTTTAAAATAAGTCTGAAATGCTTGCCTTATTTTGTCTACTTCCTGCTGATTTTGCTAGATTTTTATTGCTGTCACAGCTTTTACCACTTCTAAGCTGGTGTGTTTGCCTGTGAGGGTAAGTGGGTGTTGTAAATGCTGCTGAATCTCTTTTCATTCTTCCAGCGAATAAAGTTGACACATAAAATCACACACACACACACACCATACATTCATTACATTTTAATTTTTGGAATAGTTGGGGTCAATCTTATGTATTGATACAATTGATTTTAATTGATTAGGTGACATGGAAAACAAAGCAATCACCTGCGGGGGGGAAATACACACACACACACACACACACACACACACACACACACACACACTGTATAATGATGAAATATTAGAATAAGTAAATAAATTTATCTACCCTGGTAGTATGTTTCCTCAGGCTAGAAAAATGGATGGAGAAATTTTAAGATATGCAAATGCTGGTAAAAACGGGAATAGAATGTGGTCTCTTGTGAGGAACAAAATTTGTCAAAAGAAGCTAAAACAAACAGATGCCTATAAGATTCTGCATTTGCCCACTGCTTAGGACCTTTGTCATCAGGAGATAAAAATAAGCTGAATGCTCTAGGGGTGGGTTGTGATAAAGGGTATTGTGCGCGTGAGGTTGAACAGGAAGGAACGGGGTGAAGAATGAATGAGTGCTGAACAAAGGCGGGCTGAATGAGAAGCTGAGGGGCCAGTGTGAAAGAGGTGCTTTGAATGAGGATCCAATCACAGAACAGATACTCCATATGAAGGAAGAGTAAATGGGTGGAGAGAAAGGGGAAGACTCAGAAAGTTCTGGTTGGGTGGGGTTGATAAGACCCTTAACAAGGGAGAGGTGAAAAGTTGAAAGAACAAAAGGCAGTCTATGACTTGGTGGATGGATGTGGTAGAATTGAGGATGGTTTGCAAGATGGACAGGTGTGGAGAGGAATAAAGTAGAGGCAACTCTATTGCCTTTCTTACTTTATCTCATGCCTTTAATTTCTTGGCTCACTCTTAATCCCTTTCTGCTCCTTGAATAAGTTAGTTAAAGACAGCAGTGTGGTGGTTAAGTATGAACATACCCCTGGGAAATAGTCTCTAAATGTCTTAACAAATGGATTTTCCATTCTCCTCCACTCTTTCAGATGAGTCAAGGCCACGAGAGAGGTTTACTTGGAACTTTCCTCCTAGGATAATTTGCTCCAAATAGCTACAATCCGCTAATGAGCAAACAAGTCCAAGTCTGCTGGAGTGATTCTGCTTTGACAGACAAGGCAGCATGTTCATAAAATTCAGAATATAAAGCCAGGGTAACTTAGAAGACAAGGCATGGAGAACACCTAAGTTCAAATTTCACCTCAACTACAAGCTCACTGTTACATCTTAACCATTCCCTATGCAGGGAAAAAATGAAAATTAAAAACAAAAACAAACCAAAATGCCACATTTGTGAGATCTTTGTGGTTGAAACATCCGGCCTAAAGTTTGCATATCTTCCTTCCCCTTATTTTTCATATCAAGCTTTCTAATGGGAAGTTTTGAAGGAACTCAAAGGCTGATAAGTTCTTCTGTGTCAATTTGGTTCACCCTGTTTCCCAACTATAGATTTCAGATTTTTTTTCCCCCCACTGATTAACTTGTAAGACTGGACAATTTAGAAGGCCGGTAGCCAGTAGCTGTATTATGACTAGAACACATCTGTAACAGTCCAAGCCTTTACGGAAGATTTCAGGTTGAGGATTTCAGGCCGATAATCTCAGGATTTGCAGTCCCAATTCACTAGGTTGAGGAGATATGAAATATCTCACAATATCTCAGGCCAGTGTTTCTCAACCATGCTGGCTGGGGAATTCTGGGAGCTGAAGTCCAGACATCTTAAAGTTGTCCAGGTTGAGAAACACTGCCCTTATATATTGAACTCCCAGATATTCAAAATCAAACAATTGCAATCGCCTTTTAAATACTGCAGCTTTCTTCCTATTGTGCTAGTTTTCAATTTATAGGGACCTTTTTCCTATATAAGGCCATTTAACAGTGAATAGTTAGGATCACGACTTTTGGGGGTGGGGGTCTCAGTTTGGATCCTGATGCAAAGACGAGGAACAAAGACATGTACATCTAGAAGTGTCTTCACACTTCTAGACCACTTGGCCGATACATCGATATTAAGCCAGATGATGATCAAGTCATGGCACTAAGCAATCTAGTGACTTATATTGGCTCAGTGGGATGGGTGGACTCAGCCTGTGGTTGGCTAGACCAAAAAACCATGGTTAAGCACAGTGGACAAACCCAGTATGGCACCCTTACTTCTGCCATGTCCAATTAATTCATTACAACAGAAAGAGAACCAAATTTCATTCCAGTATTTTGTTGGCCTGCAAGAATTGCTTTCAGTATGGTGGAGATAAGTGTGGGGTAGAACTTTTTCATGCGCTGGTTGTCCAACCATCAACTGCCTTTGCACGTTCTCAACCCAGAAAGAACATGAGCATTTGTAAGTGTTTTCACATCAGAAAGTTTGTGTCGTTGCTGAGATGACATGACGTACTACATGAGTCGCCAAGACCCTTATGGACGTACTACAATTCTCATTATCCTAGCCAGCAGGGCAGGGATGGGTTGTAATACCACTCAGACTGGAAGGTGACAGGGAGATGGGTCTTATCCAGCTGGTAGATTTCTCCAGGTGGAATGTCTCTCTCTGGGTTCCCACCAACCACCCAACCCCATTTTAATTTAGCATAGCATATTGTGCAAACCAAGCCATCGTATTAAGCCATAATGTGATTTATTTCCTTGGCAACAGGATCTCATGTAAACACCAGAACACCTCGCCAAACCAGGTTTAGGGTTAAAAGTATTGTAGGATTTCAGCCTCTGTGTATATGTGCAAAATGCTTCTGCCTATCACAAGGCAGGAGGCGGCCAGACAAGAGCAGATAATGTTCAGGGTTGCTTAGACGGCACTTGGGATCCTGCACAGGCCACTGGGGAAAAAGTGCTAAGCCACGTGGATCTCATCTGTCAAGGTGGCTCACGCGCCCTTGTTATGTTCATTGCAGGGGACCCATCACTTCTGGGTGGATGGTCATCCCCATGCTTCATCCACTCCACTTTGCTTTTCTACTCTTAACTCCTACTTCAAAGTAACAAGGAAGAGAAGATGGAAAGGGCTGAATCCATTGCCAGTCGGTTCTCATGCACCAAGCATGAAGTACATAAAAATCAGCCGCAGGCCAACTAGGAAGTGCATGACGATCACCCAAGAGCCAATCGCGGAGTGTGTGCAGACTACAGCTGTGCTCTGAACCCCCCTTCCCCTATTTTCCCCACCACAGACCCTTAGCAAGCCGGGTGGTCTGGAACTGCCCCTAGCTTTGATCCTGCAACTCTTCTTGCGTGTGGAGAAGTCTTGTGTGCAAAGCAAGTGGGGTGAAATTGACTGGTGTGCATTAACAAGAGGCCAGCCATTAGCAAAATCTTAGGCCGCTATTTCTCAACCTTGGCAACTTTTAAGGTGGGTGGACTTCAACTCCCAGAATTCCCCAGCCAGCCATGTTGGCTGGGGAATTCTGGGAGTTGAAGTCCACTCATCTTAAACCTGCCGAGGTTGAAAAACACTGGTTTAGAAGTTTTTTCTAACGTTCAGTCAGAACCTGTTTTTTCTGTCATTTAAATCTGTTATTCTGTGCAGAGCAATGTGGACTGAGATAAAACAGGTCATGTCCTTCATCTCTATGACATCCTTATTGGTATTTGAAGAATGCTATCATGTTCCTCCTCCGTCATCTTTTTTCCAGGCTAAATATACCAGCTCCTTCACTCTGGGCACTGAGTTAGTTCCCATCCCCAAACATCCTTATTGCCCTTCCCTCCACCTGTTCCAGTTTTTCTGTCCAAGATCCTTCCCATAATATGATGCCAAGAACTGGGCACAGTGCCCACTAAATCAGAATAAAATGAAAGAATTATATCTTGCGCTTTCCAAGTGATACTTCTGTTGATGCCACTTAAGATGGCATTGGCCTTTTTTGCAGCCACAGCACATAGCTGGCTCATATTTGCAACCAGCAAATATGAGGAGGAAGCCTTATCAAGGCAGGCAACGTCCACCTGATGCCTGGGTATTTGATTATTGCTTTTTTAAAGAACCGATTGTTAAATTAATTTAAATTAAATTAAATTGTTGCTTTTTAACTGCACTGGTTTCTGTTGGAATTTCATTCTGTGCTTTTCAGCCTGTTTCTCTAGCTTATCAACACTGTTTTGAATCTTATCTCTACCTTCTGATACATTAGCTATCCCACACAATTTTGTCTGAAAAGTTGTTAATTCTGCCCATCCCTTTACAATGATGATGAAAATGACCAAGAACTGATTCTTGCTGCATCCTCAGTGCCACAAGCCCTAATGGATGGACAAAAGTGGGATATTCATTATATTATATTATTCTATTTTATAATTATAATTATAATTATAATTATAATTCTGCAAGCCACTCAGAGTCACTGTGTGTGAGTTCGGTGGCCATATAAATTTATTTAATAAAATAAATAAATTAGCTTATGAGTAAACTTCTGACTTACATGCTGCTTTTCATCAGGCAGAATGGAAAGGATGCTAAGTGGTGGCAAAAGCAGTGACTTGGACGATTTGCAGATCAGAACTGGATACTGTGTTTGCGGGGTTTTTTTTACTTTATTAATTTCATTTCATTTATTTATTTTATTACAAGACCCCAGATTCTCAATCACTCTGCTTGGATGGCCTTCAGCTGAAAAAGCTGGTGGAAAACGGCCAGAGCATCCCAGGGTCACAGATCAAGAAACGTCATCAGGCCCACCATCCTTCCTTTCCTCTAATCATCTTTTGGCTAACCTGATTTTCAAATTGTGAATAAAAGGACATTTGTCTCCCCAGAATCTTATTTTATAGTCCAAGCAACAACTGAAAGTCTTAAGAGCGATGTTTGCTTTGCAGCACATCCAAGCATACACACACACCAAGTAAACAAACAATGGAGACTTTAATATGAAGTAATCAGCTTAAAATCGAAACCTTTATCATACAACAAATACTTTGATGAGAGTCACAGCAGTTCTTTTTTCAATGTTATACTTCACTTTGGATGAAAAAGCCAAATAATTTTATGCTTGTAATACTGACATCCTAAATTGTAATTAATATTGATAGAGTATTGAAAAAAGAGGAAAAATAACAGAATGTCAATAAAGGTAGTCCTCGTTTAATGACCGTTCGTTCAGCAACCGTTCAAAGTTACAACAGCTCTAAATGAGGGGGACTTATGACCAGTCCTTGAAGTTGCAGCTGTCACAGCATCCCTGTGATCACATGATCGCAATTCAGGCACTTGGCAACCACCGAGCGATTATAGTATCACAGCATCCCGTGGTTATGTGATGGCCATTTGCAACCATCAGTACTGGCTTCTGACAAAGTCAATGGGGAAGCCGGCAGAAAGTCACAAGTCGCGGTCACATGATGTTGCACTTAGTGACCTGCAGTGGTTCGCTTAACGACCGCAGCCAGAAGTGCCAGAACTGCTGTCGTAAGTTGGCACAGTCACGTGTTGTCACGCTTTATGACTGAGTCACTTAGCAATGGAGTTGCCGGTCCCAATTACCATTGTTAAGCAAGGACTATCTGTAATCTTTACTTATATTATATAAGCATTGCTGTATTGAAACAAAAAAATGTATTTTGAAAGTCAAATAAAATAAAATAATTTAACAAAAAGTTCATTCAATCCTTGTTTAAATATCAACAAGTAATTCTGCTATTCTATATCTTCCCCACGTTCTACCTAGTCCCATCATGATGGATGGATGGATGGATGAAAGTAAGCAAGCAAGCAAGCAAAAAAGCCAGCAAGGAAGACTGGATAGACGGACAGACAGGAGAAAAAATCCAAATCAAGGAAGGGCTTGGTGGTGACTAAAGTATCAATAGATTTTTAATGGGCTTTAATAGATTTAATGGATTTTTAATGGGCTTTAATGCTTTAGTTTTGAAGAACAAAAGGGATAAGAAAGGCCACCCTAGTGAGGCTATGCAGCAGGGCAATGTGACTCCAAAGCAGGGACGTAACCCATCACTTGGTTGGCTGATGAATCTTTCCTGCCATAAATACTCAGGGTCCTTTTCAGCATATTATCGTATTGATTTTGTCTCCAGCCGGCCCGTCATTCCACAGGGCGCCCCCAACCCTCTAAAACGCCTTTCCCAAAGCGGGCCTGACTGCAGCTGCTCCGCAATTTCGCCCCCAATGTCAAAATGCCCCTTTTGCCTGCTTTCCTTTCACTGCTGCCTCTCAGAGGGTGATGGATGGCACCATTTGGCTGCAACGTGTGAGGAAGACTCTCCTGGAACACAACCGGATGGCAGGCGGTTTTGAAACGATTTCCAACAAATGCATAAAATATCCCTGGAAAAATGTTCTGACGCTCACGCCTCTTCCTGGATTATCTGGAGGCAGTTCTCTTCTGCTGTTCCTTCCATGCTTCAACAGGCTACCCGCTGTGCAAATTTGCACGAGCACACCCAACTCCGGGTGTCTACATGAACGCCTCCACAGACACTTTTTGTCAACAAGGCAGAAATGCTTTTCCACCACTTTCTTCTGGGATGTTTTTCTGCCTTCCTAATCTAGTCAATACTTGGATGGGAGACCACTAGGAAACCCTGGGATTTGCTAGTGGTCTCCCATCCTAGTGCAGTAGGTCCAAAATTCCACTTCGGGCAGAAAGTACAGCTGAGCTGGCATGCAACGTCAGCCTCAAAACTTAACACTGATTTTAAAATGCTGGTAAAAGCACCCCTCTCTCTCCCCCTTTTTTATTCTGTGCATTTTTTTCTCTCTCTCAAACTTTATTCTTCATTTTAAAAGACTACAAAATATCAGCAAAGTATCACAATACACAACAATTAAACTAAGTGGTCCATACAAATAAAAACAATGAAAAATTGAGAAAAAGAGAAAAAAGACCAAAAAAAGACAAAACGGGGGGAAAACTACCTTGTATTTAAATTTATAGCTGTTTTACCAAAAAAAAAAGATCATACAGCTAGCTCTCACTTAACAACCCTAATTGGGACTGGAATTTTTGTTGTTAAGTGAAGCGGCTGCTAGGCGAAACATCACATGTGCGCACTGCTTAGCAACGGCAGTTCCGGTTGTGGTTGTTAGGTGAGGACTTCACACTTCTCCTGCCCTGCCACACTCACCTCCACTTCAACTCCCCCCACCCGCCTAATGACCGGGTGTGACTCATCAGCAGCCGGAGGAAGAACACGGTGAAGCTCAGCTGGGGACAGCAGGGGCAGGCAGCAGTGGGGGAGTGCAAGGCGGCCAGAAGGGGAGAAATGGGGGGAGATAGGCGGGTGGGGGAGTTCAAGCACACACTGCGGTCATAAACGTGGGCTGCTTGCAAAACACCCAAATTTTGATCACGTGACCATGGAGGCGCTGCAACAGCCGTAACTTTGAGGACCGGTCATAACTAGCATTCATTCAGCACCATCATAACTTCGAAAGGTCACTGAACAAATGGTCATTAAGCGAGGACCACCGGTATAATATGATTTTGCAATAATGCAAAATATTGTTGTAAAGTATCATAACATCTATGTCAAAGACGAACATATTGTTTCATACTTTGATCAGTAGAAAATATCGCCTTTTCCAGGAAGTTACACATTTCCAAAAGCCAATCCGTAATATCTGGAATAATATAACTTTTCCAATTTCTCTATATTATCCTTTTAGTCTCTCTGCCCCCCCCCCCACATGCCTAGTACAACCATGACTCATAGTCAGATTCCAGAGCTTTGGTGTATCATTCAACATCACATTGACATCTTTAACACTGAAAGATTTCCCACAAATCTACTTATAAACATTAAAACACTATTCCAAAAAAGAGTCAAAGAGCCATAGGACCCTGTGATATGGGTCAATTAACACTCCCATTTTTTGCATCTCCAGCAGAGCAAATCTAATGCCCATCCTTTTGAGGACATCCTGCCGGAGTTTGGTGCATGCTAAATGCTATCTTAGATCAATGCAAATGAGAAAAGAGAACCAGGTTCTGCCGAATGTGCAGTCTTAGTTCTGACACAAGCATTAAAACATTTTCACTGGTTCTGCAGTAGTAACCGAGGATGGAGCTTTGGACTCCAGCTTCACCCCATGTCACTCCATGCCAGTAACCTGTCATCTAGGCTAGTTTTGAGCGTGGGTTTAGCGCTCTACCACAGGAGCGGTAGACCTGCATTCAGAAATAGACTGAGTGAGTGAGGGATCAGAGAGGTGCAGGGCAGGTTACTCTGAGCAAGACCATCTATTTTAAGAACTTCACTTTCAGAAGAGCAGTGGACACACGATCAGAAATAGCCCAGATGCCAAGTCAGATGGGCAGAGGAGGGCTTATACCAAGAAAGAGATCAGGGCTGAGCCTTCCTGCTTCACTCCCCAGCTGGGACTGTTGGTTGGGCCACATGACGGATGGCTAACCCAGCCATTCCAGGTTACCCCACATTAAGGAACACGATGGGCGGTTGTTCATCACCAGCAGATAAGAGGGGAGGCAAACCACTAATTCCTCTCCTGAAATTGACCCATAATAGATATATCACGACACTACCCTTTGCCAGCTCAGATCCATGAGCTCAGCACAATTTCCACTAGCCTATTTTTCTGCTGGATCAAGGACTGATGGATGACACTTTAGCATGGCTGTCCAGAGAAGTCACGCGCATTCGTAGGCAAGGTGAGAGAGATCCACAGTCCCCCCTTTGCGAGACCATTCCTCTAAGCCAGTGTTTCTCAACCGTGGCAACTTGAAGGTGTGTGGACTTCAACTCCCAGGTGTGGACTTCAACTCTGCTGGCTGGGGAATTCTGGGAGTTGAAGTCCACACACCTTCAAGTTGCCGGGGTTGAGAAACACTGCTCTAATCAAAGGACATGTCCAAGTATGTCCAGGTAAAAACCCACCTGAGTCCACACCCCTGGCCAATCTTCCCAGGACTCGGCCTGATGCTAAATGGCTACATGACCACGTCATCCAGTTTCAGTTCCTCTCCTTGGAAGCAAACCTCCATATAGCAGTTTCCCACTGAGTAAAATCTGTCTCCCAAAAGCCGGTAAAGAGGGAAGACCAGACCCAATGCGGAGCCCCAAGGAATCGCCCTGCAAATATAATTGAAGATTAAGTTTCCCAGTAAGTTTAGGTAGCCATGTCAGATCAGCTGTATGAGAGGAAACATCTGTTTTGTGTTAAGCTGCAATGGACCACTGCTGATTTATCTCTGCTGGATATTTTCATAAATGCACTCAACTGGAAACTGGTCTTTTTTCCTTAGCCTGGAAGTGGTCTTACCCACAGGTTATCCAAAACGTTGCACGCAGACTTATTGTCAGCCTTCCCAGGTGGGCCAAACAGGAAACACGGCCAGATGAGCTCATTCTACTTTATTGTAAGGCTGCATTAACAGACTCTTGCAAGTCTGAAAGTACAGATCTTCCGCCGTCTCCTTTACAGCCTGGGAAGCTAGGGTGGGTCCCTTCTGAGCTTCTTCCTCCACCCATTATGCAGCTGCAGGCTCTGCCCTCCCTTATCTGACCATCCCTAGGCACCATCTCTTTGCCCCATTTCTCAAGGTCATTCCCACATACCATTACACTGATCTAGTTTTTCAAGAATGAAAAGGGAAGTTCTGGAAATAGCCCCAGTATTTTCTAGAGATGCAACCTTTAGGTCCGTATCAAGCAGGGATCTACTCGCTGTTGAAAATCCCAGGAGTAGAGGTATTGCATCTACCGGAAACATTTGAACAAGGGGGTGTGACAGCGTGTCTGACTTGGTCAGCAATGCAGACACACCCTCTCTCCCCAACTGTCACACACTGCCACGAAGGAAAACTTACTCATTCCTTGCTGCAGGATTGAGGGATGTGTTCTACTGTACAATCAGGAAGGGACAGTTTTAACAACCAAATGTCAATCACCCTTGAAAACATTCACCAAAGCACATCCATTTGTCTCAAGAAATATGAAAAGGTACAGTAAACTATTTAATTATTATTAAATTTATTAAATTTATGCACCACCCGACACCCAGTGACTCTCGGCGGTTTCCATTTTGTACAATTCCTGAGCTACGTATAGCGATCTGATATATACCGTAATCTCTGATCAGGATGCTAAATCCTCCGCCTCCACAAGCTGAGAGCAGATATCATATTGTCCTCTCACACTGTGCAAAATCCAACCTGCCGTTCCACAGAAGTTTTCATTCCCACAAAAGAGGCTTCCATTTTTCCACCTTATTCTCAGGATGCTTGAGAATTTCTTTCAAGTTTCTCTTGGTGGTGTTTTCGAGCTGCCTTTGTTGTTGCAGGTGGCAGAGAGGACAAGGGCTGATACTGTTTTCTCAGATACACCACTTAGAAGCCTCCCAATCTGAGAAAAAAATCCAATGGGAAGAGATCCGTCCTAGCATTTTCCCCCGGGAACATCGCACAGCCAGAAAGGCCTGCAGAGCATGTAAGAGAAGTGCACGTAATAAAGACAAGATGTTCCCATGTGCCTCTTGGCCATCTGATCACTCAGGAAGTACTACAAACCCACAAATATTCTAATACACTTTTCCCCTTTGGAAAGAAGTTGGAAATTAAGCTCTTTCCCCCCCCATCAAATTGCATGAGAACTGGCAGGGAAAATAAACTCAGAAACACTGGGGGCCCAGCGCTCTTTTCATTCAATGCATGCCTGTGGCTCGACAGCAAAGCATCTTTGCTGTCTTCATGTCCCAAAAGGGACCACTTTGGAAGCAGCTATTGGACCAACAAGCCAAACAGATCATTATTCAAATGTATCATGGCAATTTAGACAGAAGACACCCTTTCCGGTCCTAGTTCTCTTCCCAGCTACCGGAGATCAGGAGAGAAAGGGACAAGATCCCAGGCCTCCTCCAGACACAGACAGACCTGGAGCTGTTGTACGGGAAGAGAAAAACCATCTATGCATGCTCAGTTTTTTTGCTAAAAAAACAACACGTCCTGCTTGCAGGGACAGAACAGCCCTTTCACTCCACAGCCGTCCTGTGGATCTGTTGAAAAGCCGCTGCACAGGAATTTCTAGTAGCAGTTTGGCTGGGAGAGAGATTCTCCCTCCCTTGTTATGCCGGAAAACTAGAATTCGTTCCTGGAACTCACCCTTCGCTTGGCGCAATCTAGCTGAATGCCTGGCCTCACGGGTGACAGAGCCCCGAAGCAATCTCTCTCTGGGTTTGTGTGTGTGCGCCTTGCATGTGCCCCTGCCAATGTGCTTACATCATGCCCAGCCAGTGTGAAAATAAACACAAGTGCCGGGTACCAAGGGGCAGCAGAAAGAGGGAACTAGATCATTCACTGGCTTGTTCCTGATGAGCACTGCAGATATTGGTTCCTCCTCGTTCTTCTAGAAAAAGCTGGCACTAACACACACACCCCAAAGCAGCTAGGATTGGATGCCAAGCTATAGGAAATGTGCCTGTCTGGATGTCCACACACCCAAGTGGTCCATGAGGCCACCAAAAGATGATTAAGGAAAAAAAAAAAGATTCAGCAGGATCAGCCATTTATCTTCCCCCTCCTCCCGGACAGTCAGAAAAATTTATGCGTCTCCTGACACCGGTGCAAGGTAATGTAACTGCTCCAGCAAGAATTCAGGAAGGGTGATCTCGAAGAGATACAGTCCCTCTTTCTCTCTCTCACACACACACACTATTTTAAGAAATATTGGCAGCAGCCAAAGGGGGAAGGTTAGGGTTACACAGACCAGATTTTCACATCCACCAGGTCTGAAAAACAGCCAATTTCCCAATGAAGCCAGAAGGTAACAAGAGTCACCTTTTAAAACATTCTCCGGTAAGAAAAATTAAAACCCAGATATCTGGCCAGGGGGAGAGACCAATCTGCAGCAAAGGCGACCTCTCAGCTAGGGGTGTTTATAAGATGGGTTTGCAAGGGACAGGAGCAGGACAGGCGGAGAAGCAAAAGCCCCGCAAAAAAAAAAAAGGGGGTACTTTTTAAATAGCCTCTTTCCGAATAAACTCAGCTCCCTCTTTTCCACTACACAAGACCTCCATTGGGAAAGGGGGCTTATGTCCCTTAAATCCTGTCTGGCTTCACACCGAGAGAGGATGCTTTTCGTCCTAATACGGATTTGCAAAAAATATTATTAAAATTCTTCTTCTCCTCCTCTCTCTGCTCCCCCCCCCCCCCGCCTTCTGCATCATTACTCAGCCCCAAAAGGAGAGCGGGTGGCGTGATCAGCCAGCTCCCCACCAAAGCGGATGACATAATCGGCAGCCGGCCCCTCTGCCATCCTCCAAAATCTCCCCTGGGGCACGGGATGGCACCCTCTTTATGACATCATTACCAAATTCAAAAAAAGTCCAAACTATCAAACCTCTCCCCCCCCCCCGCCCCATGCACTCACAGTACCCAACGCCTTAGCAATGGGAGCTGGTTTCGAGTGTACACACACACACACAGACACACACCCATCCAATGCAACAAGGATGCACAAGGATGGAGCAGGTCGGGCACCGTTGGAGATTCAAGCCAGAAAACCCCGCGGCAACTCGCCCGTCCGACCTGAACCAGGCACAGGGTAATGCTGGGCGAAAGATGGGAAGCCTGGCATTTGCTCTGCCCCCCCACCCCACTCCGTCCCCCCCAACACACACACACCCCGCCAGTGACGGGAACCCTCCACCGTGCGGTGTATTCTCCCAGGTGGGTGTGCTTTACACGCACGTACACACGCGCGCGCGCTCACCGCGAAGCCGCAGGAACGGCTTGGGGGGAGCAATTTTGCAGAGCGCCGCAGCCTGCCCCTCCGGCCACCCGCCCCCTCCACGCCCCCTTCCCCAAAGCCCCCCGGGCGGGGTCCAAGGAAGCCGCCCCCCCGTCCGCTCTGCCCTTACTCTTTCCAGACGCGCCGCGCTGAGCGCCGGAGGAGCCTCCCTGCGATCCCGGCGGTCCTCCAACCCGCGTTCGGGGGCGGCGGGGCGGCGGGCGGCGCGGGGGTCAGCCCCGAGCCAGCCCCGGACGGACCGACGGCGCCCTCCTTGCAGGGGAACCGCAGGGCAGAGCCGGGTGAAGGGCGCTGTGCGGCGGCGCTGCCCCGGCGCGTCGGCGGCAGGAAGGCGAGCCGCGCGGCCGGCGGGCTCGCATCGCAGCCCGAGTCAGCCGTCCACACGCGCGCGCTCGCCGACACGCATCTTGCTCCCTTTTCTTGCGGCAAACGGCGGCCACGCCCCCCTGGCCACAGCCTCAGCCTATCGGCGGGCAGGATCGAGGAGGAGGGTGGATCGCCGGCCTTGTAACTCTTCTCTCCCCGCAGAGCTCTACTCCGGGGCGGTCCGCGACGGGCGAGGGGGGGCCGGGTCCATTCCCACGTGCACGGGACGCTGGGGGCAGGATGCGGGGACGTAGCGTGGGAATGCAGGGGCGTCCGTGCTGGAGGAGAAGCTACAACGTGGTTGGCTGGTCGGTGGCGCAGTGCGTTGTGCCAACCCTGGCAGTTGGCGCGACCTCGTCGACCCTTGACCGAGAGGCAGCGTGTCGTGTGAAGGCGGCCTGCGCGCGCGCGCTTGCATATGCATTGACTTGGCTAAGCGGATTGTGCAAACGCAGTCTGCCCTGCACGTGTGCAGGTAGGTATACACACGCACACAGCCGTCGAGTGGAGATGTAGCTGAATTGGCTGGAGCCGCCTCTTTCAAGGCTCGGCTAAGATAAGATCTGGTTTCGACCTCGAAGGGTTGTTGTTCGGTTGGCCCCCTTCCAGTCGAAATGGCCCGAACCCCTCTCCACCTTAGGAGGCTGCCTAGCCAACCATAGAGGGCTCCATAGGTAAGAACCAGCGCCTTGAATCGCACCGGTGCAGCTCCCGCGGCAGAGGGGAGACGGGGCAGCGCCGTCCCTGCCGCTGCATTCTGGATCAGCTGAAGTTTCCTCAGAGTCTTCAAGGGCAGCCCCACGTCGAGTGAATTGCAGTAATCTAACCCAGAAGCGGCAAGGGCCAGAACAGCCACCCTGATGCCTCCTGCTCCAGGCAAAGGCCCGGCTGGTGCAAAGCCGGGCAAAAGTCCTCCGGACTGCCGTCTTCCATTTGCTGAGTGACTCTTAGCCAACCTTGGCTAACGCCATCAATGGCCAAAGATGGTGCCATCCTGGAATCGGTTGGCTCCATCTTGCTTGGGCTGAGTTTGAGGCCGTTTTGCCCCATCCCAGCCCTGACAGCCTCCAGGCACGGGTCGTGATTTCTATCCCATCTCCCATCAGGTCTGGGTGGAGCCGGGCATCATCTTCCTGCCAAGGGAGTTCTGAGTTTTACAGGACCCCCATTCTCATCCTTGCGCCCACCTTGGTGGCCGATCCTCCACCAGCTTTTTCCCTCTCCCACAAATATTATGCTGCTATAGAGACAGGGCTTAAATGAACTCCACCTTGCTAAGCACGCCTAGTGAAAGTAATAACACAACTGCATGCAATCACAGTCTTTTTCCACTGGGGTGGGAAGAGTTGCAATAATTCTTTACTCAGTAAGGTAAGAGGCACACACAGTCGGGTTCCTGAAGATACAGAAGGATTGGAAATAATAATAATACCAATAATAATTTATTAAATGTATATGCCATCTGACTCCCAGCGACTCTGGGCGGTTTACAGTTGTTAAACATTTAAAAGCAAAGAACAATACAAAAAACCCAAAAACAACACAAGAGGAAAGAACAAGGGTGGCAAAGAAAATAAACCCAGCGGGGAACAGGAAGGAAGGAAGGGGCATCAGTTGTCCTCTCCAAGGATGCACTCGGTCCATGCTCAGGGGTGTTTCTCCTGTTACCAATTCTTCCAGAGCAGGTTCCAGAATGCAGAATACATTCCTTCAGAGAGAGAGGTGCACTTCAAAACCCGTTGGGCCAATCAAATATTTTTCTGCACCTTTAAGATGTTTATTTACTGTATTTACCCAAAATCAAATCAGCGGGTTCTGAGTGATAGTTCTGGGTACAATTCATACATGAATTTCCCTGTTTGGTGGGCCAAATTGGAGGAACAATGAGTGAGTGCAAATACGGGTTACAACGGTCCTGCATGGTTGATCAATATTATTACCATGGTAGATGATGATGATGATGCACCATGGAAGCTCCTGAGGGTGGTTTTGGGCCAGTCATTCTCTCCCACACTGGCCTACCTCACAGGGTTGTTGTTATGGGGGAAATGAGAGAAGGGAATACTCTGCACACTACCTTATGCTCCTGAATGAAAGGCAGGTTGTAAATCTAGCAAATAAATAAATTAGTGGCCTCCATCACATCTTTCCTAGGATACTGCTGCACCAAGAGTAAGCATTTAAAATATGAGTTACAAAATGCCACAACATACCACACCCACATTCACAATGATACAAACCAAAACGCACAAGTTCATCCACCATGGATGAATCATTAAAGTACAGGCAACAGGGACAGAACAAAGTGCCATAAATTGTAGGCAGTCCTTGCTTAACAACCACAGTTGAGACCATAATTTGTTTGCTAAGCAAAGTAGTCATTAAGCAAATCCAACCCAATTTCACAACTTTTTTTTTGCAGCAGTTTTTAAGTGAATCACTGTGGCCGTTAAGTGAACCATGCGGTAGTTAAGCGAATCCCAGAGTTACCCATTGATTTTACTTGCCAGAAGCCAACCGGGAAGGTCAACAACAGCAATTAAGTGACCATGGGATGCTGCAACGGTCGTAAATGTGAACCGGTTGCCAAATGCCCAAATAGTGAACATGTGACTGGGGGAATGCTGCAACAGCCGTAAGTGTGAGCACCGGTTGTAAGTCAGTTTTTTTCAGCACCGTCATAAGTCTGAACCATCACGAAACAAATGGTCATTAAGTGAGGATTACCTGTAACAGCACTCGCCAGAGGTTCAAAGGGGAAAAATACCTTACAGTGATAGATTTGTAAAGTTGAAACTCAATGAGTATAAAACCCACAGTCTGGGAGCTGCGACTGAAAAGGCCCTGTTACTCCCAAGCTGGGGCAAAGTGATCCTGATTAACAGTGCCGGGATCAGCCTGTTGATCCTTCATGTCCTGGTGAAGGTTTGAAGCAAGCATCTAGTGGGGAATGAGAGCCAATCTTGACAGTCCCAGCCCTGGTGCAAACCATTTTTCAATGCCAGGATGTCTGCAGCATATGGTAAAAAAAAAATGGTAACCAAGTTCATGCAATCAAAATTCCTCTGATTTTTTGTGTGTGATTACAAAGCCACTAACAACTTTTTTGACTATATCTTTCAGACACTCCTGCAAACAGGAGTTGATGGGTTTTTTATACTGTGGATTTTAATTTTGTGAGCCACCCAGAGTCATCTTGTGTGACTTGGACGGCCATATAAATTGATTAAAGAAATAAATACATAAATAAGAATAAATAAAAACACATCTGTTGTCAAATGTTACTGGCTGGGGGATTCTGGGAGTTGAAGTCCACACATCTTAAAAATCACCAAGGTTGAGAAACACCAAGTTAGCCCCAACCCAGCTGGCCTTTCATAAGGCCTTAAAAACCTGGCTTGGGGACCAGGCTCCCAGAAGTGTGATAGAGCCTGTCTCTTGGCTTTGCAAGAGTTATTTATGAAGCTCGGCTGCTATGGGTTTTTTTTGTATTATGTATTTTACTGCTTTTACCTATTTTATTGTAAGCTTCCCAGAGTCACTTATGTGTGCCATGACCACATGTCCTTTATTATAAAGGACAGTCCTTTATTTCAGAAAGCTGTCCTGTAGATTTATTTAATTTAATTATTTATTTTCTCGCTTTTGCTCCTGAATTTTCCTTTGTAAAGCAAAGTTATAAACAAAAAACAGAACATTTTTCTTTTAAAAAAATCCTGATGAATCTCTTTCAGATTTGCCCCCTTTTCAGGTTGGTCCTTTATTTTTTTCCAAGAAAATATGGTCACTGTACTTATGTGGGATGGGCGGCTATATCTATCTCTCTATCTATCTATCTCTCTATCTATCTATCTATCTATCTATCTATCTATCAAATAAATAAAATATTCACCTTGCTCTTCGCAGGATATTTGGCAGGGCCATTTGAACAGATTGGGCACTGATGAATCCATGACAGGAGCTCAAAAAATTGTCTCCCCAGGAGAAATCTCTCCTGAAGCTCTGAGAAAACATTGAGATTTAATATAGCCACTCAGAGCAACCACAGGTTGCATTTACTACTGGAAGGACTTGGAGATTGCTATTACTACTACTACTACCACCCACCGTATCTGCACAAGCATTTCTTGCATGATACCACGAACATTTAGCCAAGAACATTCCTAAGCATGCTAGATAGCCACAATCTGCACATTCTTACAATTCAAAATTCCAGTCTTCTCCCCAAGCCTGTATAGTAAAAGGAATTTTCAATGGGTAAATATTTGATTTCCCCCTTGCTCTGTTATGTCAGGATATGTCCTAAAAGGCGGGGACTGAAACACTAATAAATATCTCTGGGTGTATTTTATTCAGATCAGAGCAACTGAAGGAGGTAGAAAGGAAAATGTTTTTTCCTTACATTTTGTAAGGCCTTCTAACAAATATATCATTGAGGGAACTGAGCTTATTCTTCTGGGACCCAGAACACCCTGAAGTGTTGTTTGACGCTGTTGAGAGTGGGTATAAGTTTTTTTAAAAATAAAAATTCTGCAACAAAGGCAGAATTTACTGTCTATTGTAACTACAAAAGGCAGACCACTGATGAACTCAACGTGCATTCAACACCGGAAAAAAGAAAGTTCTTTACACAACACACAATTGACACGAATGTGCTTCCCAAGGTCACAAACCGGTAAGTTAGCTGCCTTATTTGTTCAAATCGTTCAAGCGGGTCTGTACATCTCTCACAGCCATATTACATATTACGGTAATTTTTTTTCCTTTTGGTAAAAAGAGCGGGAAACAATTGCAAACACCCCCACCCAAACCCTAAAAGGTTAGAGGTAGTCCTTGTTTCACAACTGCCTCATTTAGCGCCGCTCGCAGTTACGACGATAACAAAAAAGTAACTTTGCAACCAATCCTCGCACTGATGACTTTCGTAGGTCTGTAAAGCAAAGGAAAGCTGAAGTCAGATCGGAAGCAGAGTCGTGGTTTCACTTAGTGACCACTTCGCTTAATGACTGAGTTGCCAGTCCCAATTGTGGTTGCTAACTGAGAATGACCTGTAAAAGGCATCAGCTTTCATGAACTACAAAATGGTAAAAGGGGTCCCCCTCTGCTTGCTTGCTCGCTTGATTACGTACCCTCAAGTCATTGTTGACTCCTAGTGACCACATGGATAGATTTTTCTCCAGGAGGATCCGTCCCCAGCCTGGTCCTTCAGGTCTTCCAACCCTACACACATCGCCACCGTGACTGAGTCCATCCCCCTTGCTGCTGGTCACCCCCTTCTTCTCTTTCCTTCCACCTTCCCAGCATCAGAGCCTTCTCCAGAGAGCTGGGTCTTTGCATAATGTGTTCAAAGTAGGATAATTTGAGCCTGGACATTTGTCTTGAGTGAGAACTCTGGGCTGATTGGTTTGATGGCCCATCAGTTTGTTTTCTTGGCTTCCATAGGGTGTCACAGGGAATACCACAGCTTGCACAATTCATTTCGGGACTAACTTTTTCTGTTAAAAAAAAAAGGATTACATAAGTTTTAAATTTAATTGGACAATGAGTCACTCCCTTTTGCACTGTGAAGGAAAATAAAGATTTATCCCTCTTTGCAACCTCAGTAGTAAGCAGATGCACCTACACACACACACACACACACACATTTCCACTATGCATTCGGGGCTGTCTGTGTAGCTGGATCTCTGATCTCTGTTAGAGCATCCCGTGCATTTACCAAGATGTCACAAGGCTGTGGTTGCATCTTCCCTATTAAAGAAAATGACTTAGAGCATAGGAAGTTGAGTCAGAACAAGTATAATAATTTCCCTCTCACACACACACAAATACACCCCGTTTTCTATCCTGACAGGTAACATTTTGGCAAGACTTCCAAAGGCATTCTCCCAGCCCACCGTGGAATTGTTTCTCAATCCTTTTTGCAGACAACGCAAGGAGTTCACCTCTCTTCCCTAAAAATGGCTAGGACATCCAGAGGTGTGCCACACAAGACATCTGGAAGGCTGAATTCTAGGCAAAACTTAAGTTTAAACTAAGCTGGTATTAAGTGGACAAGAATAAATAGGAACCAACCACAGGCTGCAGTTATAAGTGTGGTAACTTCAGAATCAGTCTTCATACCCTACAGGTAGTTCTCACTTAATGACCACAACTGGGATTGGAATTTTGGTTGCTAAGTGAAGCAGTCATTAAGCAAATCCAACCCAATTTTATGACCTTTTTTGCAGTGGTCATTAAGTGAATCACGTGGTTCCCCATTGATTTTGCTTGCTGGAAGCTGGCTGGGAAGGTCAAAAATGGTGATCACATGACTGTGGGACACTATGACAGTCATGAATGCAAACTGGTTGCCAAGCACCCAAATCGTGATCACGTGACTAGGGGGAAGCTGTGACGGTCATAAGTGTGAGCACCGGTTGTAAGTTGGTTTTTTCAGCACTGTCATAAGTCTGAACTGTCACTAACCAAATGGTCATTAAGTGAGGACTACCTGTACTGCAGCCAGATTTCCAAGGTCCAACGGTAAAAATGTCCCCAGCTGATTCTTCCATGGCTGGGTTGGAGATCAATATTTGTGGTTTCCAGTCAATGTTCTTACTGCTTGCCTGTTCCTACCTGGATGCTAAACTAACCCTTTGATCAAATTAAGAATAATGAAAATCCCATGAGTGCAAAGGTTTGACCAGAGAAATCAGATGGTAGGTCACTCACATTTTTGCAAGTTCTGTTCTTCCTACAGGTAGTCCTCACTTAACAGCCATTTGTTTAGTGATGGTTCACTTATGACAATGCTGAAAAAACCGACTTATGACTGGAGCTCACACTTATGACCATCGCAACATCACCACAGTCACATGATCACAATTTGGGCTCTTGGCAACTGGTTCACATTTATGACCATCGCAGCACCCTGTGGTCACATGATCACCATTATCTACCTTCCTGGCTGGCTTCTGGCAAGGAAAATCAATGGGGAACCGCATGATTTGCTTAACAACCACATGGCTTGCTTAATACCCATGATGATTCACTTAACGACCGCCACAAAAGAGGTGTAAAATGGGGTAGATTTGCTTAATGACCGCTTCACTTAGCAACTGAAAGTTCGGTTCCAATTGTGGTCATTAAGCGAGAACTACCTGTACTTTACTGCCTCATGGTCAGTAATCCCCATTGGGGGAGATGGGTGGCAATATAAATTTAATAAATAAATAAATAAATAAATAGATCCTATGGACTGTGGGTTCTTTGCTAGAAACGTTAGGGAGAGATTCCTCCACGTGGATTCAACCTTTTTCTCTCCAGTCATCAGAAGATGGTCCTGCTGGGGGAAACATGGGCGCAGAGAGTAAGGGGTAAACAACCATAATGATGATGGGAGCAAACCGTTCCCTGCCGAAAACGTCGCACTGCGCCAAAGCGAGGTGTGCAAATGCGAGAAGAAGCCAGGCTTCCCAGGGCCTCTCAGTTGCACAATCAAACCATTTCTACCAAAGCCGCTCTTAACACATTATCTTTAAATAGCGCCCACTTTGAGCTAAGTTGTAATCCCTGACAGCTATTCATTCTGGGATGTTCTTTCCATTCCCTGCAATCTTTCTGTTGTTATTATTATGAGAAGGATCTTTTGTTACTCCATCTCTGGAGGGTTGCTTTCCCCTTTTTTCTTTTTTCTTTTTCTTTTTCTTATAAAAGAGGGGGAGAAAAAACAGGTCCATTCCATGATTTTGACGGGGGCCCTGCATCATGTGCCCTGGAGAAGCTAAGATGGAGACAGGGAAATGTGAACCCTTCCACCATCTCTCAGATGGAATTTGAACCTTCTTCCAAGTTATATTCACCTGAGGACCTTTTTACTCCATTCCGACACCCTCCGAATGTCTTTCTCCAAATGCCATCATTCTTGGAAAGCTCAGCCCCTTTGCTCAATCTCAAGGTAGCCTTTGCAATGCTGTGGACCTGTTGCTTTTTTTCAGTGGGTCCCTAGAAGTGGGGTTTAGACAGGAAGGGCCAAAACTCATCCTAAGCTATGCCTGAGGGTGAAGCTGTTGCCTGTTCTGGAGTTCCAACAGCTTTCCTTGAACTGACCTTGGCTGATTTCAGAAGCTAAGTAGAATAGGGCTGGGCTAAGTCTTGGAGGGGAGACCACCAGCAAAATATGAGCTGGATAGGGAAGTCAAAAACATTCCAGATAAACGTTGTATGATGCTATGCAATCCTCCTGCATATACTAGTTTTTCACCATTCATGTATAACTCGTAATTGCTCATTTTCCCTGTCAAACAGAACTACCTTATGCTTCAGTTGTAAATGTGCAGATCTGTACTCCTCGTTGCATCATATCATTTATCCAGCATTTGCTGCAAATCATTTGGGTCCTCAGCCAACAACCCATTATAGTCAGCCTACAAATTACATACACATTCATGTGCTTGAGCGATACACCTCTAACGTAAGACCAGTATGAAGAAAAACATTCATCTTAAGTCCAAGCAGAGACGTTCTCCTACGTTTTCCCTGCCCGTTCTCATTCAATCTGCTGAAAAGAGAATTTGCTTTAGAAATTCTTTAAAAGGAGAATTGCAGATAACTTCTCATTGATGGTGCATATTGTTCTTGCAGTTAGAGGTAGTCCTCACTTAATGACCATTTAGTGGTGGTTCAGACTTACGACGGTGCTGAAAAAACAACTTACAACCAGTGCTCATACTTAGGACCATCGCAGCCCCCCCACAGTTACGTGATCATGATATGGGTGCTTGGCAACCAATTTGTATTTATGACTGTTGAAGCATCCTGTGATCAGGTGATAGCCATTTTCGACTTCCCCATTGGCTTCTGGCAATCAGAATCAATGGGGTGATTTGCTTAATGACCCCATGGTTCACTTAATGACCGCAGTGATTCACTTAATGACCACCACAAAAAGGTTGTAAAATCTGATCAGATTCTCTTAATCACTGCTTTGCTTAGCAACCAAAATTCTGGTCTCAATTGTGGTTGTTAAGCAAGGACTACCTGTATAAGGTGCTCAAGGGTGTTGGCAGAGTGCTAGAAAGCATTTGGCCCAGGAGAGATCAGAAAAGTCACACACCAGGCATTTCTATAAAAATAATTTTATTTACAGAAAGCAAAACATATTTAAAGGCTGTTTGCTGAGAGGAGAGATTTCTCTCAGCTGCATACTCTCTGCAAGCCTACGCAGAAGGGAAACTGAAACTAAAACAAGTTCAGGCAAGTTCCTCCCTTAGGCAATGCAACCATTAACACGTGAAAAGGGGACAATTAAATTCAACCTCTTCACCCGGCCAAAATGATTAGTTTCCATAGTAACCTTAATCTGTAGTAGAAAACATATTAACACTCCCCTTTTTATACTACAGAATAAGATGCAAACCAATTTTCTTTGACAACTCTGTATGTCTTTCCATTCACAATATTTCAACATTATTTCTCCTTTGGTTTAACAGAAAGCTACCATCCTTCTTCCTGTGTATTTCCAAACCTAGGTTATTTGTTGCAGTTCCAAGGCTTTTTAATGTGAAATGGCTTTTCATGCAGGCTTCAAAATCAAGCCTTTGTTTTTCTGTTGGTGTGAACAGCAGCAAATCATCAACATAAATGCACAGATACATACAGACTTGTTTGTCTTTCTTCATATATACATATGGATGTTTTTCCTTTTTCAAAACCAAAATTCTGCAGTTTTTCATCTAATTTTTGGTTCCAGGATCTAGCAGCTTGTTTTAACCCATAGATTGACTTCTGCAGTTCACAGACTAGATTCTCCCCTTTCTCATAGCCAGGGGGTTGCTGCATGTATAATTTGTGGTCTAAATCACCATAGAGAAATGCAGTTTGAATGTCATAGTGGTGAACTGACATTCCTTTGAGTGCAGCAACTTTTAACAGTAATCTAACTGATTCACCTTTAGTAACTAGTGCAAAAGTCTTGTCAAAGTCTAAATCTTTCCTTTGAGTGAACCCTTTTGCAACTAACCTTGCTTTATATTTTTGGATTTTGCCATCAGCATCCCTTTTCAGTTTGAAAACCCACCTACAACCTAGACAGCGTTCATTGGGAGGTAGATTTACCAGTTTCCATGTTTTATTTTCTTTCAAGGATGCTAACTCCTGTTGCATGGCAGAATGCCAATTTTGGGCAATCTTGGGTGGTAAAGCATTCACTTGTTCTAAAGACTCAGGTTCTGTGAATATGTGAAAAGCCTTTACTGTTTCAGCCTGAAAACGTGATGGAGGAATGCCTTTATTATGTCTCTGAGATCTGTGAGGTAATACAGGGCTTAAATTTTGACTCCTATCACTTTCCTGAGAAGCATCTGTCTTATCAGACAGATCTTCAGTTTGCTTTTCTGGTTTAATGTCCTCATCAGGCAAAAGATCACCATCAGCAAGTCCTTGCTGTTCTCTTGTGGTGGTCAGATCAACTGGAGAGCTAGAATTTAATCTCCCCCAGTTTTGTTCAGCAAAAGAAGCGCTTTTGCTAATTATCAATTTCTCTCCCATTATGAACCTGTAGCTCCTTTGGCTTTGTTGATAGCCAACAAAGATGGCTTTCTTTGTTGTGGGGCCTCCTTTCCTTCTCTGCTGTTTTGGAATGTGAACCCATGCAGTGCTACCGAACACTCTAAGATGGTTTACCTTTGGTTTCACACCATAAAACAAATGGAATGGAGTGTCCTGAATCACAGAGTTATACAATCTGTTTTGTACATAACAGGCAGTAGATATTGCCTCTCCCCAATACTTAAAAGATAAATACGAATCTTTTAGCATGCATTCCATCAAATTTTGCAAGGTTCTGCCCTTTCTTTCAGCAACACCATTTTGCTGAGGGGTGTAAGGGTTAGAAAGAATTTGTTCTATCCCCTTTTCCACTAGGAACCTTTTGAATTTGTGAGAAAGGTATTCTCCTCCTCTATCACATTGGAGTGCAGATACAGGCCTAGGGAATTTTCTATTTGCCCATGTCACAAAACCTTTAAATTTCTCAAATGCCTCATCTTTATGTTTTAAGATGTAGATAAATGTGTATCTTGAGAAATCATCAATGATGGTCATTGCATACCTTGCTTGTCCAAGACTTGGAGCAAAAGGACCAATAATGTCAGAGTGTACAATTTCCAAAGGTCTAGTTGTAACTCTGTCACTGTGCTTACTCACAGGAGCTTTTAGTGTTTTGCATTCTTTGCAAACTACACAATCTAAGTATTTGTCACAGGGTTTAATCTTTAGGTCAGCACACAGCTGTGGCATTTGTGCTATATACTTGAAATTAGCATGACCAAATCTCCTGTGCATCAGGTGTACACATTGGTCATGATATGGAGTGTTGCCAACTGCAGCCTTGCAGCTTGGCTTCCTTGCATTTTGCACAATGTACAAGGAGTCTTTTAATATACCAGTAGCACACAATTTTCCATTTTTACATATCTCACAACCATTTTTCTTAAATGTTATGACATACCCTGTTGCAGCCAATTGTGCCACAGATAAAAGGTTTGATTGTAAATTTGGCACATACAACACACCTTTTACAGTTTCTCCCAAGCAGGATGAATACAAGTCACCTTGTCCCATAATTTTGGTCACAGACCCATCAGCCAAAGATACACTTTGTCTTTCAGTTTTAGACAGTGACACAAAAGGGCTTTTACAATTACATAAATGACAATTGGCCCCAGAATCTAACACCCATACATCAGAATTACCCTTCTCAGCAACCTGTGCAATTTGGGTTGTCTGAAGAGCCTTCTTCTGTGTTGTCCTTGTGTTCTTCTTCTCTGTCTTTCTACTCTTGGGTCTCAAGGCACAGTCTTTCTGCAAATGTCCAGCTGAACCACAAGTGAGGCATCGCTGGCTGGCTAGTGCTGTGGCCTCAGCTTCCTTTCCCTTCTTTTCCCTTGTTTTCTGGTATTGCGGCTTTCCAGAAGAGATGGGGGGGATCTTTCCTCTCTCTTCTCCCATTCAGCGAGTAAGCGCTGTGTAACATACGATGGGGTGAGGTCTGCTTCAGGCATAGCCTCCAGGGTACAAATCAGCGTGTCCCATGTTTCATTCAGTGAGGACAGGAGGATATAGGATTTTGTGAGAGGTGTAAATTCCATTCCTCTCTCCTGCAACTCAATAAACAGCTGCTGAATATAATGCAGGTGCTCAGGAAGGCTATCTCCTTCTGCAAGGTAGGCTTTGTACAGCTTTTTTGTCAGGGTAACTTTACTCCCTGCTGTTGCCTTTACATACAAGTCTCTCAAAGCATCCCAAAGTTGCTTTGCAGACTGCATGCCTCGCACGTGGACTAGCTGATTGTCCTCAACTCCCAGGATAATGGTGGCTCTAGCCTGCTCATCCTGTCTAAGCCATTCAGCACTGGGATTTTGGGGGGTTTGCTCAGCAATTTGCAGCCAAAGATTCTCTCTGCGAAGATACATCTCCATCTTCAGGGCCCAATTCAAATAGTTAGTCTCTGATAGGTGCTCCAGAGGCATCGCTGAGGGCTGGGAGGTAGCCATGGCTTCTTCCTTCTTTTGCAAGACACCTCAGCTGGCTTCTTTGTCCTGTAGACCGGCAGTTGCTGGAAAATCTCCAGGTGGCTCCAAAAAAAATCTTCACAGGTCTTTGCTACCTGCCTTTAAATTGTGCATGAGGTGTGGAGCTGACCTCTCTATTCTCTCTGGGTTTTACTGGGCTTACTGGGTTTACTGGGCTGTTTACTGGGCCCATAACCTGTTGGCAGAGTGCTAGAAAGCATTTGGCCCAGGAGAGATCAGAAAAGTCACACACCAGGCATTTCTATAAAAATAATTTTATTTACAGAAAGCAAAACATATTTAATGGCTGTTTGCTGAGAGGAGAGATTTCTCTCAGCTGCATACTCTCTGCAAGCTTACACAGAAGGGAAACTGAAACTAAAACAAGTTCAGGCAAGTTCCTCCCTTAGGCAATGCAACCATTAACACGTGAAAAGGGGACAATTAAATTCAACCTCTTCACCCGGCCAAAATGATTAGTTACCATAGTAACAATCTGTAGTAGAAAACATATTAACAAAGGGTACATATGAATGTCCCATCTGTTCTTCTTTCTCTTTCAGCCAGCAGCATTCGGGTTTCTCATATTCGTTAGGTTTATATCACATCTATTTATTTATATTTCAGATTTTGTCACTGCTGTTCTTGCACGAAGCGCCTCTGGGCGGTTTACAATAAACATATATTTCAGTTAGGAGCTCAAAGCAGTGTATAACATCAGTAGCTCTGTGGGGTAGGATGGGTTGAGAGAGAGCGACTGGTCCAGAACGACCTCAACAGCTTCCATGGCTGGGGGAGGCCTAGAATCTGGGTCTCCCCACTCCTAATCCAACACCTTCACCCCTGGGCCACCTTGGCTCTCCACACCACCTTCATAAGGGATGACCTCAGGAGTGTCCTTCTCCTCTGAGGCTTGCAGGAGCAATGCTACAGTCTACACCGAGACCCTCACCGCTGCCTTTGGGAAATGGCTTGACGATTTCTTCTTCTCCTGGAGAAATTCATGCCTCGCACTGTCCACAGATTTGAAGTGGAATGTTGGAAGGAAATGTGTGCCCTCTTTGTCTGTATTTCTCAACTAGCTTAATTTTAAATGGGTCATGGACATATTATGCAGAAGGAAGGAAGGAAGGAAGGAAGGAAGGAAGGAAGGAAGGAAGGAAGGAAGGAAGGAAGGAAGGAAGGAAGGAAGGAAGGAAGGAAGGAAGGAGGGAGGGAGGGAGGGAGGGAGGGAGGGAGGGAGGGAGGGAGGGAGGGAGGGAGGGAGGAGGGATCACGTGGCACATCAAAGGCTAGCCTGATATGATGTTTCCACACATTTTGTCTGCTATTTTGGAACACCTTTGGGGCTGAAGATGACAGTGGAAATTCTTACACAAAGCAACATATGTACCTAGCTGCCTGAGATGTCTAGCTGGTAGGGGAAATGTAAATTTTAACTTTTCTGGAAATTGGCCTGGAAGGTTAAACAAAAATAGCCAACCTTTCTCTTCCAGTTGGTGGCTCTTGACATGAGCCATGGGACAGGTTGTGGGCTTGCAAATTAATTAATGGGTGGTCTGCGGTAACCTCCCTGCTTTCATGCATTCAGCAATTTGCAAGCCACAGGAAATGATGCCTGTTCAAACCAGCCACTTGCAAGCATTCAGCAGATATTTCAACCCTGGATTATTTAATACCTGTATCCATTTGATTTGATTCTCCCCAGAGATTCATTTCACCACGTGATATAAGGAGATCCCAACCCCAGGGGAAATCACATCAAGGGGGCAGAAGTTAATGTTCATTTGGGAAGATGCTGCTTGCCATGAACTCTTTCAGGGAATGGTAACTTCTGGGGACAGAAGACTAAGAATATATCTCAAGTGACCTACATTGCATTCTCTAAATAGCCATGAAACTCCTTCGATGGCCTTGGAGCGAATAATAGCACAGATAAGGAATTTAACAGATGCACAGATCTGTACAGAAATGGAGGGTATTCCAGGAAGTTTGTGAGCTGCAGGAGGTGGATGAACAAAAGAAGGAGCATCCTTCACATGACCAATACATCTTCAGGCCCACAAGGTTTCTGGCCTTGTCTGAGTTTTCAATTTCTTTAAGAGTCTTTTAATTTTAAGGGAAGCTGGCGGGCTTCATAGGAAAGTACTAGCTTGCAGATTCAAACAAAAAAAGAACAAGCCTGTTGGAATGATGGGAAATTCCCGGGCCTGGAATTAAGATGTTAGAAAGCCAAGAAAGCCATTTTTCCTCCTGGTAAATTGGTATTTTGTGACAGATCCTCCCCACTATGAGAGCCCTGTGGTGAACGCCCCAGCCAACTCCCAACCTACAGGAGCAAGATGGAGACCAGGCGAAGCTGAGACTCAGAGCCATGACCCTCATGAAAAGTTTTGCCTCAGTTGCACCAGGTTGTCCCAGCAGCTGCTGGAGAGGATCTGACAAGACTAATCAGAGGTTGCAAGGACAGGGTGAGGAGCATGCCAAGCATGCCAAGGACATGCACACACTCATCTCTTCTATACACAGTGTTTGGCCAGATTGCTGGCAGATGAGACTGAGATCCACATAGGTCATGGAGAATCACCTTCTGACCTTCTCCAACATTTCCCCATTGTTCCCAACCACCAGCATCTGCCATCTGTCATGGTCACCTTATTTTGCCTAATAGCGGGGTCACCTGTGCACTTCTATGCATGACAATTTCAAAATAAGCAGTTCTATGCTCTATAAATATATGGAGGATGAGGCTAACAGTAGCATCTACTATCTCAAAAGATGAAGCTGCCACTTACAAAGAGCTGACATCAAATGTTCTTCTACTGCTGTGCTAAAATATGCTTTGCAATTTCTGAAATGTTTTCTTACCCTAAAAAGGGACTTCTCCTTTTCCACCTTATTTTCAGATGCTGGAGATTTGCTTTCATCTTTCTCTTGTGAGGGTTTTGAGCTTACTTTATAGCTTGAAGGGAGGAAGTGATACCGCTGCTGCTGTTTGCTGGCATACAACTTTCTGGGGTTTAATGCTTGCACTTTGCAATCTGCAAAAGGCCTGTGAAATGCTCCTTCTGCCTTTTGTTGAGACGGAAGTGAAGCAGCAAGCTGGGGACAGATCGTCCTGGAGAAGGTCGATTTATGTGGTTGCTAAAAATTAAAAGTGGATTGATGGGAAGCCAGGGAGGCTGCAGATCAGTGGATAAATAAGAAGTTAGGGAAGTTGTAGGCCACTGGTAATATGACTGTACAGTGAAAAACAAGATATTCATACACTGTTGTTGTGACTGCACTTTTCTTTTGTTCTTTAGAATTAAAGCCTATTTATAATAATCCAGAAAGATCTATAGGCTTTGCTCCCATCACGAAAGTTTTTCCTGATTTGGAAATTCTATAGTTCTGCTCTCCTATTTTCACACACACACACACACACACACACATAATGAAATGTACCTTGTGGAATATGGGGAAGATGCTGAACAACAGACACTGTTTTTTAAAATGTTTGAAGACAATATCAAATTAGGTTCACACCTTTTAGAGCTGTATAATAAATAAAGTGTGAACAGGTTCCCTTAAGAATGCAGAAGTTAACTTCTTAGAATATACTCCTAGCTCACACAGCAAGGAGAGTATTACAGGTAGTCTTCACTTAACGACCACAATTGAGACTGGAATTTTGGCTGCTAAGCAAAGTGGTCATTAAGTGAACCCAACCCGATATTATGTCCTATTTTGAGGTGGTCATTAAGTGAATCACCATGGCCGTTAAGCGAACCACATGGTCGTTAAGCAAATCACATGGTTCCCCATTGATTTTGCTTGCCAGAAGCCAGCCAGGAAAGTCAAAAATGGTGATCACGTGACCACAGCATGCTGTGACAGTCATAAATGTGAACCAGTTGCCAAGCACTCAAATCATGATCACGTGATTGCGAGGATGCTGTGACGGTCATAAGTGTGAGCACCGGTTGTAAGTTGGTTTTTTCCAGCACCATTGTAAGTCTGAACCGCCACTAAACGAATGGTCATTAAGTGAGGTCTACCTGTACTCTGAGAAGTGAGGATGGGTCTGGCATCACTGTGATGAATGAAATCAGTGCTGAAGGGCTGAATTGTGGAACTGTTGTTTTTGCGGAGCGGAAAACACAATCTAAGCACTTTTTCCGGGATTGATTCATCTGTCCCCATCAGGATCCTGAAGGATGACTCACTCGGTGCACAAATGTATGTGTTCGTTTTCCTATTTGTTGCAATTTCCTATTTGCAGTTTTTATTTCAGAAGAAGTGAATCATACCACCTGCTCAGGGGGAGCAGATATTTCCCTTTCCGTTGCAAGCCCAGGAAAAGGAAGAGGAAAATCTGAGAAGCCCCATTGGTGAGTGGTTGTCCCAAAACTTCTCAGGAACACTGAAAAATATTTTTTGGGGTGGGGGTGGGAAACATCCAGACTGGCTCGCTTTATCCTGAACTGTTTTCTACAATAGAAAAGCCAAAAGACCAGTGCACTCCCGTGCCAGCAATCAACACCCAGATATGCAAAAATCAACACTAGGATTAACACCAGATGAACCATCAAACAGCACAATACACTCTAATCAAGGAACTATTAACTCAGGCAATCAACCAGGCAGCAAACAACAGCCCAATCAGGGAACCCCCAAGGGGAGAACAACACCCCCACCAACACAAGCAGGGCAAGCCACGGTACATAAGCAGAGAGCAAGGCCCATTCACTCTTTGCACTGAAGATGTTGCCTAGTCTGGCAATGAAACGTCTGCACGAAAACAACGAGGCTCAGAGAGCAGCAAGGACTCCACAGTTCAACCCTGAGCTACAAATATTTGCTTCGATTAGATTGGAGATTAGCTAATAATTATCACAGATGTCATTGCTCTGACCACATCTAAGGGCAGCCTCAAGGCCTCTGAGATCTTGGGTTACCCGTGGGCCTTGCATGGAAGGCAAGGGACCAGCAGGGACTGGGAAGGAAGGCAATGGAGTCAAGAGAGGGATCAGCAATGAGGACAATTTCTTACTGTTACAGTTTTCTGCTAACCTAGAAAAGTATGGGTGGGGAACACTTCAGCTCAGCATGCCAAAGGGGCCCTAAGTCATGACCTTGCTTGGTTTTGGCTTAGGTAAAGGTAAAGGTTTCCCTTGACGTAAAGTCCAGTCGAGTCCGACTCTAGGGGGCGGTGCTCATCTCCGTTTCTAAGCCTTGGAGCCGGCGTTGTCCATAGGACACTTCCGGGTCATGTGGCCAGCATGACTCACGGAACGCCGTTACCTTCCCGCCGAAGCGGTACCAATTAATCTACTCACATTTGCATGTTTTCGAACTGCTTGGTGTGCAGGAGCTGGGATTAACAACGGGAGCTCACCCCGCTGCGCGGTTTCGAACCGCCGACCTTCCGATCGACAGCTCAGCGGTTTAACCCGCAGCGCCACCGCGTCCCGGTTTTGGCTTAACATGATCATAAAACCACCCTTTGGAAGAACCCATTATTTATAAACCACAGTTGGTAGATTCATCCATCACCCTGGGTAGAAAGCCAACCAACCACATCATCATTTGGTATGTGTGAACCATACATGCTTCCTGAAGTAATAGAAAATTGTAGCCCAACCATTCCAGAGTCATGTGAAGCCTTTACATCCTGTGCATCAACTGCTGCTCTTCCATGTCTTCCTTTAATGCAGCAATAGAAACGAAATACCGTGGGATGCTGAGGGAGCAGCAGGCGTTGGTCCAACATCTGTGTGCACAGGGAATATCTGGAGGGTATAGACACCAACACAAGGGGGGATTTTGGGAGACAAAGTCAGTGGCAATTCTTGCAGATCCCAAACCATTAGTCTGTAACAACTACAAAGCGGCTTTGAAAAAGGCTGGTGGAAAGAGCTGGCCTTAATGAGGCATCAGCAACTGATCTAATCTCTGGATTGTTGGTCCATTCAGCGTAGACGTGCTTGATGAATAGAAGGCACGACAAGGCTTCCAGAACAGAAAAGCGTCTGGCCCCAGACTTGATTATCTGCCTGTTCCCAGGATCAGAACTAGGAAAACGGCAGAGACATGATGTGAAACAATTGGCAAGAGAAAAAAAGCAGCAGAACCCCTACCTGTAACAATTTAAAGGACCAAGAGGATGTTTCTTCTTCAGATCTTTTTCAGAAAGTTTTTCCCCATTTCATGGCTTATCTACTTCCCAGGGGGATTTAATTCCAGCCAGGAGAATCGTGCCAACGATCCAGAAAACATAGTTATAACATTGCCGATTCTCACTGTAATTTCATTACAAGCACAGTACTGTCATTAAGCATTTATCCACAGAAGACTTTCCCAACTCATGGCTCTTCATGGACATTGGGTTACATTTCCTCAAATGAAAGGGCTGGCAGTGATGAGGTAGGAGCCCATGATTCTCAGGCCACACAGAACCATGATGTAAATATGGAGCAAATGTCTTTGATTCTCAAGGCTGACAGAAGAACAGTAAAAAAACATGTTGCCTCAAAAAGGGTAAGAGAAAAAACCATTTGTTTCTTGTGTCCTGTGATAGGCAGATCTGTGCATATACACAAGCTGCCTGGGGAATTCTGGGAGTTGGATTCCACACATCTTAGAGCTGTGGAGGTTGAGAAGCACTGCCGTAGAGGACATTTAGTGCAACCCCCTGTTGAGAGCAGGATCCACTAGAACACTCTGGCAGATGACCATCCAATGAAGGAGAACTCAGCATGTCATGTGGCTGGCAGCTGGTGCCTCTTGATATCTAGCCAGAATCTACTTCCCTGCAGATCTAACCTCTTGGTTTTGGTTCTGCCTTCTGGGGCAACAGAGAAAAAATGCCCTCCTTGTGACAAGAAGATATTTGAAGATTGCTACTGTACCTCCCCTTAGCCATCTCTTCTGTAGGCTAAACATACCCAGGTCCTTTAATCATGCCACATAGGGTTTGAAATCCTTTAGTGATCAAGGAGAAAGCTATGAGAAGATTGACTCCTCTGAAAGAGAGCTTTGGATTGGTTGGTTGATTGATTGTATGTCATCAAGTCGTCTTCAACTGCTAGCGACCATATAGCTAGATTTTCTCCATGATGATCCATCCTTAACCTGGTCCTTCAGGTCTTCCAAGGGTGCCCCCATCACCACTGGAACTGAGTCCATCCACCCTGCTGCCACTCGTCCTCTTCTTTTTGTTCCTTCCACCTTTCCCGCCATCAGATCCTTCTCCAGAGAGCCGAGTCTTCGCATAAGGTATCCAAAGTAGCATAATTTGTCATTTTTGCCTCGAGTAAGAACTCTGGATTGGTTTGTTCAGTGATCCCTTTGTTTGATGATGAGAGCTTTAATCCTACAACTTGTGTTGGTTAACCCTGAATTAAAATGTTCTCTAATCCTTTCTTACAGCCACCTAGACTGCGGGCATCACAGCATCCTATGGTAGGGAGTTCCATAAGATAACTACAGGATGAGTAACGATGCCCTTGATTTCCTCAATCCTGGTTTTATTGTTAACCAATATAATTGGCTAGCCATAACTTCAGATGGCTTAGGAGCTCTCCATTCCTTGATCTCTGAACTCCTTGCATTGAAGAAACCAGGATACCAGCTGAGTATGCAAACATGCAAAATAGTTCATAACTGTACTTATAATAAATTTCCAGTTCTGTGGGTCCAATAGGTACTGTCATCACTGGGCTGAGAAATGGCACTCTTTCACTACAAGGACCAAGTTTCATGCATTATCTTTCGGGCCAAACTATGGGTGTGCCTAGCCAGAATTAAAACTCGTCCTTTGTCTCATATCGGATGCGGATGCCATGAGAACCATTTCCCCCCGTCTGTGCAAAAACTGACTGGGGAGCCTCTGTCTGAGGAAGAGTTTAAGCGGTCCAGAGTCACAACAACTCTTTCATTTTGCACAGCAGCAGAGGCCACAGAGGGCAAACATACCTTGTGGGTGCCTGCTTCTGAATGGCAGATCTGCCGCAGGAATTCGTGGCAGAATAACACACCTAGTCATTTGCAGCATAATTAGATCAGCGTTTTCTAGGCTTTTAACTTAACATACCAAGGCCTCTGCTGGAGTTATTGTAGTCGAGTTGGGCACAGCACGGGTGGCCCCTCTCAATGGATCATCCAGTGAAGGTAGATCTGGAAGTTAAATACAAGAAGGCTGGATTTTGCCATCCATCCACCAGCTCTCCCTTTGGCTATTCTCCCTGATGGCCCATACAAACCACTTTCTCTGTAAAATCACTTAGCCCCCAGGTGCAGAGGTTTCCTTGAAGAATGATAATTTCAGAGGCATCTGCAACCCAGATGAAGACTCAGGTGTGATTGCATTAATCTTCTTACCAGCAGCCTCTTTCTGCTTTCACTCAGTTGTTCTGCTAGAGCTGGTCAAAGTTGGCCTCTCCCATGCAAAAATCACTGGAAAGGGAAGTTCATAAACCTGTCCTCAGGACTATAGCTGATTTGCTAGCTCCAGCTTCTGGTATTCAGAGATATACTGTCTCTGAATATGGAGGTTCTATAGATATCCAATAGAAGAGAATATATGTAGCTCAGGGTTGATTCCATAGATATCCCCTGGTTTGGGTGCATTCTTCAAGATACATGCCCTAACCCAGTGTTTCTCAACCTTGGCCACCCTAAGATGTGTGGACTTCAACTCCCAGAATTCTGCTGGAGTTTTCTTCTGTTTGCATGTAGGTTAGAGAAATGGAGTGGATATGGCCCATGTTGGGTGTATACTGTAGGATGGGAACTTGGATGGGAACTTGGGTGTATAGGATGGGAGAGATTTCACTTGGGGATAAGGTGCACTAGAAGGGACTTGCAGTTGTCACTGGCCCCGAGATGAATAGGGAGCGAGCACTAGAAGGTGTCTGTGTCGATTGAAACCCAGTTTCCAAATTGTGGGGAAATTTGTCCAGTTTTATCTCAAGTACCGAGTTCAGTTCTAGGTACTAGATTCTAAGGAACCTTCAGAAAGATGAAGGGGGAATAAGATAGCACCCTGAAATGACTGAAGGGGCATCCCGCCAAGAGTCGGGGCCTGTCCTTTTCCACCCCAGGAGATGGAAGGAGGGATTTCCTATTGTGGGAACCTGGTGGGGAGGCAGCTTGAATTTAGATTCTTGCACTGAGCAGGGGTTGGACTGGATAGCCTCTGGCATCACTTCCAGCTCAACAACTTGATGGATTGATTCAGATCTCAGACGTGTCTGTTGATGTTACTCTGTCAAGGGCCACATCAGGGTCCCTGCAGAGTCTAGATGAGATGGACTTTGATGGGATCCTCAGTTTTAAAGTCAGGAATAGACAAGAGGATTCTGATAAACAGTAGGCATTCAACCGAATGAAGTCAACCCCTTTTTTTTTTCCTGAACCCATTGGTGTGATGGCTTTGCACATGGGAAAGGAGTTTTCTTTGTTCCAGCACAAGTCCCAGAGCTCCTGCAATCCCCGAGGACAAGCCCAGGCCCACTGCTTTCATTTCTGCAGCCGTAAGTGGGGCAACTGTCTTCTGCAGGATCTGAGCCTCCTATGGACATCCCACCTTAAAATGAGGCAAAGAGACCGGATGGAATTCCTCCCGGCTTCATGGGGCTCCCGAGCTGCACCTTCCCTGCAAAACCTTCTGATGCTGGCAAAGACAAGAGGGAAGGAAAATTGCCATAGTAACCTTTTCCTGCTGTGACCTGCACAGTGGCCTTGCACTGGGCAAGGCAGTCAGCTGGTCAGGGTTTGGGTGGGGCGGGAGGAGAACTGATTTGACCCACAGGACTTTTCTCTGTCCTTTTAAAATTTCTCCTTCCTGGCTAAATCACTGGCAACCAGGGTTATGCTGCCCCTGTACCCCTACAGGGGAAGGAGAAGGGAGGAGAAAAGAGGAGGAAGGGAGGAGAAAGAGCAAGAAAGAGGGAGGAAGGAAGGAAGGAGGAAAGAGGAGGGAGTGAGGGAGGAAGGAAGGAAGGAAGGAAGAAAGAACAAGAAGGAGGGAGGGAGGGAGGAGAAAGACCAAGGAAGAAGGAGGGAGGAAGGAAGGAGGAGGGAAGGAGGGAAAGAGGACGTTAGTTTCAAATCAGGCTAATTCAGGAAAGCCTAAGAAGTTTTTCCTTATCCGTCCAGCATCTCCACAGCTCTAATCATGGAGGTTCCATTTACCTTGGCGGCTCCTTAGCCCGTGAGACCACAGCAGATGCCAATGGATGGCTCTTGGCATGGCCCTCACTGACCCCTGGACACATAGATCCTGTCTTTCCCTAATATTGAGGGCAATCCATCCACGTCCCTGCTAGCAATTTATCCTGAAGACAAGCTGGGTTCGAACCCCTGAGCATGTGGTGAGACCCCCAGAAGAAGCTTTGGGTGCTGTCTTTAAATCCTATTCAGAACAAAACAGTCACTCCCTCCAGTGCAGCTCCTCAACCGGGTGCCCTCTGGACATGTTGGACTTCAGCTCCCCAAATCCGGGTGTGACACTATCTGTGGCTGACCTCTCCTGGGGATCCCGTCTTCCTACCAGAATTGTTGCAAGCCAGAGTGTCATCCTCCATCCTCACCTGCGCTGGGTTACTTAATGGCTTGCAAATTAGGCTCTGGTGTGTTTCTCGACCTTGGCAACTTTAAGACGTGTGGACTTCAACTCCCAGAATTCCCCAGCCAGCCATGCTGGCTGGGGAATTCTGGGAGTTGAAGTCCACATGTCATAAAAGTTGTTAAGGATGAGAAACACTCCTCTATTTACTCCTAATCCCTAGCACCAACAGCTGTTATGATTTTAAAAGCACCCTGATAGGGTTACTATTTCTGGACTGCAAAACTCCAGACAGCCACTAGAGGGCAGCGAAGCATCCCCTTACTGCCCCCTGGTGGTGGTTCATATTTTCACAACCCTGTTTGGTATCCTGGGTTTCGATCTCTTGGCGTGCCCGTGTGGTGTGATTGCTCAAAGCAGAGCAAACTGACTTTCCTTGTTGCAAACCTGGGTTTGGTGTTAGGCGTTGACGATGCAAGCTCAGAACCAAAATGGCACCCCAAAATGACACAAGGCTGGCTGCTATTTGCTCCCAAGGTCTTAAAAACAGAGCAAATGCCCTGTTCCAAGGTGGAGAGGGCTGCCTTTAATCCAAGCTAAACAGCAGTATTATTCCTACAGTTTTAAATCAGGTAAATGCAATTTTAATACCCTCCTTGGCATAACCCACAGACTGGTCCGTCGATCTTTTTATTTGCTCGGAACGGAGTTGGGCAGCTTATCAGACCAAACCAATTCATCAATAACTGCCTGAAAAATGGCATTTTGGAAATAAAACAGGCCTGCTCCTAGGGAAAATAGGCAGAACTTTATTTTGAAGGTTTCTTATTTTTAGTACAAGCAGAGGAGGGTCTGCATTGATCATTCTGAGCTGATCCAAAGGTAATATCCTCATTCTGCATTTTGGTAGATGGGGATGGCTGACCTCTAAAGCTGTGGCCCCCCAGGCCCCCCAAGCAATTTTCCCCTTTCCTCCTTGGCCTGGCCTCTTTCCTTGCCATGGAGATCCCGCGTAGCCTAAGCCAGAATGTCACATTGGGTGTCTTCCTTATGGTGGTTTGCAAATACCAACCTGGCTTGCTGAGCAAGACCATTCTAGCATCCCTGTTTGGGATGAGAGAGGGGATTCTGGTTTAAAGAGAAGAGGATTTTTCCATATCAAAAAAGGGAGGAGGCAAGATTTGGGCCTGGTGTTTTTTTCCTGGTGGGTCATAAAGCCGGAACCCAAGAGCTGAACTGGCCCGTTGGCGTCCTCTACTGCTTTGCACTGGGGCTCTTGCTGGGCTCCCCCTGCTCTTTGCTCAGTTTAACGGAGCACAGACTGAGGACCACAGCCCAGGACACAAAGGCAAAGGCCAACAAGCTGATGTAGAAACTCTCTCCAAAGTAAACACGGAGGTGGAACAGCTTCCATTCAGGGTCCTTGGCCAGTTTATTAATCTTCTCAAAGCACCAACTGCATATCGCTATGAGGACCATGATGAGTACCCCTGCAGGAGAAAGGGGGTGGGGGGACAGGGAGATAAAAAGGCTGTGAACGTGGAGTGGGAACCCTCTTTCAGGCAGAAGCGACGGGGCCCGGCACACCCAAATCCAGATTGAGACTCGGAGGCTGGAAGTGGACGGGGGTGGAGGAAGCGTTGAGGCCCAGGGCTACCACAGCACCTGAGTGAAAGAGGGCCCTGGCAGCTTCCTCTGCAAAAATCAAACATAGTTCATCCAGCTTCTCTGTCAAAGCAAGCCATTTTGGTAGACGTGATGGAGCACGGTCTGTTTCCACCCTGAGAAGTAGACCGAGGGTGCCAAGAGCAGCAGGGAGAAGAGGCGCCCCTTCAAACAATTTGCCTGCCCTGTGGATGCAGCCAAGGGGCTTCCTCCCCGGGGTCGCATCCTGCCTTTCTTTGCATTCTCATTCTCACGCAGGGCTCTGCTTTCCCTGGACAGGACACAACACCGGAACCAGGGCTGAGCCGCTGACCGAGCCGTCCATTGGCCGTGGTCTTACCTGGTACCCCTTGCAGGGCAGCCACGTGGCACATTACAATTCTTGGCAAGGAACTTTCATACCGGGGGGGGGGGGGCGGGAACGGTGCGTGGAGAGAAATTCCGAAGTTCAGAGCATTGCCCTGGAAGCAAGACCTCTGCACGGTGTTCCTGCTCGAGAGGAAACAATAGATGTGTGTGTGTGTGTGTGTGTGTGTGAGAGAGAGAAAATGAAATGTGCCAGTTGCAGGAACAGGAAGCGACGGTAGCTGTGATAATATCAGTCTAAAAAAGAGGGGCTGGCAATGCTACAGGCACGCAGATAAAACATTCCTGGGCAAGGAAAGTAGATAAAAAGTTTTGAGTTCCTCTGCTAGCTATCAGTTCACCCATTGCTTAGGGATTTTTTTCCCCCCAATTTCTCAATCTAGTTTACAGGCCAGGGATTTCCTGGTGGCGTCCCATCCAGGTTCTAACTAGACTCAACCCAAATCCAGTGAAAGGGGGGCACAGGTAAAACCTTGCTTCATTGTCAGAAAGTGTGTGTTTATACAAAGTGGCTACAGTCTATCACAGGGTTTCTCAACCTTGACAACTTTAAGACGTGTGGACTTCAACTCCCAGAATTCCCCAGCCAGCATGGCTGGCTGGGGAATTCTGGGAGTTGAAGTCCACACGTCTTAAAGTTGCTAAGGTTGAGAAGCACTACTCTAGAACCCAACCGTAACCAAGTCAACTAGATTTTGAGTTAGAAAAGTACATGTGAACGGGTGTATGAATAGAGTGTTTAGTTCAGAAATGTTGGATACATCATCCCCATCTACCAAATTGTTTCTTTCATGGTTCAGAAAAGAGGAAGAATCACCTGGTGTCCTACTTTCCATCTCTATTGGGACTGTCCATGCTAATTACCCATAGGATTGTTGTTAGTGGCTCTGGAATGTATTGTATCTTTGGAGATAGATAGATAGATAGATAGATAGATAGATAGATAGATAGATAGATAGATGGATGGATGGATGGATGGATGGATGGATGGATGGATGGATGGATGGATGGACGGACGGACGGACAGTCGGACAGCTGGACAGACAGTTGGACAAACAGTCAGACAGTCAGACAGACAGACAGACACAGACAATATAGATGATAGAAATGATAGATAGATAGTTGAAAGAGAGAGAGAAAAGCCACAGGCAAGAATTTACATTATCTACATTTATCTATCTGTTGTTTATGGCTTTCCTTCCCTCTCCCTGTTTTTGTCCTGTTTTGCCATTTTACTGTGTTTTGATGTTTGCTGATGTCAAATAAATAAGCATCACACCATATTTTTGCTAGCTGAACTGAGCGGGGCACACGCTTGCTCTTATCTGGATACAGGAAATGGCTGGAAGTGTGCTTCCAGGAAGTAATCAAACTGGAAATTGCCCACAATCCTTTTTTCCAACAAGGAAGACTCATAGCCTCATAGAATTGTACGAAGATCATCCAGTCCAACCCTCTGCGACGTGCAAGGAAACTGTTTAAGACAGTGGGAATTTCAGTTGGAAAAACCCCCCATCAAATTTACCACGAGTATTATACTCAGAAAGGATTGGTATAAGATGCTTTACTGCTGATGTATCACTCTGCTTTTTTTTTTAATTGCTAAAACAGATAATGCATTTTCTGAAAAATGCTGGAAAATTTAAAAAGGTTGGATCCTTTGTTTACATGTGGTGGCAATGCCATAAAACTCAACCATATTCGAAAATGATTCATTGTAAAATGGAACAAGTCCTGAAATTCGTAATCCCATACAGCTTATACTTTAACTTTAATGTGTAATTTACAGCAAGTTAAAATATAAACTCTAAACCTCAAATTTGTGGCATGGCATAAAATTGTCTTAATGTATTGTTTATTATCTATGCCTTCTCTCTTTTTTCAATGATTTGAACTATGCTAACCAACTACCTTTCATTCAGAGTTTAATAAGGCCATGTTTTGATTAGAAAATAAATTTGAAACATCTTAAAATACTATAAGCTTCCAATTGCCTATTAGAATATATTAATGATAAGATAGTTCAGATTTGTTGGCCAGCTGCCCATATATTTGATTCTTTGTTTGTATTATCTGTTCTCTCTATTTTTTAAAATTTGTACTTGTATTTGTATTACCTAATTTTCTATATTCTTTCAAAAATATGTAACAGAAAAAAAGAAATTGAGGGAGCTGCAACATATACCTGCAATCAATACAAGTCATTTACATGACTGTGTGGTGTCATGTTAGTTCTACACATCCTGAATCTCTGAATGAAGAAGACAAAAATTAAAAAGTTTTAAAAAAAGGTGTTATACTCTCTTTCCAGTTCTTCTGACAGGAACAGACAAGGTGGATGCAGTGAGCAGGAGAGGTATGGGGAAGCATTTGGAGATGTTATGTGCTTTGAAAATGCAGCATGACTACTCCATGGTTACAGAATCGTTCTGCACTTTTAAGCAGCCTCCTCCAGCTCATTAGACAGTTGCAGTCTTGGGGAAAATGTATAAATCAGTCCCTGTTCTGGCTGCACAAGGCATATACAAATTAAAGTCTCTTCCCCCAGATTGGATTAATTAAGGTCCGATTCAGGAGAACGATGGCCACCCAATGTGAATGGAAAAGAAGGAATCGAAGGGCAGAAGCTGAAAAAACAGAAAAGAGGTAAAACAGAGAAAAGTCTGGGGAGTGGCCTTTCTCATTTGCAAACCAGCAGCTTACTAGAGTCATCCAACTTTCTCCCTAAAGTAACAATAACAAAGATGGGTTTTAGCTCACTTCATCGAAGGCTGGAAGATGCTGTGAAGATGCTGTAAGTCACTAATGGGGATTAGCTTATGCTTATGGGACTTGCTTAGAGCTAGCAGATCTGGGCTGCCAAACCCCGGATGGACTCTAGAGGCCAAGAGAGAGAATAGAAAACCTTTACTTTCTGCTCCCTTCTAGGGGTCCCCCAGATGTTTGAAGGCCAGATGTGACAGCCCCAGATCAGCTATTTCAAACTCCCAATCTCTTCTTCATTTCTGTCCCATCCCACCTCACCAAGAGACACAGTGATGGGGTGTAGAGGTGATAGATGATAGATATGATGATGATGATGATATGGCTGTCACCACTGTTCAATCAAAGTCTGGACCTTTTTGGCGCATAAAAAGGTGGTGGAGCTTTGATCGCTATGTCACAGTTGCCATCATATGATGTCATGTGGCCAGTCAATATCTCATTATGTCTAATAGAGTTGTCTATTAGCAGTATACAAGGACTAGTACTAAGACTTAAATTGCTATTAGTGCATCGAAATAGTATGGTGATAACAATAGAAAGGAAGAGGAGGGGGCTATTGTGATCCCAGTGAAGGGCATCACAGTCTGTAAGTCAGCTCTGCCCGGATATTAGCATTTTTCCTTGCTCAGTTGCAGGTTAAAACAGGCTCCTTCTCAGCCTAAGGTAAGCCTTTCCCCAAATAAATAACTGAAACAGAGCCAGCAAATCCCCACCTGCCAACCAGGTGCGTGCAAGACCATTACCTGAGAAGCTGTGGAGGCAAGGGACCAGAGTCAATCGAAACTTGTCTGGCATCTGGACTTGCATGTAATCAAGGAAGAAGGCCGCGACACCAGAGCACAGACTCAGAAGGCAAATGGTCACCATGGCTGGCTTGATCAGGTCTCGGCCCTTACCGAAGAAATACAAATACTCTGCAAGAAGAGACCGAAGACTGAGATGCAGGGGACCAAATGCACGTCAGCGAAAGGCAGGAGGAAGATCTTTATTTTTTACTGATTTTACTGTCATTTCTCTGATCATTATGAGCCGCCCAGAGCCACGGAGAGTCGGACAGCATACAAGTTTAATAAATTAATATTACTATTATTATTATTATACAGATAGACTTGGAAATGGAGCCCCATTAATATCGACCTTGAACTCCAAACTTCCCAAAAGGATCTGGGAGGCTGCTTTGGCGTGAGATTATTAAGAGATGAAGCTTCCTTAGGATGAAGGAAGTCCATGTGGCACCAGCAAGCCCTGGCTGACCAGGAGTGGGGCTCCAAGATTTCAGGTTAGGCCTTGGTTAGAGGGCAAGATGTCTGCATGTGAGGTCAAAAAAGTCAAGATGGTAGCCATAACAGCTTCATTGAAGCTTGCCTTCTTCTTATGGGCATTGCAACCACCATCTCATCTTTTCTGACCAGCCTTGCAGACACAGATGGCTTGACCGTTATCCAAGGCGTCTGCTTCATTAGCGACCATCCGTCGTGCAAACAGGCGTGTCAGACCGTGCTCCTCACCTGCATTTGTGATGCTCCCCGAGACATTCATCCTGTAGGGTATCCCAAATGTGTAGACCACCAATGGGTAGGATCCCACAATGTTTGCCCCGGGCTCCACCGACATCCAGTTTTGCATGGAGGCGGCCACACAGAGGGTCCCCAAAGTCATGCACTGCATCAGGGCGGCCAGCAGGCCGTAGGCCATGGCCAGCGAGAACTCTTCCGGGGGCACTCGGTGTGTGGAGGGCTGGCTGGTGAAGTGCAGCTTGCACAGGTTCGGCGGCCTGGCCGGGGGGTCTGGATCAGAGATGTTCAGCGGCTGCATCTGCCACGATGGAAAACCGTCATGGCCTCAGGAAGCCGGAAGCCCCTCGGCTGTCCAGCAGCAGGTGCAGACCCACGGCTGAGGGACGCCACCCCGAGAGGTGGGCCTGCAGCAACAGACAGGGTTCTCAGCACTCCATCCATCCCTCCCTCCCTCCTTTCATCTCTCCTTCCTTCCTCTCCCCCTCCCTCCCTCCCTCCCTTCCTTCTTTCCTTCCCCTTTCTTTTTTCCTTCCTTTCCCTCCCTTCCTTCCTTCCTTCCTTCCTTCCTTCCTTCCTTCCTTCCTTCCTTCCTTCCCTTCTTTTTTCCTTCCTTCCCCTCTCTTCCTTCCTTCCTTCCCCTTTCTCTTTTCTCCTTCCTTTCCCTCCCTCCCTCCCTTCCTTCTTTCCTTCCCGTTTCTTTTTTCCTTCCTTCCTTTCCCTTCCTTTCTTCCTTCTCTCCCTCCCTCCCTTCCTTCCCCTTTCTTTTTCCTTCCTTTCCCTCCCTTCCTCCCTTCCTTCCCCTTTCTCTTTTTTCCTTCCTTTCCCTCCCTCCCTCCTTCCTTCCTCTCCTCCTCCCTCCATCCCTTCCTTCTTTCCTTCCCGTTTCTTTTTTCCTTCCTTTCCCTTCCTTCCTTCCTTCTCTCCATCCTTTCCTTCCTTCCCTTCTTTTTTCCTTCCTTTCCCTTCCTCCCTTCCTTCCTTCCTTCCTTCCTTCTCTCCCTCCCTCCCTTCCTTCCTTCCTTTTTTCCTTCCTTTCCCTCCCTCCCTCCTTCCTTCCTCTCCCTTCCTCTCCCCCTCCCTCCCTCCCTTCCTTCCTTCTTTCCTTCCCGTTTTTTTCCTTCCTTTCCCTTCCTTCCTTTCTTCCTTCTCTCCATCCCTTCCTTCCTTCCCCTTTTTTCCCTTCCTTTCCCTTCCTTCTTTCTTTCCCTCCCTCCCTCCCTCCCTTCCCCTTTCTCTTTTTTCCTTCCTTTCCCTCCCTCCCTTCCTCCCTTCCTTCCCCTTTCTTTTTTCCTTCCTTTCCCTCCCTCCCTTCCTTCCTCTCCCCCTCCCTCCCTCCCTTCATTCTTTCCTTCCCGTTTCTTTTTTCCTTCCTTTCCCTTCCTTCCTTCCTTCTCTCCATCCTTTCCTTCCTTCCCTTTTTTCCTTTCCCTTCCTCCCTTCCTTCCTCTTCCTCTTCCTCTTCCTTCCCCTCCCTCCCTCCTTCCTCTCCCTTTCTCTCTCTCTTCCCCTCCACAGCTAGTAATTAAGCTTTCTCAGTAAGCAGGAGCTCAGCCACATTGGGCTTTTTAGGTGAGCCCCTGCATGTTGCATCTGAGCCTGCAGCGGCCACAGCGCTGGTGCTGTGGGGCTGAGATGGCCGGCTGCCATCAGCGGCCCCACTGCTGCCTTCTGGAACAGTGGCGGTTTCTGAATGGTCTCCAAGAGCTGTCCCCCATAGGGCATGCTGCAGTAGTCTAGCTGAGCAGTGCGACATGCTTGATTCCCTGGCCTGAAGTGTTCTGCTCGCTCTCCTTTGAACGCAGGACTCTAACTGCAGTTTATTTTTATTTTCTTCCCTCCCCTCTACCTTGAGTCTTCCCCACCTAAACTACAGTATAACACTGTTTTGTCCAGACTAATCTGTTCTTGCAATTCATCCTTCCCCAACCTAGTGTCCTCCAGACACTTTCAGATTATAAACCACAATACCACCGCTTGTGTGGCTGACAGGAAGCTGAGACATCCGGAAGGCAGTTCTCATGTACTATGGGACAGGTTATTGATGATGATGACGATGATGTATGGCCTTATTTTGCTCTCTGCTAGGTTGTAGCACCTAGCTGACCTTGGCTGACTTCAAATTGCTAAGCAGGGTCAGACCTGGCTGGTGTTCAGATGGGAGACCACCAGGTGATCCCAAAGCCATACACTAGAGTGGGAAGTTGAAAAAAAGGTGGCAAACCACTTCCATAACAAGCCAAGAAAACCCATTGAGTCAGCAGGAGCTGGCCTCAGCTCTCCTTTTGGGCCTAACAATCCCGATACTAACCCAAGGGGGGGGGCATCAAAATAGTCAAGGTGGTGGCTGTGAGCATGCAAAACCCCACCTGTTTTGATGTGCACCCGATCACATGGTCACAGCTACCCTCTTGCCTTCCCCCCTCCCTTCCCTACAGCCAGAATTAGACAACCCACCACCCGCCTGGGTTTTCAGTGCTGGCCTCTAGCAAGGGATTGTGGGATCTGTAGTCCGAAACATCTGGTGGGCACCAGGTCACACCAGCGCCATTAGCTCAGCCCAGACTCTGGTGGGGTCTCCTCCCCTCTTTTAGCTCCCTCCACACAAGGAGGTCCAAGGCCAGGTCTATACCCTTTTCTGCCAACTCTGCGAGAGGCAGCTGGTGGGCCCGGCCATTCCTGCTCCAGCCGGCCCCGATCCCGGCTCTCACTTGTGTCCAGTGGCTGCTGGCCCAGGGCTGTGTTTGGCCCCCGCTTGCGATCCCTGGCTACCTGCTTCCCCCAGTGTGTGGGGGGGGGACAACTTCTATGGAACCAATAGCTGGGGGCAGAGAACTCTGGTGGCATTCAGTGCTGGTGGCCAAGAGCAACTGCCCTACCGGCCTGGAAAGGCGACATCTCTCAAGGCCAGTTGGACACCTGGTGACCATGACCACAGACACAGTCAACAGTGGAGGAGTCCATTTGGCCTTGCCTTTTTTCCAAATTCCCAGTCTGCCCTCCACCCGAGAGATTTCCTGGTGGTGCCCCATTCAGGCACAGCCCTGGCTCACCTTTTTTCAAGATCAGCCAAGACTGACTTGGAGCTATCCCCTTGGTGGGCCAAGCCTGCCTTCTAGTGACTGGAAAGACTTGGAGGACAGTATTTGGGAGCAAAACGAAAGTAATTTACCTTGGAGGTTTTTCAAACTACCAATCTGGCATTGCCTGATGGTCTCCTACCTGGGTACTAACTAGTTCTGACACTTCGCTTTTAAAATCCACCCCAAATCAGCGACATTGATCGCAACAACAGGCATCCTTTCAAAAAGAAAGGAATTGTGCAAAATTTGCTAAAAAAATTTCCAGGGTAGGGAAAGCAGTGCATGGCACATGGTTGATATCCCAAAAATTCAAACGGCATTTCCCAAACCATTCTACCAAACTGATCTTTATAATGAACTATTATATTATTATATTTTTCATGTATGTTACTGTATTTTCCATGTGTGGTATGTGAAGGGAGGCTGCTCCCTCACTTAAACCAATCACCCAATGGTTTAAAAATCACAAGATCTTATCGAATTGGAGGGGACCTAAGAGGTCATCAGGTCCAACCCCCTGCCCACTGCAGGATTCACTACACCATCCCAGATGGATGACTGTCCATCACATCAGTGCTCAGAGAAAACAACTCAGCCTAAGTTCTGAATCAAAAACTAATCCGGTCCATCTGGGCCTTGATACACATTCGAAGTGTATAGGTTCCACGATCGCCATCCTGGATGACCTTGCCACACTGAGTTGGAATCATGGGAGTTGTAGTCAGCATCGCCAAGGAGACATGCACATTTGATGGTTCAATTCTATGCAACAGCTACTGGGAAACGGCATATTCTGCTTCTACACATGCAGAACTGGGCTGCGTGTAACACAAAGACGTTTTGTGATAGCCCCAAATCGGGGCCATTCTGAAGCTGACCAATTCCCAGTTGTATACTGTATAGCAGGAAAGTAATTTCAGTGCAAACAACGAGGCTGCAATTCCTTGCACTATACCCATGCTTCTTTCTTCCACCGAAATCATGTTTTACAAGTTACTGATTTTGGATGGATCCCATCGGATGTAAGTAAATGTTTCTCCTCTTCTAAGTAGAGTTTTGGTAAAATAATTTTCTTTTGATTCTTTTGAGCAAGGCGAAGCTTCTGGGTGTTCTGCTTGCTTGTGATTAGCTTTCCTTGGAAGGATTGTGGCATTAAGTCATGTTTCTTTATACAAGTTGGGCATAGCAAAGGTACAGCTTTCAACCTCCAACAGAGCCGAGATCTTCTGCTCCAGCATTAGCAGCTGAGAGACGCAGGAGCAGGGAAGGCATCATGGGGGAGAACTGATAGAGGAGGAACATGCCCTACCAATATTAAAGTACTTTCCATGACTTTCAAATTAAAAGGTATTTAAATAAGCACCATTAGATAAGACAGGTTCTTGCATACCATAGAAATATCTGGGAAGAATCTCTTGGTGCACAACAGCGTCCTTATGAAACACAGTGATCCTGCACCAGCTGGCTTTAAAATTTGAAAAGCTGTTGCTGTAGATGGCTAGAATTTCCCTTGCACCCTCTAGCTCAGCCTTTCTCAACTTTTTGACCCCGGAGGAACCCCTGAAATATTTTTCAGGCCTCAAGAAACCCCTGCACATCCAGGCGCAAATATAGGCCAGAAGTTACAAAATCACTGTATCTGTTTCAGGTGTAGGCCTGTACAGATGCATTAACAGTGTTCTTAAACTACAACTTCACCTCTTTAATGTGAAGTTGCCTGAAGTTGAAATAATGTTTTAAACAAATCTTGATCTCCCAAGGAACCCCTAGGGACCTCTCGTGGAACCCTAGTTGAGAAACCCTGATCTAGCTTGATATTCTGGCTATATCTGTGTGATGGGTTTACTCATGGTTACCCGAATAATCTACTCAATTTTCTGGATCCCCCCATAATACACTGAAGCACAGACTAAGCAAACAGCCAACGCTAAGCTAAAAAGTGGTTGGCTATGCAACATGTATGTCTGCATGCCACTTTCACTTATCGACGATAGGGAGCTTTTCCCCAATTTTAAGTGACAAGAGGTCAGCCTTGGCTGTGGAATATGGAACAGGAGAATGATTACTTTTCAGACTGAGTCTCAAAACCACCCATGTCTAGACAATTTTGAAGTACTGAGCAGAGACCTGGCAAAGGGCTTTGCTGCGCGAGCTGCACTGGGTACCAGTCTGCTTCCGGGTCCAATTCAAGGTGTTGGTTATCACCTTCGAAGCCCTACATGGCATGGGGCCAGGCTACCTGAGGGACCGCCTCTTCCCCATTATGTCAACCCATCCCACCCGATCATGCAGAGAGGGCATGTTACGGACCCCGTCTGTAAGAGAGTTCCATCCGGCGGGGTCCAGGAGGCGGGCCTTCTCTGCAGTAGCTCCCGCCCTGTGGAACATGCTGCCCCTGGAGGTGAGATTGGCCTCATCGCTCCTGGCCTTTCGGCGGAGTCTGAAGACCTGGCTCTGCCGCCTCGCTTGGGGCAGGGAGGGGAGTCATCATGTTTGGGGATGGCTACTGCCCTAGAGCACTTGCCCCAAGCAAGGACTGAGTTATCATCTGCCATCTGGATTCTATTTTCATCTGTAATTTATTGCTTATCTGTAATTGTATTTTTAGATATTGTAATCGTATTATATATTTATTGTTTTATTGATTATTGTTGTAAACTGCCCAGAGTCCCTCTGGTGGGAGGAGATGGGCGGTGACAAATCTGATTGATAGATGATTGATTGATTGATTGATTGATTGATAGATAGATAGCATTTATAATCCAGAAATGCCTTTACTGAACACAGTTTGGGGTTGTATTTATCTTGCATAATTTTTAAAAGTGAGAGTAGGTTCTCGTCTGCTTTTAAGTATACTTTGATCATCTACATTTTAGGGGAAAAAAATAATTTTTGGATTTGCCGTAAATCTTGAAAATGATAATCCCAGTAAAAAAAGATCATCTGCAAAGACTGTGTATTTTCCACCAAATATTCAGTATTTATTCGAAGTCAGGAGAAAGTCAACATCTTTCAAATCCTGAAATGTTCAGTACCTTCGTTCCTCATCTTTGCATCAGGATCCAAACTGAGACACCCCCCCCCAAAAAAAGTCGTGATCCTAACTATTCACTGTTGAATGGCCTTATACGGAAAAAAGGTCGCTATAAATTGAAAACTAGCACAAGAGGAAGAAAGCTGCAGTATTTAAAAGGCGATTGCAGTTTGATTTTGAATATCTGGGAGTTCAATACATAAGGACAGCGTTTCTTAACCTTAGCAGCTTGAAGATGTGTGGACTTCATCTCCCAGAATTCCCCAGCCAGCATAGCTATGCTGGCTGGGGAATTCTGGGAGGTGAAGTCCACACATCTTCAAGCTGCCAAGGTTAAGAAACACTGCATAAGGTTAAGAAACACTGCATAAGGAGATTTTTTTTTAAAAGAACCTATTTCCTTTAATCAGAACCTGCAAAGTATGTTGGATTACAACTCTTCTACCTGGCTGTGCTGACTGGGAATATGGGAGTTGTAGAACAGAAAGACTGTTGTTAGACAATACACGGGGAATGCCCGCAAATTTCTAATTCCAAGCGTGCAAGGTATGTTACAGCCTTTACAGAGCAAATAATTCATCAGCCTTTTAAAAGCATCTTCCAACTGCCTTCCTGGCGCATATCAACTGACTTGTTTATATAAATATATTCCAAATGCATGAATGTGGCTTCGTGATCCGAAAGCCCAACTGAACCAAGAAATGACTTTATCCATTTTATTTCTCCCCCAATAACAGAGTGGCTTCTCAGGCCATTCCTTTGCTAAGAAAACTGGCCTCTGGTTGCAGGTTGATCAGAGAATTGCTTTCTCGAGCCAGCTCCGTAATGGAGACCCGTCCCCTCCGGCGAATAAACTCGGCCACGGCCGTCATCTCTTCTGGTGTGATGTAGATGAATTTGCCTCGGTCGTCGATCACCCCTGGAGAAATTAAAATCCACAAAGCTGTCTGGGCTGAATTAAAAGGGATGGATTTTTCCGTATTTCAAAATGTTTCGAAGTCATGCCATTAGAGGAAGATTTAAAGGGTCTCACTGCTTAAGTGGGAATGTTTGTTTACACTTGTTTCACAGATTTACCCGCATCCCAGGGTAGAGCGATGGGGGGGGGTCATCCAGAGCAGGATGCTCACAGAAAGAGAGAAAAGGTAACCAAATATAGGATTAATCAGCCAGAGAAGGCAGCTGAAAGTAGGCCCACACAAGCACACACCTATGGGGTACAGAAACAGAAAAATGAAGACAGATGCTGATCACCAGAATGCTGCTGAATCAGACTCACTGCTTACTTAGCTCAGAAGCCTGTTTTAAACTGCGCCAGGGAGAAACTTCAAGAGCCCAGAGCCCAGATGGAGGCAGTTGCTCTCCCACTGTTCAAGTGGTATTCCAGGAGATGGCAAAGAGGGTCCGCCCTCCCTCCCCTCCCCTCCCCTCCCTCCCTCCCTGCTAGGGTTGCAAGGGAACCTCACCCCAGATCCCCCCATAAACTTGATGGCTGATGGCTGAGAATGTGAAGTTTGGCCTTCCTAGCCATGTGCACCTTCCCCAGCTGCTGCCCTCCAAATATCTTGGGACCTTAACTTGAAGAATTATGCTGAACCACTTCTGAAGTGTGGCAGCTTGGAGGAAGCAGCTCTAACCATGGCATGACGGCCAGTGGGAAAAGCAAAGAAAAGGAAGCGACCTCACAGGAGGAGGGTGTCCTTCTCTGCCTTCCCCAAACAAGTCAAAGATCTCAACTGGACACATCTTGGGAAAGGAGAGCAGCTCATGTCTGTCAACCAGACACCAACCAATGGAATATTCCAAGCAGTGACTTTTGACATTTTGCTGTATTATTTTCAGCCCACCTGTACCCAAAGAGCTAACACACTTTGAGCCATGATAATGCTGTAAACAGCAACTGCAGCAGAATAGGAGTGATCATGAATATCAGCAGAAGAGGCTCAGGTGTTCCGCTGGAGACATCTGCTTTGATCTAAACAAGACAAGAAAATCCCGTAATATTTTGACTCTTGCCTGTGAGCGTTCCATCTGCCATCAGGTCTTGGACTCTGCTGATTGCCTCCTGTGAAGGGAAGACAAAGCAGTTTAGCAGGGAACTTCATAATTTGAGGTAGGCTCATGTGTTTTCCAGCAGCCAACAACCCACCTGGATTTCAAGGCAGGCCCACCAAGGATCTCTTTTAGGGGGTACTCAGAAAGCACAAAGCCCAGCTAAGAGAGAAGCCCAGAGAACTGCATTACACCAAGCCACGTCTTGGCTACCAAGCTCAATGATGTCCATGTTTGCCTTCTCAAGGGTGGCGCCCTCCAGAAGTCCAACACATCCAAAGTTCACCAGATTCAGGACAAGTGGTCAGTAGCAAGCAGCAGTAACTCTCCAGAGGAGGCACTATCCTCCATCTTCTCTCTCCCAGCACTGACTAACTTTAATTTGCCAGCAACCACCGGCATCCCTCTGGGGGCCAATGTTCCCACACTATGGATCTCCACCAGGAGAAACCAAAGAGTTGGAAAGCGGGCAGCTGGGTACCCCAACCAGGACCAAAGTAATAGCTGCCGTACGGCATGGAGATGCCTGGCAGCCAACGGACTTCTTTCCTCTGGCCACTGTGCCGTCACAAAAAAAGAGGGTATTACAGGAGTGAAGCTGGATGCCTGTCTATTTGCTTGACAGTATAAGCAAGGAAGAAAGGAGAACTCATGTGTAGTCTCTGCCTTATTCCCAAAAGCTGCCTCCCCCTTCTGTGGTCCCTCTTTGCCAGACCTCCCACCACCATCTTGTTTCCCAAAATGATTTTTATCACCCCTGGGGGGCGTTGGAAGGAAGTCAGATAAAGGTGGACTCTATCCATCAGCAGAATAACCTTCTGAAAACTCAACAGAATGGGACCTAATTTGATGGGGGCGGTGGGTGGGGAGAAGTCAGCAAAAGAAAGATCAAAGGGGCTGGATCTAGCCGGGGGCTGAGGAGGAAAACACGGCCCCCAATCCCCCGAACGCTTCCCTTTGCGGGAGGTGGTTGGGCAGTGGCCCAGAATGCTGCTGAGCCATCACTGAAAGCCCCCTCATCCTGGCCTTGGGACCCAGAGCCATGCTGTGCTTCCCAATGCAGGCATGGACGCCCAGGGACGCCACAGACGGGGAACGCAGAAACACACGCAGAGGCACCCCACATTACTTCATTAATAGAAGGAAGTGCAGGGGCCACCTGGTAAAAGGGGGGGAGAGAATCCCAGAAGTCAGGCTCTGAGGGGTCTTCCCTCCCTCGTACATATGTATTCAATTTAGATATATGGTATATATATGTATTTGATTTATATAGCCGCCCATCTCAATACATGACTCTGGGCGGCTCACAGCCTTAAAACAAACAAAAATATATACAAGTACAAAATAAACAAGAAATAAGATACACAGCAGCCAGAGAACAATAAAAAATTCCTCAACACAGCCAGGAAGCGGGCTCCGTCACACACCCACGGACCTAGGCTTGAGCACTGTCATTATTATTAGCTTTTCCCTTAACTTGAAAGGGAAGATAGTGAGAGTAATCAGCTGGCAGATGTTTTTAAGAATGTTTTCAAAAAGAAACTGGCATTTCTTTTAGTCATTGGAAAAAATTGCAGGTGACCTATAAAAACGGCAAGAGCATGAGAAAGCCTGCTGACGTTTCCCAGCCCTTGTCCCGGGACTGGCAGGCAGTGCACATTTCGTTTCATTTCATTTTATTTCATTTCATTTCATTTTTTTATCAAATTTGTCACTGCCCATCTCCTCCCACCAGAGGGACTCTGGGCAGTTTACAACAGTCAATTAAAACAGTAAATATGGAATATAAATACAATATATAAAAATATAAATACCATTAATAAATAGATATAAAATTAAGAATAAGAGTAAAATCCAAGTGGCGAGATCTAATTCAATCCATGTGCGTGAGGAGCGCTCTAAGGTGCTAGCCATCCCCACATGGAGACGTCACTGGCGGGGACTTGAATGTCACTAACGTCACAGCACACGGGCAGACGGGCACCCTCTCACGGACGATCTGCAACGGCCGGTGTGCAAACACATACCTGTGTCCTGAGGCCCAGGTGAGAAGCCAGGTCTTCCAAAAGAACCACTTTTGCGTTCTAGGTGGAAGGGACAAGTTTGGCAATTAGCTGGAACAGAGGGCAGCACGCTCCGTAGCTCTGGCATTAATTACACCAACTGCATCAACCTGTGGGTTGGTTTTATTAATACAAGCAGTGCGCGAGGTTAAAATCACTTTGGAGGGATAAAAAGTGAATGGGAAATAAATAAATAGCACTGATCAGACTGCATGGGGTTGGGAGTCTCAACCTGCAGGACCTGCTTCTGCTTTTATATACATACATACATACATAAAAATAAAGCCATCATGGTGACGCACACGAAAAAGAATCCACCACCCATACTAAAGCACAACCGTTATTATGGCCGACCCCAACAGCACAAACGGGTTTGCGCAGTTCCGGGTTCTGCAGAACTCTTCGCCAGATGAATTGCTCTGCAAAGCTATGACTGAGGAGAAGCCAGAAAGTCCAACAAATCAGTCCAGGTGATCCAGCCCAGAGTCTGCAGTTCAGTTTCAAGATGGGTCGATGGCTTTAGCAAATGGTCGGTGTCCGTCCTGACTAAGCAAAGACCACACCGAGACGAGGAAGTCTCTAGTGTTTATTAACTGCTCTAGTAGACAGAAAATCCTACCAAACTGAAGGAGCGTGGGAAACCCAGACAGATAAACCCCAAAACTCAAGGCGGGTCTGCTCTGAGTTTCTTTGAAGGACAGTTCGAAGCCTCTCAACTGCGCATGCATTTTCCCCCCTGCATAGGGGCCCCCTCCTGCTCACCATCCATACTCATGACAGCATTGCTGGTATCCCACTGTTCGAAGCCAAAGCTGCTCGCCTCAACTCTGAAAAAGCAGACGCTGCCCCCTGCTAAAGCCAGGAGCAAAATAACAGCCTGGGGGGTGGAGAAGAAAAATGGTGCCTCGGGGGAAACCCAACCCACGGCTAGATTTGAGCCACAACTAGAATGAGGTGCATACACAATGTGGCTCCCCAGAGGTTTGGCAGAAATAGTGTTTCCATACCATCTTTCTAACTGAGGTGGCAAGGCTCAGCCTGGGAAATTCTAAACACAAAGGCAGCTAATCAGTCAATCAGTCAATCAATCAATCAATCAATCATCCATCACCTTGACGTTATGCCTACAATCCACCACAGCCCTCAAGACAGTTACCAAGAACCTGCCTGTTTTGAGTCAGCATTATTCATACAAGCAATTCAAAACTTCCCTGAAATATCACTTCCTTGCCTTAAAATCATTTGTTGTAAACCGCCCAGAGGCCTCCAATGGGAGGAGATGGGCGGGGATAAATTAGATAAAGAAAATAAAGAAAATAAAGAAAATGCAAATCTCTGAAAAGGCGGGCCAGCACCCCTTGCCCAGCTTAGGACCCACCACCACCACCACCCCTTTGGAGCTCAACAGATGCCCTTGCAGAGCTCTGCAGGCGCGGAGCTCATAAAGCCACCAAGGGGACCACTTCTGAGAAGGAGCATCACGTGCCTCGACCCCCAGGAGCCGACGCAGCCTGGTGCTTGTGCTGAAGAACATGGCTCAGGAAATTCCCAGCTCGCCCACAAGCACATCAGGTGGTTTCCAGTCAGCCATTCTGTTCTGCTCTTAGCCTCAGGGCAGCAGAGGAAACAACGTGGCCCTGAGGTATCTACCACGCTGAAGAAGCGCCTCCTAGAGGCTGAGCACGCTTCTTCATAAGCTGCAAGGGCCTCTTCCCCACAGCTCAGGGATGTGGGGGAGCCTTGGCCAGCAGAGGGGAAGAAAATGGTCTCCCCCGATGACTGCCTGTTTGGCATGGACCGAACCCTGGTTCTACAGGCAATGCGGGGTGAGCTATGTGGCCAGCCTAGCCAAAATGGCCCCATAATGCAGTTTATGAACAGCAAAGGCGTGAGCAAGAAGAAAAATGGGGGGAAGCCTTCTAAAGCTGCTTGGTCAAGGAAGCGAACCATCAAATTGCCAGCGCTTGAAAGGGCCCCTTCTCCCTGCAAGTTTCCAGGACTTTCCTGGACACAGTTAACGTTAGGCCAAAACCATTTCAGGAGAAAGCAAAAAGCATTTCCTACGTGACAGGCAGCTTTGGCTGAGGACGCGCTGGGACCAAAAGCCAGAACACTCAAGGAAATCCTTACTCTAACAAAGATGTGTGAATTGTTCTGCTTGTTCCAGGAGACCCAGGAAAGGCGCGTGTGTCACCTCACCAAACAGGCAAAGTGACAAAGGGGTAGATTTTTCCCTTGCTGGATCCTCCTAGTTTTTTCACTCAGAGCCTGTTGGGAGAAACGATTTTGCCCTTTCTCCAGGTGGGCCAACGCCTGGTGCAACGGCTCAAAGAAAGCCCCCTGGACTTGGCAAGTTTAAGGAAGCACGGCGGAAGCGCCCAGGGCTAAAGCCGAAGACGTCCCCAGCAGCGAGAGGCAGCCAGCGGGGCTGAACAAGAAACAAGGGCAACTGCCTGGAGAGAATCTTTTGGGTAAAGCTCACCGCCCAGAACATTTTCTACAGGTTTATTGAACTCAATTTCTCCCAATTCTCCTAACTAAACATCCTGGCATCACAGAAGGGGGTGGGGGTGGGACTGAGAAAATTTGGTAAGACAGAGCTACTGCTTCTGATATACAGAAAATCAAGCACACAGCAAATATAGCTGATAAACCCTAAAAGCTGAGAACTGACGTCTGTCACCTCTGCTAACTTTGAAGCCATCCAAGACAGTCCCTAAAACATTTGTTCCCAATTTTATTTCCAGAAATCAACGATGTTAATTTAATTCAAGTTTATACACCTGTGGGGAGGGGAGATGAAAACGTTTTCACCTACTGTGAGCCTAAGGTGCAGCTTGGTTTAAATGATATCCTGTGCTGGCTTGTACATGTGAGAGTGAAATCCAGCACCTTCATTTTTAAAGAAATCAGGAAAAAAAGAAAATCTGGGAAAACAGATTCATCGCTATCACAGCAGTTAAACTCAACCTGCGAGTCCCTTAGTTATGAAGTCAGATGCAGCCGAGCTAGAGAACTGAACATTATGGACTGAAAAAACCGAAGGGAAACGAGTCCATCAAAACCAGTTCTCAGAGCCTGGAACTGCCAGAGTCTGCATGTCTTCTTTCTGGGACTGGCCAATCTCGCGCCTCCACCATGCTGGGGGCTGCTTTGCCAATGCCAGCCCCCGTCTAATACAGACCGGGTCCTGGGTGTGTCCAGAAGCAAATCCACAGCTGCAGAAGCCCAGGCCCTACATCCATTGCAATGCTGCGCCCCAACCCGGCCTCCAACAACTATTGGTAAAGGGAAGGTACCCATCAGGAGAAGTCCAAGCTGGAATCGAGTCATCCCACTCTACCCATGAACCCTCTGGGCAGCAGGGCCACTGCAGAAAATCCTGGGGGGCTGAAGTCCATGCATGGGGAGACCAGCCATGATGGGGATGCAGAAGTCAAATGTCTCTCTCTTACCACAGTTGGAGAAGATCCCTGATGCCAAGGGTTTTCTTGGACAAGTGTGTGAACCCCCTAGAAGCTCAAAAGTAACTACCTATCAGCCAACAAACTTAATATCCAATAGAAGAGAATTTATGTAGCTCAAGGTTGAACTGTGGACTCCTTGGAGATCTCTGAGCTTAGTTGTTGGCTTGCAGATGTTTCGTTGCCTGACTAGGTGACATCTTCAGCACTGAAGATGTTGCCTAGTCGGGCAACAAAACATCTGCAAGCCAACAACCAAGTTCAGAGAATACAAAGGAGTCCACAAACTTAACATCCATCACGCTAAAACAGTCTACAGCCTTTCCTGTAGAAAGCAGGCAGGATCAAAGGTTCCCCCCCACACACCCACAATGAGGCACCAACAAGAGGAGATGGCCAGTGATTAGCAAGGGAACATGGGACAAGGCCACATGGAAGCAGAAAGCAGGGCAAGAAGGAAGCAGGTTCAAGGCTCACTCAAGGGAGATGCCATGCTGACTGAGGAATTCTGGGAGTTGAAGTCCACCCATCTGAAAGTCACCAAGGTTGAGAAACGCTGGCAGAGGATGTTAAGGAAGACCCGGGCAGAGCTGAGCAATTGTACGCAGGTCACAAACACGTAAGCAGGGAAAGAATCAAATAAGGAAGAGGAACATACCTTAATGTAGTCAAGAAGTTCTGTGATGAAACTCTGTGACTGGGCACAACAAGAGAAACAGTCATTAATTCGCTGGTGAAGGAAGTAGAAGGTCCTGCAGTTATGTAATCAACAAAGGTCAGAAAAAATCCTGCTTGGCTGGGGGAAAAAAAAGAAGTCTTGTTCACGGACAAGCTGCAGCAGGACCAGGGGGCTCTCAGTTTTAGCCCCAGATGGGTGGGGAAGTGGAGGCAGGGGCTTCCCAGGGCTGGGTGGAATGCTGCTTGCTTTCATTTTTATGAATGCTTCTGAAGCATCTTAAGAAGCTTTGCAAGGCTCCTGAGAATGACTCTGCGGCACTCTTCTTCACACCCTGAAATCAGCCCTGAAATCTCTGGAACCAAGCCAGACAGGCCCCCCACACAAACACCCTGAATTCAGAGAGCTGGGCTAAAGTGTATGCCCGGTACAGAATACTTTCTAATCGTAATTGCCAACCATCATAGCTAGCAGAGCGCCGTTTCTGGGAATAAGTTGGCTCAACCTGCAGCTGAAACAAAGGATGGGTTTAATGCCTTCTCAATCCTCCTCTCTATCTCCTCCCTGCTGAAATGCATAGACTGTCAGATTTGGGGGCAGGGACCTTTTTGCAAAAGAGCATGTACAGGTAGTCCTTGCTTAGCAACCATTCGTTTAGTGATGGTTCAGACTTAGGATGGTGCTGAAAAAACCGCCTTACGACTGGTCCCCACACTTACGACTGGTCCCCACACTTACGACTGTTGCAGCGTCCCCGTGGTCATGTGATCACAGTTTGGGAGCTTGGCAACGGGTTTGCATTTATGACCGTTGCAGTGTCCCGTGGTCATGTGATTGCCATTTTCTACCTTCTGGGCCAGCTTCTGGCAAGCAAAATCAACGGGGAACCATGTGATTCGCTTAACGACGTGGTTCACTTAATGCCCACGGTGATTTGTTTAACAACTGCCGCAAAAGGGTCATAAAATCGAGTCATGTTCACTTAATGACCACGTTGCTTAGCAATCCGATTGTGGTTGTTAAGCGAGGACTACCTGTATATTAATGGCCAAATATATGTGACACATACAACAGTCCTGTTATTATAACCTAAAGGACGTTCTACAGTCCATCAACTCTTGAATTTTATGTATTTATGTAATTCTTTTTTTAGTAAAGAATTAAAAACTGAATTTGGTTATTTACAGATACAGAGAGAGAGAGGTAAAACCTAATGGTTATCTTTAGGCACCTCTTCTTTGAACTACCATTCAGTGTGTTAAATATATGCAAGAAAAATTATCACTCTGGATTCCCAATTATCAACTGGAATCTAAATCTTCCAGAGAAACTTTTGCTCAGCCTAAGACTGTTTTATTTATTTATTTTTTTGTATCTAATTGTGTAGTACAAATCCCCTCAAAGTGCCTTATGAGATGGAGCAAAGAAAACATGCATGCATATTCAGAGTAAATTGCTACAGCAGCTCGCTGTCAAATGCTGAAAATGCCATACTGATAGGTGGATGGGCTGTAGGGGTGGACTGCGTAAATAATACATGTTCATGCCTGACCGGAACCTATATACATATTCAGAATACAAATAAATAATTGCTAATTACTTGAAATCATCAACAATGTTGAGTACATTCCATGCACTACACGCAGGGAAATTAAATTTGCTGCAGAGGGCCGTTATGCTAGAGTTTTTGATACGACACGGTTATGTCCTCTGGCCTTCTGAAATTGGAAAAACGGATTTTCCAACTGCAGCTAATCTCTGTTTTATAACTAATTTTGCAAATAAGTTATAACTGGCCCATGAGAAAAGGATCACCAATCGATCTATAAATTTGCAGTGAAAAGATGCAGTAAATCAGAAATAAAGATTTTGCCAGCAATTCATACCCAATGATCTTAGAAGGTTTTCATAGACCTCTACCTGTATTTTGTATTTTACCTCCTACTCTAGTCCATTTGGGTCGTGCTTAAGGGCAGATTTCAGTCTGCACTATTAATGGTCTAAAATGACAGATATAAAAGCAGGCTTTTATTCAAAGATTCAACACAAGCGTCCAGTGAATAATTAAATGCAGGTGCTACATTCTGAAGTCTATTTGTTCCCAACATTTGTTTAGACCAGTGTTTCTCAACCTTGGCAACTTTAAGGTGGGTGGACTTCAACTCCCAGAATTCCCCGGCCAGCCATGGAATTCTGGAAGTTGAAGTCCACCCAGCTTAAAGTTGCCAAGGTTGAGAAACACCGCTTTAGACCAAGGGGCTAAAGCGAAACTCACTCTGCATGTCATACATTAAAAAAAAAAAAGTGGTCCACCGGCTACTTGAGCTTGGCACCTTCAGAAGAACTAACTACCTTACCTAAATGTGATTTACTTTATTACTTTCTTCTCCAGAGAAGATCAGAGAAGCAGAACATCCACCTGCCTGTTTTAAACGCAAAACACCACTAGAAGTGGTTAAGCTGAGATTAAATTCGAGATAACCTGATGAGCTAATTGGGCTGAGGTTGGCCCAACATCACTTCGTACTCAGAGGAAGTTATGGCGGGCAGCCCCAGGGAGGCGTTTCAGAAGAAGGGAGACCCATACCCTGGCATAGGTCCTAGCTTGTAGGCCAACTGTTTCACCACTATCTGGTGAAAGCCAGGTCTGCATGGAGCAAGACCGCACCCATCCACAAACTCAGAGCTGGGTTGTATTACCAAGATGGGAAGTATTCTCCTCCTCCTCCTGTTCAACCTCTTGGCAGCATTTGCTACCACTGGCCATGCTAGCCTTCTGGACTTCATCCAAGGGTTGGAAGTAGGAGGCACCATCTTGTGGTGGTTCTGCTCCTAACTGAGTTGGGTGGCAATTATGGGGGAAGAACAGCTGAGCCCTCGCTTCCCGTAAAAACGAACCGACCCAACCACCATATCCTTATCTTCTGCTCTACCACCTCATTCATACCCTCTGCAGCCAGCTGGTCACACTCACCTCCTCCTCGGTCATGGCTTCATCCATTCCTTCTTCTTCCACCACAAAGCTCTCCTTCAGCTTGAGATACTCCTCATATTCCTGCCGCTCCTCCTCTTCCTTGGCCTTTTTCTGTTCTTCTTCCTGTGGGAGTGCAGCGAGACTCGGCTGATTTTGTTCTTGCCATCCCTACCATGTCGCCTGACAACTAATGGCAAAGGAACAGGAGCACTGTTGGTTGTAAAGCTATAGCAAGTCAACAAGCTCACCAAGGACCGCAGAATATTGAAGGCCACCTTGGCATACAGATCGCCTGTTTTCAAATTTTAGGAGGAGATCACTCTGAAGGAAGGAGGACCCCGAGCAAAAGAAGTGAGGGTCCTTGGCAACCAGAAGGGCTGCACAGAGTGGACCAACAGAGTAGCTTAGGATACAGTAGGGCAGTGTTTCTCAACTTTAGCAACTTTAAGGCGTGTGGACTTCATCTCCCAGAATTCCCCAGCCAAAGCTGGCTGGGGAATTCTGGGAGATGAAGTCCACATGCCTTAAAGTTGCTAGGGTTGAGAAACACTGCGGTAAGGTTATAGGATCACCCCATTTCATGGACCAGATTTTCAAGGTAATTCCAGCTTACCTTGCCGTAGGACTGCCTTTGACATTCTTGCAGAAAAAAGGCGAAGAATGCGAACAGTCTGTGATCTGCATTCTTCGCTTCAGGCACTGCTTTTGAAGGGCCTGTTTCTAGATGCAAACCCAAAGAAACCACAGCACAAACGGAGAGAGCTGAGAGCCTTGTACAGCGAGGAAGTCTGCCAATTTGCAGACCTCTGCCTCTAAGGGAGGAAGTGCCTGACTTTCAAACTCCAACGCTGCTTCTGAGTTGTTAGATTTGCAGGAGGAGGGAGTTATGCTCTGAAGTTGGTTAAGAAGAACCCCTCCATTTTCCTTGGCGGGCCCTACGATTTACTGGGTTTAATGAATGTTTGGAGCGGACCGTCATACGGTTTTCGTGCCACGTTATTTTTATAGAGAGATTTAATTTTGCGGTCACTGTTAGACAAGCCTTTCCCAACCTGATGTTCTCCACTAGGTTGGACTCCCAAGATATTTAGCCGGCTTAAGGCCAGATCTTTAATGGCAATCCCAGCAGGACTCTTCCAATTATGCCCACTGCTATAAAGTATTGCCATACTGCTTCGTTTAGCTGTTTTATTTTTAACCCATTTCCAGGTAATTAGAGTTTCCCGAAGCAGCTCAGTGAAAAAGCAAGATGGTCCCTGTTCTCAGGCTTATAGTCTAAGACAAACAGACCAGGGAAGAGGGAAGGGAAAGAGGCTAAATACTGAGAAACCAGTTAAAAGCATGTATTTTGCATCAATAAATGACAGCCCCTTTCTCCTACAAAATGAGAAGAGCTAATAGTATAGATGACCTTGTCCAAGAAACACCAAATCCTCTGGAGGTCTCTTTCCTGCCAAGTCCAAGCCCCATCCATCAACAAGTTGAAGGCTGAAAATACAGTTCTCATCTCTAGCTCAACAATATCCACTCCAGGTCTTCCTTCCTTCTCTGCAAGAATGCCCTTTCTTAATCCAGTTGTTGGTTTGATCCTTAGTGGCCTTCAGAGGACAAGCAAGGGAAGAAAAAAGGGAGCTTTGACGATGCTTGCTCAGATAGTCAATTTATAAAGAAATTTCTTTGTTCTTCAGGAAAAAAAAATGCCTGCCAGCAGTTGGAAAGGGTTTCTTGACTGGGAAGTTGTTAGAAGAAGGGGTGGACATGGAGGTTTCAAAGGGTCATTCCCCATTCTTGGAGGATATTATTGAGAGAGAGAATCAAAAAGACATGTCTTGGGGAAGCAAGCAGGGGTAGATATGAAGAGTGGTATGATCTGAACAGCACCAGGGAGAAAGACTAAGAAATCAGCAAAAGTTCACAGAGTCTACTTTAAGCCTGTATGTGCTGTTTCTGAACAATATTTACACACCTGGTTAAAACCAAGACTGACTTTCCAGAGATTCACGGGATATTCTTCTTCCTGATTTTCAGGGATCACCCAGTTCAGCCAACAAACTCAATGTCCCTTAACCTTGTGTAACAGTTTTAGGGTGCCTTCAGGAAAAACGTGTGTGTGTGGTGTAAAACCTAGTGATACACAACTAAAGCTGAATCTAATCCATAAAAGTTAACTGTGAAATAGTTTCTGGAAGGAAAGTATGTCTTTCAGTGGCTAATGAAAATCATCCACTGTTTTTAAAATTCTGAGAAGTTTCTAATTTGCTCAGCAGACAGAGGAGGACACACATTCGGTTGCAGGACTGAAACTGCTTCTCTAGCAGAAAAGGCTGGCATGGAGGGGGTGGAGATGGGCATCATTAGCCATGCCAACACCAAGACTAGTTCTTACCTGCAACTTGAGAGGGTCACATGTTTTGTCTCTATTTGGAGCACCAAGAAACGTGTGCACATCATCCGGCCTTCCCCGACTAGAGCCCTCCAGATGTGATGGGTTCAATTGCCATCATCATTAACCAGCCCAGCCAGTGTCTGAAAAGGCTGAACAAAAATGTCTTCCTCTAGGGCAGTGTTTCTCAACCTCAGCAACTTTTAAGATGTGCGGGCTTCAGCTCCCAGGACTTTCCAGCCAGCATGCTGCTGGGGAATTCTGGGAGTTGAAGCCCACACAACTTAAAGTGGGGAACATCTTAAAGTTAGGGAAACCCTGCTCTAGAGGATGGAGACTGCTGCGCCGTGCTCACCTGTCCACCCAACCTGCAGAGGCAGATAACTGGGCCCAAAAGAGCAGGAAAAAGTATAAATGAAACTGGTGCCTCAGTTGCAAGAACCACAGTATCTGAGACTATTTATGGAAATGCACCATCTGATGCTCCAGGACTGCATCTGGCTTCTGATAGCCTTGGGTGTGGCCCTCAGACACACCCAGAAGTCGTTGGCCAATTTATAATTGGTAATGTGACCAAAAAGGGAAAACATACTGACTTTATTTAACTACCATTAAGTTCACATGAAACAACATAACATTTTTTTTTACCTAATCCCATCTACTGCCTTTCTTTGGCTTATCCAGTATGCAATTCAAGGCAAATGCATGATGATTTCCCTATTCTTTTTGAGGGAGATGATGCTGTATGAGTGAATGTATCTTCTTAACCTCTCCTGTTTATCTGAAAGCCCTGTTTAAAATGAGGGATTTAAAAACTGGGCTCATACATGAGGGAGAATACTTGCAAAGCAACTGGTACACTGCCAGGCATCCTTCTTGCAGTTAAGTGTTGCAGGACGATGCAACCTGGCAATGTGAGATGTTTGCAGTCACCGATAAAAGTCCTTGCGTTCAACCATTTCCTTCACGCAAAACAATCCACAGCAAAAGGGACATTCCCAGGCTGTGCAAGGCAGAACCCTAGAGCAGGTGGGAGTATCTTTCAGGGCTGCAAAGTTGTTTTTCTCTTTTTTAAGAGAGAAACAATATTTATTTAAAAACACAAGAAACAGGGGTGGCAACTGATGTGGTTTGCATTATGACTGAGGAAATGTTACTTTTTTTTCCCCCTTATCTCTTTCTTTTTTTTTAAGACTCATCATGGAGAATTTTATAGGCACGAGGGTTTGCTCCCTTCAACCATGGATGGATGCTGTGTTGAAGAGAGGAATTCGAGTTAGGAAAAGGCAGATTAAGGAAGAAGAGAAAAAATTAGAGCGGTGTTGGGGCACTTCTTGTTCTCCAGGTCCCCTGCCCTATTGCTGTGGCTTCCCCAGGCCCCTCTGCCAGAGTGCCATTCAAAATGGGGAGGCAAAGCAGCAATCTGGGATTGTGAAATTTAAATTAATATATTTTTACTGTAATTTAGTTCAAGGCTAAAATGCATGCAAAAATGGGCCAAACGCTGCAGCCCTGCCACTTCCGATTTGGCTCCTACATCTCTGGAGGGTGGTGGAAGAGACAGAGTTGAAGGAATGGGATTGCAGAGAAACCGGTCCCGGCTTCGGCCATCTTGGGCATCCCACCTTTGTTCCAACCTCACCTTCCACAGCTCACCTTTTTTTCCTCCTCCTGACGCAGCCGTTCCTCTTCTAAGCGACGCTCTTCCTCTCGTTTCTGTTCCAGCTTCTTTCTTTCTTCCCGCTCCGCTTCTTCAGCCTTTGGACACAGAAAAGGGGGAGATAATTAAGGCTGTGTGTGTGTGTTCGTGTATATATATATAAAAATCCCTCCTTCCTGGAGGTTACAGAGAGCGTCTCCTTAACAGTGAAGAATATCAGAAGTGAATTGATCAGGATTTTAAAAATGTGTTTCCCCATCTTGATGCAGAAGCAAAACAATGATACAGCAAGGAAACACAGGCGCGGCTGAGAGCTGTAGGCAAAAATGCGGGAAGACCACGGGGATATTAATAATTAATTAATGCAACCTTCTCTGAGGTTTGCTGTTTCCAAGATTAAGTGCAATGTAAATAATTTAGCATGGACTTGAAATCACAGAACTATCCAAAGGTCAAAAATTGAATTTGGGGGAAAAAGGGGGTAGAAAGGCAGTACCTAACTTTCCCAGCAAAGCTAAACTGATGTTCTCCTAACAGAAAATGCATGTTTTGGCTGTCATATAACTATTTGTTGTTGTTTATTTGTTCAGTCGCTTCCGACTCTTCGTGGCTTCATGGACCAGCCCACGCCAGAGCTTCCTGTCGGTCGTCAACACCCCCAGCTCCCCCAGGGACGAGTCCGTCACCTCTAGAATATCATCCATCCACCTTGCCCTTGGTCGGCCCCTCTTCCTTTTGCCTTCCACTCTCCCTAGCATCAGCATCTTCTCCAGGGTGTCCTGTCTTCTCATTGTGTGGCCAAAGTAGTTCAGTTTTGCCTTTAATATCATTCCCTCCAGTGAGCAGTCTGGCTTTATTTCCTGGAGGATGGACTGGTTTGATCTTCTTGCAGTCCAAGGCACTCTCAGAATTTTCCTCCAACACCACAGTTCAAAAGCATCGATCTTCCTTCGCTCAGCCTTCCTTATGGTCCAGCTCTCGCAGCCATATGTTACTACGGGGAACACCATTGCTTTAACTATGTGGACCTTTGTTGTCAGTGTGATGTCTCTATACCATTTAGTATATTTATGAAATTTACTGAGCAATCCTCGGCAGAAGTAATGCGTGCTTTTATCTCTCAGGGCAGCGGGCATAGGAGTCTGGCCTCAAAAGGTGCCTTAGTTTGTACAAGCAAAACCGCAAATACACTCAGCACAAGAGAGAAAGTGGGAGCGCTACCAATTTTAAGAAATAGTCACAAGCTACAGGTGGTTACAGATAGTCCTCGACTTAGGACCATTCGTTTAGAAACCATTTGAAGTTACGATCGTACTGAAAAAAGTGATTTGCGACCGGTCCTCACACTTACGACCTTTGCAGTGTCCCTCAGGTCACGTGATCAAAATTCAGGCACTTGGCAACCAGCATGTATTTACAACAGTTGCAGCATCCTGGGGTCACATGATCACCATTTGCTACCTTCCCAGCCAGCTTCCGACAAGCAAAGTCAATGGGGGAAGCCAGATTTACTTACCGACCATGTGATTCGTTTAACAACTGCAGCAAAAAAGGTTGTAAAATCAGATGTGACTCACTTTATGACCCCCTCATTTAGCAGCGGAAGTTCCAGTCCCAACTGTGGTCGAGGACTACGTGTATATACATTTAACAATTAATTAATTAATTGTGGAATGTTTTTTAATATTGCTGATTTTATGGGTTGTTTTTTTATTGTACACTGCCCAGAGTCACATTTTGTGAGATGGGTGGCTATAGAGATATGAGGAAATAAATAAATATTATTTAGGAAAAAGGGGTTTTTTTTTAAAAAAAAGCAAAAATATCAACTTTGAGTTATCCCCTTCCTTGATTAATTGGACAGTAAAACTAAAATCACAATCAATGATAAACATTATATTGATGTCTCAAGAGGATGCCTTGCTTAAAAATCTTCATGCTACATGTTTAGAATCCATTTTACTCAGCTCAAGGGAGAAAATATTAGAGGTGTTTTTTCAGTGGTGCTCAAAATTTCCAGTGCTTAGTAGGAATAACAGTTCTTCTGTTAGCCCACAACCAAATTTGAATTTGTGACTTTTTTTAAAAAAAAGCACAGACATTGATGCTACTTGGCCAGGCCTGGGAATTCTGTTCCCTTCTCTTTACACACTTTTGCATTTGCTAACTCGGCGCCTTCCAACTATGCTAGGACTACAACTCCCAGGATTCCTAGGGACAAGAACGGGCTGGGGAAGGCTGATTTATAAAACGCAGGTGGGACTCACCTCTCTCTGAGCCTTCCTTGCCTGCTTCTCCTCTAACTTTCGCTGTTTCTTTGCTCCAACCTTTCCAGAAAACTGGAACTCAGCAGGGTCAGCTCCATCATTTTCTTCTGGGTTTGGTTATTAAACCATCATTTTTAAGAAGAAAAAGGAAACGGAGAAGAATTGTAAGAGATCACATCACCAAGAAACAATCTGGTTGGCTCCTTTTACATGTTTTGTAAGGCAGGTATGGACATATAGGGAGGGCCTGTTGAGTTTCCCCCATTCTTGCAAGATAATAAAGGCAGGATAAAAATAAAAATAAAAATAATACTTGGAGTACAGACCAGACAACAGGGTGCCCTCCATTCTATGGAACCCTTATCCCCACAAGTATGTGCAGCTTCAACTCTCCTTGCTTTGCAGAAGCACATTAAAACAGCGCTACTCTAGCAGGATGTTGGCCCACAGATGTGTTCAAACCACCATCGTTGGTAGTCTATTATTACTGTTAGATATTGGTTTTAATTTATTCTATTCCGGAACTGCTGTTCACCAGCCAGAAGCTGATAAATTTGAAAAAATAAATGTCTGCTTTGCAGCTTTCTTTGGAGATGTCCGTGGGGACAACAGGGCATAAGGCCAAGAAATGATTCATCTTTGTGGTCCTGCTTCGAAATGAGGGGGTGTTTGCCTGGGACTCTGATGGAGAATCCGTCCCTCTAGACTTTGCTCTCAGCAGAAGACAGAAGGACAACATTGGGAAGGACCTTATGGATCACGACATTCAGCCAGTCCAAACTAACCCCTTCCCTCCCCAAGGAGTGTTGGGACTACACCCCACAAATTCCAAGGGGTACAACTCAACCTAGGATTTATAACAGAAGATGCCCTCCCCCAGCTACACCAAAGTTTAGACCTATATGCATAAACTAGCTTATCTTCCCCCACCTTTTTTTTCTGGCAGGACTGTGAAGAGATCAGAAGCCTTCCATTTTCAAATAGCTAAAGTTTGTCATTATGCCCAAGCTGCTATCAGCCTTAATAATAATTTATCCAAACCACCCAGGTTCATAAACAATAGTTTTACACTGGCTTGTCTGGAAAAACTGGAGTTAGGATTCACCAGTCTATTGTGGTATCTCAGCGGAAAGAAATTTTTCCGTCGCCTCTTGAAAGTGTATTGGGGAATGAAAGGGAGTGTCATTCAGGGAGCATTAAAGCATCCTTTAAACTTCACAGGATATTGGATGGCATCCTACTGCTAAGTCAAATAACTAATATTGACTAGTCAAATAATGTTGGCCAACTGACGTGTCCTTAACCTAGCATAGCCTTCACTCTTTTACCCATCCTTTTCTGAGCTGGAAGTTTCAAAGCCAACACCATCAGGCCTTTGAGATTACTTCAAGGAAGATCAGTAATTTGACAGAAATTATAAGCAGCCTGCCCTGAAAATATCAAAAGCATTTTTCTGATTTCATTCTTTTTGAAATGCCTGTGCACTTCAAAGAGATCCACCCAAGTTGAAAAGTTCAGGGCTGTCAACTGAGTGTCTGTGCACCGCTAAGCAGCATCATAAATTCAGCAGGCACCACTGAGGCAGAACAAAGGGAAAGTTTTGCTATGTTCAAAGTGGGAGAGCATAGCTCCTCATTAAAAAGGAAAGCATAATGCGAGGGGGGGCAAGATCGGCATACTAATTATGAGCTGCCTATCTCTCAGTGAAAAAGCATGCGGAATCTTCACAGCAATAAAATGTCCCCAATAGGAAATGGACACGAGGCATACAAAGGGGACAAGACACATAATAATCAGTCTTTGGCAGGCAAATGCCCTGGATTCAATATCTCCCTAGTTAAGGAATGTTAAGTAGCAAATCTAAAAAATTCTTGAGGGAGATGCTTTCAGGAGGAACTACACTGGGCTACAGTCAGAGTACCCTTGCACGTAGCTTACATCAAACCATAAGGTGGTTTGTTTCATCTTGGCCTAGCAAACATATAAACCAAGCCACTGAGGTGTGTAACCATGGCATAGTGCAAGTATGTGCACCCAGGTTTATTCCATAGGCTATTGTTAAACAAACCATGGTTATGTGATAACCCGGCCTTTAAGTATTCATGTATTCAAAAAATGCAAAAGCTCCATTTGAATCTTGTCATAAACCAGAAGATAAATTATATCTTGACGCTTTGCAAAGCTAAAATAATTCTGAGTGAATCCAAATTGGTCAGGAAAAGGAAAACAACAGTACATCAAACTGCATTCACTAAGAGCTGATGCAGAAACCCTCACGGCAACCTTCAATTTCCAGAAGAGAAGCTGGGAGGAGGGTGTAATGATATCAGTGCTAGGACAGCCGCCAAATGAGCCTGTCCCTGTGAAAATCTAGGCCATGGATTGAAACATATACAGGTAGTCCTCGCCTACTAACAGTTAATTGAGACTGGGAACTCCCTCGCTAAGCGGTGTGGTTGTAAGGCACGATGTCATGTGACCGTGCCAACTTACAACAGCCCTCCCAGCAGTCCCAGTTGCTGTCCTTTGGTGAATCCTGCATGGCCGCAGTGCCCCGTGGTCACGTGATCGCCATTTGCGACCTCTTGCCGGCTTCCCCATTGACTTTGCTTGTTGGGAGCTGGCAGCGAACATCGCAAATGGCAATCACATGACCACGGGACACTGCGACCATCGTAATTGCGAGCCGCTTGCCAAGCGCCTTCATCGCAATCAAGTAACCGTGGGGATGCCGCGATGGCCACAACTACGAGAACCCATTATAAGTCCCCCTTGTTCAGCACAATAACTTTGAACGGTCGCTGAGTGAGTGGATGTTAAACGAGGACTACCTGTAGTTTTGATTGCTTTGGGATACACTTCCCCAAAATATCACACCAGGCAGCTACATGGCCTGGTTCAATTGCATCAATGCCAGCCAGATGAGCCTAGCAATGGGGTCCTCATGCTTTATAACCCAGCATGGCAGACCCGTTTATCTGCTTCTTGTCTGCAATCTGTGCTGCTCTGCGTTTGTCATTGCCATATGATGCTGGATCTGACCTTTTATTTCCATCCCCCTGGATTCTGTAAGCTATCTCCAGTTCCCCGCAAACAGGATGTACATTCTATTAGCAGGCAACCATCACTAACAAAACTTGGACAATAAGTAGCTGCCACCTTCCACTGCATCCTCGGCCTGTTGTGAGCGTCTCAGAGCAAGCATCCTGTTCCTTCGGTGCCTGGGCATCCCATCGCCCCGTTCGCCGGTGAAGGGCTGGGGTCGGGCTGCGGCGGCGGCGGCCACCACATTCTGATGGTGTTCCTCATCATCTAGATAAGAAAAGGAATTTATTTTATTGTCTATTGGGCGTAACAGAGAGATAGTGTGGTGTAGTGGTTAAAGGCACCAGGCTAGAAATCAGGAGCATGTGAGTTCCATCCCTGCTTTAGGTACAAAACCAGCTGGATGACCTTGGGCCAGGCCTAGGAAGGAGGAGGCCAGGGCAAACCACTTCCAAAAATGCTGCCGAGAAAACTGCAGGGACTTGTCCACGTAGTCACCAGGATCTGAGACTGACTCGAAGGTACTCATACACACACACCACGAATTGGGTTTATTTAGTTTTTCTAACAGCAAGTTGTTTAGAAGTTTGATAAGAAGGCTCTGGGCAAGGATAGAGGCTGTCCCACCCTCCCAGTGCAAATCCCAGCCAGCACCAGGCTGGTTGTTCCCGGCTAAGGAACTTCAATGCAAAATATATCTCAGTTCAATACGAGCCTTTGGAAGCAAATGTTAGACAGCACAGTGGGTCTCATGCAAATTCAAGATCCGTGTATGTTTGGAAGCGAGTGAATTAAGAGTGACTTGCTCCCCAGCAGGTATATAGGATGCTGCCACACCAAGCCCAATAAAACCACTTTATGTGTTCTCCTTCCAGATGCATTTTTATGGAATGGAAAGTAAATTAAAAATGGCTTTGCAAAATATCTTGAACTGGCTTCAATATAATCCCCTGCAAGCCGGAAAAATAATGCCCCCAAAGGTGCGTTATACCAATCAATGCTCAGGACTTCAGACACTCCAATTCCTATCATCCCCATCCAGTATGGCATTTTGCCTTGGAGGCAGGTAAGTTTGCATTAACTGGTTCTTTTGCCCCAGGGTGTGGGGGGTGTGAGTAGAGGGGTGAGGAGGGGGGTGTTTCCCTCTCAAAAATGTACCCATCTGGGTTTCAGGCTTGGCATCAGCCCTGAGCCCAAAGAAGGGGAAGTGGGGTGGTGATGGCCATGCAGCAGGGGCATGTTCTGCAGATAACTGGATGTGGGGCCTTGTTCTTAGGCTTGGCTTCAAGACATTAAAATACTTCCAATAATCACTCAGCAAAAGCACTTATCCAGTCCACAGAAACATAAAGCCCAATGGGTGGCATAAGTGGCATTTAAAATATAGATTCTTCCAAAAAATCATTTTAAAGGTCTAAGAACATTGAAATGTCTTGTCTAGCACCTAAAAGAAAATAACTCAGGCACCATCAAAATAAGAATTTCTATTAATGGATTTCTCATTATGCAAAGTCTGTACCTAACATACAACTTGAAAATGATTTTTATTGTTGCCAAGGCAATAACGATTAGTGTAATCATGGTTGCTACAGTCACTATTAATATATTAATTTCTATGTTACATTTTACTGATGTTCATATCACTTTCTTTTGCATAATTTCCTTCTTCTGTTTTATATTTTTAAAATGTGCTGTTCAGTCCATTCCATAGTATCATTTGGCTCCCCATTACATGGACTAACTGTTGTAACAAAATAATTTGACATTAAAACAGCAGGAAAAATGCAGCCCCAAAGACTGAATTTCCATCACTCATATTTCTCCTCCACAGATCTTTGCAGAAAATCAGAGTCTGCTAGCCTGTTTTCCAACTACCAAATTTTATTAAAAGGCAGAAGCTTTTGTGTGCTGCAGCACATTTTTGAGCTAACTACCCTATGCATCAATTGAAGTGAGCTCATGAAATCTAAAAACATAAAAATAAATAAATAAATAATGGGTTCAACTCAGAATTCCACAGAACTCACTTTAATTTTTTTTAAATGCAGAAACAAAAAGGATGCTGTTCTTAGGGTGTGAGGCTTAAGTGCTGTCTACTTAAGCCTTTTCAACACCACCGTTCAAAAGACCGTATCAACTGACTTGCACTCACTGCAAAAGGTTGCCTCAAGCTGAACTAGGAATAATAAGCAAGAGGTGCTTGTCCAGGTGAAAATAAATATTTTCCCCCCTCTGGTTCAACATTTTTTTAAAGCATTCATGTGAGCAGGGAGGCCTGCGAAATAATCTTGGATTTTTTTTTTTCTTCCTAAAGGAAAATGGTGTACTCTGTGTGTGTGGACAGGAACTGGAGTAGTTTATGTAACTCTGTGGGGACAGAGACTTGCACACATAAGGATGGGGGTGCAAAGGAGTGTCCAAAATAGACTCTATGGTGCAACTACACCTAAAAAATAAGCTAACGGACTGCTAATACCACATCCTGAGACGCCTACAGTGCCTGAGACATACCAAATCAGGCCAGCTGCGTTGTGAAAGATAGCGGCTGACGTGTGACAGGATAGCTGGAGACAGATGCAATTGCCACCAGTTGTGAACACCACTGAAAAAGGTCAGAAGACTGTGGGTGCTCTCAAGCAGCAGATGGAGATACGGCTCTCTCCTACCATTGTTCCACTTTTAACTGGTACTGGGAGGTACGCTATCTCCAATCCAGAGAGAACATTAAATGATGCAGGCTGATGGTCCTCAATGGACCTGTTCCCTATGAATGTGTCCAGCCCCCTTTTAAAAGCATCAAGGTTAGTGGTTATCACTACACCTTGTGCAAAAAAAAAAAAGAATGCTTGGGAGGACAAGTAAGGGATTCATTCATTCAATTTAAATGGCTGCCCAACTTGGAAATGTGAGTCTGGGCAGCTAACACTTGGTTAAAACAAACACACATAAGATATCAGAGCAAAAAAACTACAAACACATCACGTCCAAGGCCATTCACATATCTACCTAGTAAATCTTTTAAAGATGGTCCACCTAACACCCTGGCCCGATGCTCCAAGGAAAAACCAGGTCTTCAGTGCGGAAAGCCAATATACCCAGGGCGATCCAAATTTCAAGGGGCAAGGTGTTCCCCAGGGCGGGCAGGTGCCATTATAACAAAAAAGAAGACACTTCTCCTGGTCCCATTTGGGTGACAGTTTGACAGAAGGGACTTGGAGCTTGCCCAGCCTGTCGATCTACCAAGAAAAGCTTCCCCTGCAGTTCAAGATGCAAAGGAGACGCCTTTTTTCAGCAGGTAGCTAGACAGATGTTCTTTATCTAGGCTTCCCGAATATGGGTGTTCTCCAGGTGTGCAGCCTTCAGAACTCCCCAGCAAAATGGTCCTTGCTATGAATTCTGGAGTGCATTTTTTAAAAAATAAAAGTGTGTTCTTTTTTTGAAACACATCAAGTGCTGCTAAAGGGAAGTAAGAGAAGAACTTCAATTCATTGCAATTCTTTGCGTTACCTACTAGGCTGAAGAGGTCATTCTAACACTAATTCCCACTATTTCACGTGCAGGATATCCATGGCAGCAGATGCCAATTTAATCTGGACTGAAAGGGACGCAGCACTGGATTTCTCTGAATGGCGACTTCTCAGTGATGAATTGGAAAGAGGTGCAATTTTGCCCATTGCCTTTCGCTTACTTCGTGATACATTGCAACGTGTTGGGTGCAAGTACCCCCAGAAAAGACCCCCGTTGCAAGTCCCAGAGAAGGGTACTATGGGTGTGCCCTCAAACCCATTTAAAAGATATCAAGCTGGGGAAGGCCAGAGTTGACTCTGCCCAATGTTCCAACTTTTCCCTATCAGGCCCTTTGCACACGAGGCGCTCATGCTGCCAGAGAGAGGAGAGCCCAGGGCCACTGAAAAAGGGGATTTAGGGCAGCCACATCGCAAATCCATCAAGAACCCAAGGAAAAGCACTCTGCCTATCCTCAGAGACCCCTCCTCTCTTTGCAGGGGGCAAAGACTGAGGACCCAGGTGCCAGCTAGAAGCGCTGGACTACAACTACCATCCTCTCCAGCCAGCACAGGTAGTTAGATGCCGGCCAAAGGGATTATGGGAATTGTAGTCCAAGGCGTGTGGAGGCCTCCAGCTAGAGGAGGCCGTCGCTTTCTCCCGGAAGTCATTGCCCGGCGCAGACCGTCCTTTCCTCCAGTCCCGTAGGTGAGGGTCCTACCGGCGCGCGCCTGTCCCCTGACGCGGCTGACGAAGACGAGGAGCGCCACCAGCAGCACCGCCGCCAACACGTAAAGCACCGGGTCCATGTTCGCCACGTGACCGCCGTAGCCCCGCCTCCTCCCCGCCGGCCTCTAGGGGAGCCGACCAATCCAGAGCGAGGGTGGAAAGCCACCCCACTCTTTGCCCGGCCAGCGAGGGCGGAAGAGGAAAAGGCAATCGGGGTCGCCCTCCCGCGGCGTCGCCTAGCAACCGCAGGGCTTTGACATCGGTCTTTTCCCTCGACGATATAGAGTTGTCTTACCAGATGCCTGATTGGAAAAAAAAGGTTGCCTTTATTTTGGCTTTGGAAAGAGGCTTGGAAATGTATGGAGGGATACGATAATAGGCTATGCTGTCCGGCTATTTTATTATTGAAAGTTTAGTTGTTGATTTTTTAAGGGCCTTCCGGGTAGCTCATATGAATAGAAAGGAGGTGTCTAAGCTTCTGCCTGAGTGCAGGTGGGAAGAGGAATCCTGCGTGCCTGGAACAGGAATCACCCAGGCACATACTGCAGCTTTTATGTGGGCGCTTTTTTATGTATTTACCTATTTCCAGTACATGCATGGCCTTTCTATGAGAAATACCGCAGAGCACTTGAGCAACGTGCATCCACTTGTACACAACACCAAATAAAACATCAGTAAAAATATCCCCATTAAGAAAAAAAAGCTAATTGCAACCTCAGAGCTGATGTCTAGGACAGTGTTTTTCAAACCTGGCAACTTTAAGATGTGTGGATCAACTCCCAGAATTCCCTAGCCAACATACTGGCTGGGGGAATTCTGGGAGTTGAAGTTTATTTAACTGATATAATAAACTTCTCTAAAGACAAAATGTAAGTACAGTGACCGTATGCCCTTTATTATAAAGGACATTCCTTTATTTCAGAAAGCTATCCTTTAGATTCATTTAATTTAATTATTTATTTTCTTGGTTTTGCTCTTGAATTTTCCTTTGCAAAGCAAAGTTATAAACTTAAACAAATATATGCAAGGACTGAATGAGATCGCAGCCATCTGGATTTTACTTATATTTAGTAGCTATGTGAAATAGTTTTATATGGGTGGTGACCCACACACACACACACGTGTGTGTGTGTGTATCCTTCTAAATCTCTTTCAGATTTGCCCCCTTTTCAGGTTTGTCCTTTATTTTTTCCAAGGAAATATTGTCACTTTAAATATGATCAACTGTAAATACAGTTTACAGCAAAGATGATGCCTTATTGATTTTTTTACTTACTAACTTAAAACATTTATATGGCCACCCATCTCACAACAGTGACGCTAGCCAGCATACAGAGATTAAAACAGCTACAAACAATAAACCATGATGCCTAAAGTAAATAATGCATCCCAATCATTTTTTTTAAAAAGCCACATCAGCAGCAGAACTTGCCTACCCTCCTGGCCCAAACCCAAGGTCTTTAAAATTGCTTTGATTGTCCAGCCTAAAACAAAAGAGAGAGCTCAAACTTCTTGTAGAATTGAAGTCACTGCAAAAACTTGATTGTGTCTCTTTTTTACAAGGTTTCGTCCTGGGCTGAGCCAAAAGTGCTGTTCAGCCAGCCAGTTTTCTGATAGAAAACGATTGATTGACTGAGTGCCCACTTATGTCACCGCTTTGCTTAACAACCGAGTTGCTGGTCCCAATTGTGGTCGCTAAAGGAGGATGACCTGTAGTAGGCATCAGCTTTCATGAGCTGCAAAATGGGTAAAGGGGCTCCCCTTCTGCTTGCTTGCTTGCTTGCTTGATTACATACCCTCAAGTCATTGTTGACTCCTAGTGACCACATGGATAGATTTTCTCCAGGAGGATCTGTCCCCAGCCTGGTCCTTCAGGTCTTCCAAGGGTGCCCCCATCGCCACTGTGACGGAGTCCATCCCCCTTGCTGCTGGTCGTCCTCTTCTTCTCTTTCCTTCCATCTTTCCCAGCATTAGGGTGTCCGAAGTAGGATATTTACTGTTCCCATTGCATATCCATGGTGGGATTCTGCAGCCCCTGTTCTGGGTTGCCTTCAAATGGTGGTGGTTCCATTTATGGTGTGCTAGGCGAGTTAAGGAATGGGGTTAGTGGATTCCTCTGCATCCCATCCCATCCCATCCCATCCCATCCCATCCCATCCCATCCCATCCCATCCCTTCCCTTCCCTTCCCTTCCCTTCCCTTCCCCTCCCCTACCTATCTATCCATCCATCATCTTATATCCCTTCCCTTCCCTTCCCACCAAACATCACCAGCCAGTGAGAAAACAGCCACCAGTCCTTCTACTTAACATGGGATGGAGGGTAATTTTGCGAGATTTAGCCCTTGCGAGTTTCAACCACCCGTCAAAATTCACTCCTGGCTTTGTGCAAGCGTTTTGGGCAGATGGACCAGTTAACAGCTGATGGTGGACCAGGCGAGAGACCCAGCTATTTCTCTCTTGGTCCACTAAGGAAAGATATTCTTGCACTGTTAGGTGTAACCTAAAATGATCCTGAAGCTTGGCTTAGTCTTACTCTGTTGTGCCTCTGCCAAATTTAATCCTTCCACCAGATGGCACTCAGCTTCCTAAGATGATGAACTAAAGTGAACTTGAGGGTTCTTCTGCTTGGTTTAAGTCAGTTTTTTTCAACCTCAGCAACTTTAAGACGTGTGGCATGCTGGCTGGGGAATTCTGGGAGTTGAGGTCCACATGTCTTAAAGTTGCTGAGGTTGAAAAAAACTGACTTAAGTTTTTTCGCAGGCTGAGTCTGGCTGGAAATGAAGCTGAATTTAGAAATTTATTTTTCGATTTCAATCCTTTGCTCTGCTTTGGCAACAGACAGGGATTCTGCCTGGTGGACAGTTACCACAGCTCCTGATTGATGGATTCCCCTGTTTTTTTTAATCACAAAGACCTGTGAGGGTCTTTGAAGACATATGTTATCCACTGATAGACCTTTGTATGAGCCTGTCTCAAGTGACCCCTTCAGAAACACTTTGTCCATCTTGGAAAAAAGCAGAAAAACACCAGTTTTATTATTCTTCCAGTTACTTGAGTTAGAAAGGAAACTAATAGAATTCTAGTCAATTTCACCCAGGTGTACATTTTTGAAAAAGTTCCTCCAGTCCCAGTAAAGCTGTTAAAACAAGCAAAAATCCCATCATTTCACAGGTCACTTGTGAATCTGCAGAAAAAAGAAATCCCAGCTTTTCAAGTTTCCACCAGTGGACTAATGAAACAAGTAAAAAAAAACACAGAGGTTCACTTGCCCAGTATGGGAGGGTCCTCAAATGGGTTGGGTGGCTCAGCAGCCCAGGATGAAACGACCATAAAGGGCACTGACCAGTGACTAGAGGGGCGGTGGGATTTCCACCACAGCTCATGGTAGCTAACTGAAGCAGAAACATTTGCCTACAACAAAATAAAGCCCCGCAACATACAACGTAACACCCTTTATACTAGCAGAATTCAGCAAGAACTACTTTAGATGCAAGGCCAAAGATCGCCTTCCAAGTGGGCTAGGGGCAGTTTGAGGATAATGTTATGCATTCCTATCCTGGAAAAATTATTAGTGGGCTGACTAAGGACCTTTCCCCACTTTATGGGTGTTATTTTTGTTTGAGCATCACACCAGAAGCCTCAAGACCTCCCTGCCCCTGAGGGGGCGCTGTAGAATTTTGTATTAGAGTGGTTATATTCACTATATGGTGGTACCTATGCCAGATTAATTTCAACAAGAACAAAACAGGTGTATAGTGCCTCCCTGTGGTCAGTCATGAATACAACCATGGTAATGATATTTCTTCCAGATCTCTGCTGAGAGTGTCAGAAAAACCATTAGCAAGTCTGCTGGGAGAGATATGAACATGCACCTGCTCTTTCATACACACACACAGACCCATGCACACACATGCACCCTCATGTATTGATTCTGCCTTTGGCTCTCTGCTGTTCTGAAATAGAAAAAGAAACTCCTTGTTTGCAGATCTGTAATTAGCCTTTCTTGAGAATATATGACTATCTGACAGTTATTCTTTCGCAAGAAAACTGATGACGTTACAATAGTGTGATTGATGAGGGAACCTAAAGTTCTGTGCGCTGAGAGCCTGCAGGAAGGGGAATGGCGAATGTTATCTGCAGATAAGGTTCGGTAAGTTACTTTACATTAGTTTGCGCTATGTTTGCGACGTGGCTTATTTATACAAAATGCACCCATTGAGCTGCCTGCCTATTGCTGGCAGCTAAACAGATGTCCAAACCACCAAAGAGCCTTGGATGGGTTTGATCTTCAGCTTGACTCAGAGGTCTGCAGGGAATTTAGAAGGCTCCCTTGGATGGGTTAAGCACCATGGGTGGGGGAATTCAGGCACCCCGCATTCACACCCTCTGAGTCAATGATCAAGCAGAATTAGCTAGAGAAATGATTGAGCCTTTCAGTCATCCACTAGAAACAGAACGTCCTCACGGGGAACTCCCCACCAAATTAAATTATTGCAAGTTTGAGGGTTGATGGGGATTATCCCAGTGAAGTCGTTCCAAGTCTGTGTGCGTGAGTCTAGGGCCACTGTGCCCGTGGTGTTTGGGCCACTTCTGGATTAGATATGGGCCTCTGTGGTCCCGCAATATTGTTGCTCTGTGCCAGCTAAACCATTTTATTTCTGGAGCAATTGCAATCTGACAGAAAATGCACTGGATCTGCTTTCCCATAGCAAGGCTGGAACTGGGCTTTTTTCCCCATTGGTGTGAATGGATCCCCCTATTTCGCCACAGCAAAAGCCTCTAGCGAGCATTTGAGATGGTCGTAGAGGTGAACAAGGCAATAGGACAGTTGAGAACTGGAGTAGGACCAGAGGCACCCAGGTTCCCATCCCTTCTCAGCCATGGACAGTACAGATAGTCCTCACTTAACAACCATTTGTTTAGTGATGGTTCGGACTTATGGTAGTGCTGGAAAAACTGACTTACGGCCAGTCGTCACATGACCGTCGGAGCGTCCCCACGGTCACGTGATCACAATTTGGGCACTTGGCAATCAGTTTGCATTTATGACCATCTCAGCGATCCATGGTCACATGATCGCCATTTTTGACCTTCCCATCCGGTTTCTGACAAGCAAAATCAATGGGGAACCACATGATTTGCTTAACGACTACGTGGTTTTCTTAATGCCTGCGGTGATGTGCTCAACAACTGCTGTGAAAAGGTGTAAAATTGGGTTGGATTCACTTAATGACTGGTTTGCTTAGCAACCAAAATTCCGGTCCCAATTGTGGTTGTTAAGCGAGGACTACCTGTAACAGTGACTCTGGGGCAGTCACTCCCTCACTGGTGCTTTTAATTTCTTCATAAACAATCTCAATTTTTTTATTACCGTGAGATGGGCAGATTTGTGAATGATGGAGGGTGAAAATCGGAAATCATGGGGAGGAGCTGCAGAAGAAGTTCTTTAAACTGGGTGGACAGTCAACCAGATGGCCAACGTTGTTCAATTTTAAAAGTGCGGATTGGGGCAAAAGTACAGATTAAAAGATTTCCATCGAGGCCGAGAGATTCTGAGCTGTCTGTAACCAACCAGGAGAAAGATTTTGGTTCCTTCACGGATTGACTTGATGCAGCAGCTGTGATGATGAAGGCTAACGAGGAGCTGAAAAGGGACTGAAAATAAAACGCCAACACTGTAATGCCTTTATACAAATATACGGTGTATCCATACCCAAAACAGGCTGTAACAGAGGTGGACAAAATGCAGAAAAGGGGTAAGCAGATTTATTAAGGGGCTCACAACATTTCTCTGCAAAGATGGTTTGGGATTCTATAGCTTGGCGAAAAGACAACCCAAGAAGGTTGTCCAGATGTAGAACCTCATGCACTGATGGAGAAAGTAAAGAGAGTAAAGGGCATAATTAACCTGTGGAATTAATGATTCCAGGACCTGGTGATGGCTGCTAACTTAGGTGGCTTTAAAAGGGGGTCGGATAAATGCATGAATTTATTCATCAAGGGCTCTTAGTTTCGAAGACTTGGTGTTGCCTCTGGGGTGGGGACACGTCTGGCATACCTTCAGATACTAGTTGCAAGAGGTGAAAGGAACATTTATGGAATCTGCAAACGCTACGAAGTTGGGTAGGGTAGTGCATATCCTAGAAGACAGGAGTACAAATTATATTGGTCGATGAAGTGGGTTGAAAGTATTGATATGACATTCAGCAGACGCTTAGAACACAAACACTATGATATCTGGCTGGATAACTGTCCTTATGAAAAGGACCTTGGAAGTGCCACTGACTGCAAACTGAGTATGTGCCAGCGGTGTGATGTGGCTGCAAAAAAGTCAAATGCAATTCTAGGCTGTAGCCACAGAAGCATAAAATGTGGATCAGTGTTCCTCAAACTTAGCAACTTTAAGCTGTGTGGACTTCAACGCCCAGAATTCCCCAGCCAGCATTGGGGAATTCATCTGCACATCTGGAAATGGACTCAAATATTCACAAGGGAAGCATTTAAACTTGGTTGTGCATGCCCCAAGCCAAGGTTTTTCTACACCACCAAGACCAAGTATGTACATTTGTCTTCTGAGCTTTTGAGGGGCATGGGGAAGAAATGTGTGCCAACTCATAGGTTGGAAATTCACCTCTGTAGTTCATTTCATCATCCAGGACACCCATTTCTTTAAAACACTCAGCCAGCTTTTGCCTTGCACTTTGGCACTTTTGCTTTTTCCTTGACTGTGCAAGAGGACAGAAGGTGGACATTGCAACCCTCAAGGGCTGGTGGCTTTGTTCCAGTGCTCCAGAGAGGTAACGCTTGCAGCCATTCATTTGTATCTAGCTGATGGGAGGCAAATGTTTACCCACCATTTGCTCCGGCAAAGGAAGTGGCATTTCCAGAGTATACATTGTACAGTCACTCAGAGACCAAGAACAGCTGGCTGTCCACATCGCTGTCACTTGCAGGAGGAAGACGTAGAAGGAAGTGAGAGAGAGAGGGAGAAGACTGCAGTTTAAAAGTCAGGGACTGAGACCGAGAGAGCCTTTTAACATCTTTTTAATTATTTTTTAAGGTTTATAATGCAAATTCATCCTGAAGAATTTCACACTTGCAAAATCCCTGCTCTTGTATTGAGAATTACAGTCCAAAGTAGCCTCTCTGCTCTTGCTTGCCCTATTCTGATGAAGAAACTAATTTGTGTGCTGTCTTCTAAATCCTGGAAGATTTGAGACAAAGCAAAGTCTCTCCCTCCCTCCCTCCCCTTTTTCCTTCCTCTTTTTCCTCCCTCCCTCCTCCCTCCCTTCCCCCTCCCTCCCTCCCTCCCTCCCTCCCTCCCTTCCTTCCTTCCTTCCTTCCTTCCTTCCAACTAGAACTCCGTGGGAGAAGGTGATAGCAAATACATACTGCTGCCAAGGAAACTACATGGACTTATCCATGAAGTCATTCAGTGATCACACAATGTTGGGCTCCCCACAGAGAGTGGCTTTTTCTTTCAATGTTTCCTGAACTGGCCGTGTGAACCATCACAGATGCCCTAGCCTCCATTGAATGCAACCTTAGATCTTGTCTGGCAACCCTCCATCCGCAAGCCATCTGAAGCTACCTTCTATGCAATCTCTGTCATGCAATCTGGGTACTTGGAGTGGCGCATGGACATGCAGGGCGATCCATCTTTAAAATGTGGGTCAGCGTACTTTAGGCCAGTGACCAGTGATAGTTTCCCACCAATGACTATCAAAGGGAGGAGCTCTTGTGGGACTCGGTGAACCTCCCTTTGCAACTAGCAGTAATTTCGTCCAGCAACAGACAAGTTTCATGTTTGCATTAGTCAAGTCATGGTCGACTCATTCCAGCTGTTCCCACCAAACAGTCCCATGAAAACACAGATAAACTTACAGATTCAGGTTGATTTAACTTGAATCATCCTGTTCAACCTGGTAGTACTGAGCTGACCTCAACTGATATCAACAAGCTAACCACAGATGGGACTTAGTTAGAACTTGGACTGGAAATCCTGGAGCATCAGACTAGACTCCAAGATTGAAAAAACACCCCAGATGAATGCCCTGCAAACTGCTTCCTCCATGTTGCCGGAAACCAAAATCCTCATGTTGCACTGCTCACACTCAGCCATTGTGTTCACTAACCATTAAACTCAACTGAAGGAAACTTTATCTGCTCCTCAAATGAGACTCCGCAATGAAGAATGGGTGCAAAATCTCTCCCCTTCTCAGTAAGGGCAAGAGGACTGTAGGGACAGCTCCTTGCGTTGTGGGGGAAGTCACCTAACATTTCTTCTGAGCAGGTGGTAGACCAACCACGTCAGTTTGCTAGCATGGTCTCCTGTTTTGGCTGGGTGTGGCTGGTTGCAAGCCACATTATTCCTCTCAGGGAGTGGCCCACAACTGTGGCTGGCCATAGGGCCATGGCAGACTTAACAGCTGCTATACAGGCTGTCTTCTGCAAATCTACTTTGTTGGTGGGTTCAGCTCAGAGGTGGAGTTTTGTAGAAGAAAAGAAGTTGTGGTTGAGGAAAAGTAGTGGGACAAAATGGGACAGAACCACCAGAGCCATAACTCTGTCCTATTTTTTCCAGCCCTTGCCCACCACTTCCCCTGTGGCTCTGATCCTCCCACCCTGCCATAAATTTGCAAAATCCTCATAGCTCCCAACCAACCATCTGTACCCACTTCTTCCCTTCCGCCCAATTTCTTGGAGCTGCCATTGGTTCTTACTTCCCCTTCCTTCTCCTTTTCTCTGGATCAATACCCTTGGTGCTAGCGGGGGGTCCATGGGGGAGAAGTGTGTGGTCCCAGCCTCCATCTTGACTTTTTAAAACCCCTTCTCCCCTGTGAATGCCTCTGTTTCTTGGGCTGTCTTCCTTCTTCTATAAAATCCATTGTCCCATTAGCTAATTGACTGGAGGCCTATTCTTTTCAAGCTGAAATGATTCTTCAAATGGAAGTTGAGATGCCATAATTTTTGCAAACCATGACGAAGAGCTGAGAGCAGGGCCCAGTGTAGCAGTTACTCCCTTCCCAAGCATGTCTGGTTGCCATTCTCTTTCTGGAGTTTGTCACCAATGTGGATACCGGATCAAACAAGCAGGAGTGTAGGTCCAGAAGATGAAATATTGAAGTTTGGAGGGCACACCAGCTCCAGAACTGGTCCTGATTCGTCTGGGTTGTTGTTTTCTCAGCCAAGGACCAGAATTATGATAACTTGAACAACAGTGTCTAGCTGTCCTCTTTGATGAGAGCTTTCCCATCATCTGGGGGATGTGTCCTCCAAAGAGATGTTTTGAACCATTGTGGGCCTTCTACATCTCAAGCACCAGCAGATTTCTGCAAGGTATTCACGGACTTTTCTGTACCCAAATACCATCACGTAGGAGCTGGCTGAATAATATATGCAAGAGAGCATGCCATACAAGGCACTGAGAAAGCTGTTCTCGATATTGTTCCTATTGTACCCCAGGACGATAGTGAGCCAAACCATGTCATTAGAGATCCAGCAAACCACATAAATGGAGAGCAGAGAAAGCAGGATTTTGGTGGCCTGGGCTGTGTGTTTATTCCACCTACTGCCTATGGTGGAGGAATAGGCTTTGACCTTTCTGTTGTGCTTCCAGAGCAGATCTATGATGAAGCCATTGAGGATGATGACCAGGAGGATAAGGACCAGGTCCAGGCTGATGGATGCGTAGGTGGTAAATCTCATGGCAAAGCTCTCTGTGGATCTCAAGCAAGTAGAAGTGGCCAGGAAGGTGACAGACTTATTCCTCTGGACGCCTGTCTCCTCATACTGCAAATAAGGGACTTGCAAGAGGACGCTGACCACCCAACAACCAGCAAGGGTGTTGTTGACGTATCGGGCCTGATGCCTGTAGATGAACTTTGCCCATCGGTGGTTGGGCCTCCGGATCTTGATGAGGTGGAGGAAGCTCAGGTTTTCCACTGACCAGATGCTGATCAGCCTCAGCGTGTGGTACGTGTAGAGGAGGACCCTGCAGCTCTCCTCCCCAAAGACTCTGGTGCTGCTGAAGATGAGCATCCCAGGAATGGCTTTGTAGCAGCAGAGGAAGAGGTTCACCAGGCCCATGTTGACGATGATGCGATCCAGAGGTTGGAGCACCTTGTGCCGGATGGCATGGCTGAGGAAGGCGAAAAGGACTATGAGGTTGCCGATCATGCCAATGAAGGAAGAGAGATAGATCAGGATGGACATAATGAACATGAAGTTGGGTGCCATCGTGATCCATCCAGCTTTGCTTTCACACACTCCCTATCCAGGGGACAGCAGTCTCCTCCTTCGGCTCCAGAGATTGCAGGAGCCCGGGCACATCACTCTTCCTTCTTGGCCCGCCTGTCCAAGAGGGTTCTCCCCTTTTGGCCCATGAGAGCCATGGGTTCTTTTATAAGCCCTCTCTCCTCACCGCCCATTTGCAGCCCTTGAGTTACTCGGAGCCACAATTACTCTGCTGTTTGTCTAAGCAGCCGTTATCTCAATTTGCTGAAAGGGTCAGGAATAAAGCTGATTAGCCATGGACTGATTGAAAGCGTGCAAGAGCTGGCAGGATGGAGAAGAAGGGGCGGGGGAGGACCAAGATGGGAAGTTTGATCAAAATGGCCTTTTTCTCCTGTCGCCGAAGTCAACCTTCTCCTTCCTGGGGTCTTCTGAAAACCTACTGAGACGACAACCCCACAGACTTTAACACGGTATTCAAAGCACTGATCCCCCCCCCCTAAATAAAACCATCATGGGCAATCTCACCTTTGCGTCAGTTCTCAGATAAAGCATTTGATTTTTTTTAATGCAATCCATATATTACAAATTCTTCCCACCCCCACCCCACCGTAAAGTCAAATTTCCTTTAAATGGAGCTGAACTCATCTATTTTCTGTTCTTTTCCTTGGAGAAATATTCATTTAAACTCACATTGTTCCTGTATTTTATCACTTGTTTTATCACATCCTGCATTTTTATCTTACAATTTTATCTCTATTTTTTCTTACCGTATTTTATCGTATTTTATCTCAACATAGTATATTCTAGTTAATTTTACTCTTTTTAGCTGTTTTATGGTATCACATTTTATATTTTATAGTGGCTGATGCCCAACTTTCTGATACGGTCATTTGACTAATCAATAAAGTTATTCATACTTCATATTGTTCTTTTCCAACTTCATGGTCTAGCCTTCCTCTCTGGGATTTCCTAGTGGTCTCCCATCCCCAGGGGTAAAGAGGCTCTTCTGAGATTACTAAAGACTGACAAGGTGCTTCTGCCCTGTGGAACATGCTGCCCCGCAGGTGAGGCTAGCCCCATTGCTCCTGACCTTCTGGAGGAGCCTGAAGACCTGGCTCTGCCACCTTGCTTAGGGCGAGGAGGGGAGTGGCTGCACATGGGGATGGCTGGTGCCTTAGAGCGCTCCTCCCATGTATGGACTGTATCAGACCTTCCTGCCACTTGGATTTTATTCCTATTTTTATTTTATTTTTATTTTATTTATTAAGAGTAATTATATATTTATACATTGTATTTATATTTTACGCTTGTTTTTAATTGGCAATTTTATTGTAAACTGCTCAGAATTCCTCCGATGGGAGGAGATGGGTGGGGATAAATTTAATAAATATGTAAATAAATAAATAGTCTGGATAGTGGACATTGTAATCCCCAGAGACAGCAGAAGAAAAGAGAAAGAACTGGAGGAAATCACAACACATGAAGACCTGCAAATAGAAATAGGACGACTGTGGCGAAAGCAAGCAAAGGTAATACCAGTAGTAATAGGCGCCTTGGGTGCAACTTCAAAACATCTGGAGCACTGCTTGAACTCCATCAGCATTGACAAAATCACCATCAGTCAATTGCAAAAGGCAGCTTTACTTGGAACAGCACACATCCTGCGACAATACCTTTGACACAGTCAAACAACAACATCTGCCTATCCCAAGTCCTTGGGAAGGACTCGATAAGTGGACAAAAATGCCAAATACAGTCTAAACATCTGGCTGACTGTGAGACCAACCAGAATGATGATTTCTGTTTCTCTTTGCTGCCACCTACTGGTCAACTCTATGTTTTGCAGCCCAGACACAATATCTGTTTTTGGAGGACTTTTTATGATTATTTTTGGAGAGGGGGAGCTTTTAGGGCATTTTAGGGGGTGTAGGGTATGTCTCCCCCCACTCAGAGGAGCTTTAGCTTGGAGCTGTTTAAAAAAAGTATTATTATTATTATTGTTGTTATTATTATTATTATTATTATTATTTATTCAATTTATATAGCCTCCTACCTCACATTCATGACTCTGGGCAGCTTACAATTAAAACATAAACAATACCACAATAAAGCAATAAAGCAACAATACAAACAATGCAAATGTTAAAAACAATTAAAACGATTTAAAACCATACAGGATGCTGTGTTCGGTTTCAGAACCGGCTGTTGAAAAAAAGAAGGGGGGGCGACTCTGCCTGTTGCTGCCCAGCCTCTCCGCACGCTTGCCTCCTCCACATACCCTCCCAAACTTGTCGAGATTTGTGTGTGACATGCAAAGTTAATTACTTTGTGTCAGGCTGCAAGGGGGAAATGTGATTTTTATTAATCAAGTACGCCTCATGGAAGCATATGGGAGCACAGAGAATAACATTCAAACTTTGCAAACAAGGAAAAGAAAAAAAACAACCAACCCACAATAAAATAAAGGAGGATTGTTGCCAGGGGAATAGCAAAACTGGCAAGTGGTGTGAAGCCCCTTTCTCTAATCCAGCTTTTTTCAACCTTTGGACCCTGGAGGAACCCTTGAAATATTTTCCAGGCCTCAGGGAACCCCTGCACAGTCAGGCTCAAATATAGGCCAGAAGTTGCAAAATTATTATATTCGTTTCATGGGTAGGCCTGTCTATATGCGTTAACAGTGTTCTTAAACTGAAAATAAAGAATGAAACTTACCTCTTTAATGTGAAGTTGCCTGAATTTGAAATGATTTTTTAAATAAATTGTGATCTTCCAGGGAGCCCTTAGTGACCTCTTGCAGAACCTGAGGGTGCCACCGAACCCTGGTTGAGAAACCCTGCTCCAATCCCTCGCTTCCTTCTCCATTTTTTCAGAAAGGAGCCCTTTGGAGTTCGGCAGGACACAGATAGGTAATGTTTAAAAGCATGCACCTTTAAAAGGTTATTTGGGGTGCGATTGGTGGAAAATCTCAGATTTATTTGGAATTATCTTCCCAGGTAATTGGAAAGAGTGTTGAGCCAGCTCGTTGTCTCTCTTTCTTCCTCCAGGAGATGAAAATAGGGGTGCAAAAATCTGGATGACTTAAAAAACAAAAACCAGGAAATGTTCCAACGTTTTTAAATGGGTGTTGTAATAAAGGTTTCACACTGTTGAAGCAAAAAACCAACCAAGGCATGGTAGAACATATTTATTCTGTATTTAATTTAGATCCCACCTTCCCTCTAGGACAGTGTTTCTCAACCTTGGCAAGTTTGAGATGGGTGGACTTCAACTCCCAGAATTCCCCCCACCCACCCATCTTAAACTTGCCAAGGTTGAGAAACACCATCCTAGGAAGTGAAGGCTGTATACATAGACTTCCCTCCCTCATTTTTTCCTAGCACAACACTCCTGTGAGGTGGGCCAGGCTGAGAAAGCGTGACTGGCCCAAAGTTACCCTGTGTCAGCCCTACAAGGTAGACCAGACTGAGAAACCAAGGCCATGTAGGTCAGGACTACTTTTATTGTAAAGCTATATATAGTAACAGAATCTTGAAAGTCTGAATGACCTTCCCCCTCCCTCCCTTTATCTTCATGTGAACTAGGGAAGAGCTTGTCTGAGATATTTACTCATGTTACTTTCTTGGCCCGGGCTCAAGCCCCTCTTATCTAGGCTGACCATGGGACAGTCCCGTTTTTTTAACATTTCCAGACCGTTCCATCATTTTAATATAAATGTCCATTTTGTCCTGTTTTCTTAAAAACCTTACTTAAACATTTGAAAGTTCCCATGAACGTGTCAGAATGCAGTCTGACTTTGAGTGGAAGGAGGGGGAGCTTGGCAGAAACGGTGGGAAAAAAGCCGCAGAGCTCGACACAGCAGGAAACCTAAAAAGGAAAAAACAGGATCGGCTGATAGGCGGTGATCAAAGGGCGAGCCGATTGGCTCCTGCCTTGAAATGGCAGGAAGAAAAGAACGTAGAAGCACGGCCAGAGGAGGAATGGCTTGTCGGGGACAACCGCCCACTAGACTCTCCAGCCCAGCCTTGCCTCTTGCAAATGAAGGAATCCGAAGATTCCCAGCCCGAGAAAACTGGAGAAGTTCCTGCCTGCCGATCCAGCCCGTCGCCCAGCCCTGCCCCGTTTTGCCATCCCAATGTCCCGTTTTTGTCTCAGGGAAATATGGTCAGCCTACTCTTACCTGACTGTAGACGGAATGAGTTTTAACACGTGTGGCTGCTCAGCAGGCACAAACCTGATGAAGTTCTAAGAGAAACCTGGTGCTGACCCACAGTTTAAGAAGCCCTGCTCTTACCACTGCACCACACTACACCACAGCTGAGCCCCTCCCTTTCCTCTTTTGGATGAAGCAGACCAAAAATGTAATTTTTGCTGCTGTCCTAGGAAAGCCGATGGCAGGTACAGCCACATCCCATAATAGGAGACAAATGCACCCCTCATTTCACGGAGGGACTGGTTAACTCAGCTTAAAACCAGGCCTAACTGAAGCTTTTTAAATCAGACACACCCCAAATGACATAATGCAATGGGACTCTGATGCCCACTGCAGTCTTTGATTCTGGTGCCACCTAGTGGTCATTGTTAGGTTTGGATACATGCACACATTTTAAGGAACGATTTGTCAGGGTGTTATTTTAAAAAGCAGATTAATCCAGAGTGTCCCCAGAGTGTGGTCCAAAAAGTGAAGGTGCAATCAGTTTCAATCACACTGTTGTGGGTACATCTTGACTTTTTGGACCACCCTCTGGGGCACGCCTGAGATTTGTTAAAAAGAATCCCAGAAAGATTTGTAAACACTGAGCTGGGTTAGGATTTCCCAATGTCATCTCACATGCTTTGAATGCCGAGTTGAAAATTGTGGCTCATGATATGCAAAGGTACATCATTTGGGAGAAAATGCATTCAGACACATTTTTTTAAAAGATAAAATGCACTGAAAATATCTATTTAATTGCATTTCCATGCAAACGTGTGTATTTTTTTTAACAGATTAACACAAACACGGGATGTGAGTGAGTGATCCTGTGAGTGAATGCCTACAAAAGAGATCTCAACGAGTGATTGATTCTTTTATTTATTTATTTATTTTTTATCCCACCTTAGTATGAGTCAGTATTCAAAGATGCCTTTGCTATAAACATTTTACTAGTGAAGGCAAAGACGCCCTTGTGTTGAGTCAAATTGGATTGCTGATGACTTCATAGACATATCTCTGTAGTTTTCTTGACAGCAATAATGGGAACAGTTTATTTATTTGTTTGTTTGTTTATCTTTTATTGATTTGTTATAATTAAACAATTCATTTATTATTATTTATTTATTATTTTATTGATTAAACATTTTTAAAGCACACAATAGCCAAACTCTCTGGCTGATTTATAATAAAACACTCTTTCAAAAAAGTACAATTTGAATAAAAACTTGGAAATAAAATCAAAGACAATGCAAAATGAGAACATTGTATAAACTAGGCAGTGGCAAGGCAGTCATTCAAAATGGATTTTTAATCCATTCAATCGTGTCCGATTCTCGGAGACTGCCTGGACAAGTCCCTGCAGTTTTCTTGACAGGTTTTTCAGAAGTGCTTTGCCATTGCCTCCTTCCTAGGGCTGAGAGAGAGGGACCGGCCCAAGGTCACTCAGCTGGCTTTGTGCCTAAGGCAGGACTGGAACTCATGGTCTCCCAGTTTCTAGCCTGGTGCCTTAATCACCACACCAAACTGGCTCTCTAATATGAATTAAAGTACCATTAAAAGTCAGTTAAAAGCCAATTTAAAAAGCCTGGGAAAATAGAAAGGTTTTCACGTGCCGCTGAAATGATGTTAATGTGGGTGCCCGGTAAGGCCCTCTGGGGAGGGAATTCCATCAACAGCGGGCCACCACAGAAAAAGCTTTCTCCCTTGAGGTAACCTTCTTCATCTATTTTGAGGGGGGACAGACCAGGAGGAGGACTTCGTTGTAAGATCTTAAGATCCAGGTAGATACATACGTTTTATCGCTCTCCTGGATTTTTTTAAACTTTTCAGTCTAGCCTAGAGCAGTGGGAATTCTGGGGGTCTCCCATCCCTGCTTAACTTTTTCAAGGAAAGCTAGCGGATGCATGCAGAAGATCCAGAAAAAGAGAAAAGCACATGGGCCACCCCTCCAGCTCCATACCATCCAGCTGAACTCAGACTTGCTTTTAAGATTCGGTAGAAAAACAAATTACTCTAAAGCTAAGATGGAGTTATTTGCACAGGATTTTTGGAGAGCCAGCCAAGAAAGGGTGAAACGTCTTGTCCATTTCCTTACTTCCCCTACAAGGGATTCTCTTCCCCCATAATAGCATTAGAAAGGAAACATGGCATCAATATATATGCTTCTCTTTGGTGCCAGTTGTCCCTAAATAATTTCAAACATTTTGTTTAAGGAAGAAGTGTGAGAAACCCTGAAGCTTAAAATAATTTTTAAGCTGGACTTAACCTAATAAAGGTAGCACACCTGTGAAGATGTGATCCTGAATTCGGTTATGGCACTCAATGGAGCCATAAAGGTTTTCACAAGGTGGCAGCAGAAAACACCATTCTAACATGAAACAGGAAAGGTCATGTTTTTTATGGCAGGCCAAGGGTCTAGATCAGCCTTCCCTCCAGATGTGTGAACTTCAACTCCTAGGATTCCCTAGCCAGAATTTGGGGAGTTGAGAGTCCAAATATCTGGACTTCACATTGGTGGAGGCTGCTGTAGATGTATCCAAAGGTAAGAGAAGCCTCTTAGATACTCTTGATGATGTCCAGTACATTGAGAGAGGAGGCTTTCAGAAGGACTGTGATCATATTTCCCTATGCTCAAGAAGCTGTATGGATCCCAAGAGGTGATCCCTACTAGCCTTTCCTAACTTGCCACTTTCCAGATGTGTGGGACAACAAATTGCTTAGCTCCCAACCAGCACGGCCAGCTGTCTAGGACTTAGAAAGTGGCTACAACAGACAATCTGTCCAGCAGGAAAGCCTCAGGTGCAAATGAAATGCCAATGGAACTGTTTAACATTGTAGGAACAAGGACATTAAAATGCTAACAGCAAATAAGGAACAAGACCATGGGGCCCAGAGACCGAAAGATGCAGTGTGTAAGAATGGACTTGCAGGAGAATCGGCTAATTGTAAAGCTATTGTACCCATTCCTTGTGGGTGTAGAAAGTTTTGTTTAAGCCTTACCCAGAAAGCTAAAGGCATACATGGAAAGAGAAGTGGCAAATGAACTGTCAGGTTTTAGAAAAGGCAGGGGGATACAGCATCAGATAACTAACTTGAAGTATAGGAGAAGATGAGAATTTAAGAAGGCAGTTTATCTTGACTGATGACAAGGCCTTTAGTGGTATAGACATGTGTTGCTTTACAACTTCCTTCCTGCTGCTTTGATCAGATCCATCTAAGTGGTATATAGAAGATAACTGGAGTGCCAGAACACCAGATCATTCTTCTAAGGAATTTTTACAATAAACGAGAATCTATGATAAGAATTCAATTTGGAGAAACAGAGTGGCTCAAGATAGGGCGAAGGATCATAGAATGATAGGGTCAGAAGGGACCTGGAGGACTTCTAGTCCAACCCCATGCCCAGGGCAGGAATCCTCAGATCATCCCAGACAAATGGCTGTCCATTCTTGGCTTGAAAACCGCCACTGATACAGCCCCCACAACTCCAGGAGGCCAACTGTTCCACTGCTTCATAGCTCCTATGGTCAAGTAATTCTTCTTTATTTTGAGTTTGGACCTCCCTCTGTAAAGCTGCCAACCAGTAGTTCTTGTCTGACCCTTGGATTCTAAGGAGAATATAACTACACCCACTTCCCTGTGACATCCCTTCATGTATTGGTAGACTGCTATCACGTCTCCACACAACCTTCTTTCTTTAAGTCAATCTTTAGGCCAAACATACCCAGTTCGTTTAATTGTTCTTCCTAGGATCTAACCTCCGAGCCCTCGCCATCTTTGTTGACCTTCTCTGACTCTTTCCACCTCCACAGCATCCTTCTTGTATTGTGGCAACCAAAACTGGATACAGGACTCCAGGTGTGGTCTGACCAGTGCAGCAAGAATGATCATTGTAGCCATATTTGTTTACCTAATACAGTAACTGCATTGTAAGAAGAGATGAACTGGAGGTTCAATCACCAACAGCTTGAGATCTGCAGATGATACCACTTTCTTAGTTACAAGTGAAGAAGATCTAGAACAGCTCACTGTGAAGGCGACAAACCTGGATTAAATATTAAATGCTAGGAGGACAAAAGAAGTGTCCACCATCATGCCTTGTGAAGTCATGGTTGGCAGTGAAGTGGATACATAATGTTGCTCTCTTCAGCTCAAGGAATGATAATAATGAACGTGTGCAAGAAGTTAAGACATTAATCTTAGGGAAGATGGCATAACAAATTTAGGCAAGATCAAGATGGATAAATATATTGCAAAGCAGATGTGTCTTCAGGGGGTGATCAAAAAAGTCATTTTTTACCGTACACTGTGGGCACAGTTGTTTCAAGGACAAGGAAGATCAGAATAATTAAAGCAATAATTAAAGCAGTGGGTTTTGCAGTGGTAGCCTGCAGCTGTGAAAGCTGGGGATTGAGAAAAGAACAAGAAAAGAAGATAAATATGCTTGAATCATGGACTTGGACATGACTAGTAAGAACACCAAAGACTGAAAGAAGAACCAGTGAAACGGTCTTGATTAAAAACTGGCTGCTGTCCCGAGATGTAGAAGCTCATATATTTTGGGCAAGTGATGTGACAGGATGATGGACTAGAGAAAAAAACGGTGCTTGGCAAGGATGAGGGAAGTAGAAATAGGGGGAAACAATGGAAGGGTTGGATGCCTGGGGTCAAAGGAATGATGGGAAAAGCCATGAGATTGGCACAGCAATTGCATGGTGCACAATTCGGACCTTTAATTTAGCTGCAGCAAAGAAGATTTACTGATTGTGATTTTTAATTATTGTCTCAAATTAGTATTTATCCCAAGAGTGCTGACTTCCCTGATAATCAAGGACAGTTTTCAATCCTCACAGAAGATATGTGCAAGAGGAAATTGGACTCTGTGTGGTTTCTCTTTTGTGCTATTACAAAGGGTGGGAAATGCCAAGCCAAACGTGGATTGAAGGAAAGAACTGAGACCCAGGATAGCACTCAGATATTATCATGGCACTGAGGCAATGTACGTAAGTCTTGGAGGCTTGACTTTGCTGCCATGCCAGCTGTCTTTTGCCAATTCTTAATAAACTATGGACATTATGAGCAGGTGCCCTAGCCAGACTCAGCGGTAAACACCAAAGATTTCCTACCATTAACGCTTCTGCCTGTGTCACTCCCAGGCTATAGACCAGTGTTTCTCAACCTTGGCAACTTTAAGATGTGTGGACTTCAACTCCCAGAATTCCCAAGCCAGTATACTGGCTGGGGAATTCTGGGAGTTGAAGTCCACACATCTTAAAGTTGCCAAGGTTTGAGAAAAACTGCTATAGAGGATGCATGACACATCTTATTTTACTGTAATCTTTATAGGGACTTATAAGACATATTAATTAGGCCCCTCGTAAAAGAACTCCCAGGTAGAAATGGAGATTGGTATATATCTTTTCCTCTTAGCAAAGTAAGAGGCCATTATTACCCAAAGTGTGCCTAAATTTTGACTAGCGGCTATGAGAATGCATCAATGAATATTATGCAGGTGGGCTTTATTAAACACTTTCTTTCTTTTATTTTGTTTTTGGTCTTTTACTTGATATATTCTTATATACTTTTAAATAGCTTTCTGGATCTTCCCCTACTGCTGCATTTATAAATTAAGAAGGATCTTACGCTGGTCTAAAATCACAGTAAAGTTACTTCCTGCTATGGAGAGGTCCGCAGTGTTGAGTAGTTGTACATAAGAGGCATCAGGAACTGAATTCTGGTTGTTTTCCTTACACACTTGTGGGCACCAAATTGGAGAAGAGGCTGCCTAGTCAACTTGGTGTATTGCTGTTATGTTGTAATTTTCTGATGCTTATTCGTGATTCTCGGCAATTTTATGAGATTAATGGTGTTCTTTGGATTATCCTGTTCTCGATCTTGATGTTATTTATTGGTTCTATTATTAAGCCCTACAGATTGGCCTGTTGGCTGTGAATGTGCAATATATAACGGAAGAATACATATGGATTAATTCATTGATCAGCATTGATCGTTGGTGAAATAAAGTTTTTATGTATGTAGTCATAAGGGTAACCCTTGTTTTCCTTCTATCACCAATGCAGAACAAAATAAAGGACCAGGTATTTGAGGCTTCTAAATATGCAACTTTTGACTCCCCTCCACCCCCATCCCTTACACTTTTTGTGCCCTTGGAGGTCTTGATGCAAGACCAGTAGTTTTATTTTCTGCCTGGAGAAAAATGTGTGGAACATTTTTCAGGGATAGGATGAAGTAGCAAATATCTATTGTAAATGCAAAGTGAATGTGAAGTTTTCGGCATGGATGGAGTGACAGAGTAAGATCAGAGGCAGCTGAACTGATGTGTAAAGACACCCTTAGGAACTAGACTCGTTACCACTATACCGTGGTGTAACAGTAAATGTTTATCATGCACAGTAGAATTCAATGTTCATCATTAATATTGGCATGAGCAAAAAGGTCATTGATGATACTTCTGTGGCTGATTAAACCAAACATTCTAATGGATTCTCATAGAGGAGAATTAGTTCCAACCTGAGGCTGCTTCCATAAAGTCAATAAGGACAGGCCCCATTACAGGGAGAGCAATATTGACCCCCGGAGATAGATATGAAAAACTCCACAACTACAGTCTGTGGCAATAATAAAATACTTTTAAAAAGAAAACCAAAAGACAGCCTTAACAAGTTTTGCCCTTGTGGCTCATAGAATATAGAGGGAATGATTTAAATAGACTGCACACTGGGACTTTTACAGCTGTGGAGACTCAGAGCCATTAGTCAATATCAGGGTGGGGTTGTGGGGGGCTGCAGGCTTTGCTAATGGCAATTGCATCTGATTTAATCTCCCAGAGAGTCTTATGAGTCTGGAGACCAGCTTCAAATATGCCTGGATCTTTTCCCACCCTTGAGTCACCCCCAAAATAATTGATAAACAACTAGACATCTTATATCTATCCAGCCTTCAGGCAACATGCTTTACTGGGTTACTGAATTTTCTTACCACGGTCATTGATGATACTTCAGTGGCTGATTAAACCAAACATTCTACCGGATTCTCATAGAGGAGAATTAGTTCCAACCTGAGGCTGCTTCCATAAAGTCAATAAGGACAGGCCCCATTACAGGGAGAGCAATATAACATTATATAATGTAATATATAACATAACGTAATAATCTTAACCCTTTTGAATTTTTCTGCCACCTTTGTGAGCAGAAAAAAACGGATGAAAGATCTCCCGATTTCTCCAGAGGAAAGAGAGGAACCCTGCCTGTTTCTCAGGGACAGGATTCCTTTTAACGGGACCCTGAAAAATACCCATTCTAGGGGTTTCCTTTCAAGGTCTTCCCTCAAATGGAAGTGTGGAAAACCAGAGATTCCTAAGCAGCCACAGATGGGCAGAGAGGATGGAAATGCACTGCAGAGTTGTGATATAAACTCTTTTGTGACATATTTGGGTGCAATGTTGTGCCTCAGGGGCAACACGGAGGTGCTTATGTTGTGGCCTTGTAGTACATGATTCATCATTTTGGCATGCGCTACACAGGGAAGCTTCACACTGCTGGAAAGACAGCTGTGCTGTCAGTAGCAAGACATTCACGCCCAGCCCTTGGCTGCCTTGCCAGGAAATATGTCCAGGAAAGCCACGCTCCGATTTGGCACTGCCCAAATCGGAGTTGACGAAGGTTGACGAAGATGATGGAACTTGCTGAGATGACTAAGCTGACTTCTTTGATGAAAGAAAAGACAATATCTATGTTTATTGCTGACTGGAAACCCCTTATGGACTTTTTGTGTGAGTCAGAAAAAAAATGAACTTATGATTTATGGTTTTGATGATTAGACAGGATAGATTACAGAAAGAACAGAGTTACAGTATCTTGTAACCATGGAGTATGAGGTAAATCTATAATTATACTTTCTGTACAACTGCTATAAAGAAGATTGGAAGCTACTTCTTCGTATCTTTTTTCTTTCTTTTCTATTTTTCTTTCACTTGTTCTTCTCCTTTCTTGCATTTTTAGCTTTCTCTTTGATTTCTTCCCTTTTCCTTCCTTTTTTTAACATTATATTAGCTTGTATTAGTTTTTAGCTTCCTTTTTTTAAAAAAAATCTTTAATAAAAATTATATATTAAAAAAAAAAGGAATGCCACACTCCATCTATCTAAATGTCTCCACTGTTGTGTGACAAATGCCCACCCTTAAGAAGAACCAAAGCATTTGGAGATTTTGCAATGAAGTTACTTTAGTGGCATGCCAGAAAATACAGCGATTGCTGTGCTCCCATCAAAGAATCTGAGAGTTCAAAGAAATAAATGTTACGGAGGAAAGGGGAGAAGGTTGAAGGTGTCACCAAGATGTCATGGATAATTAATTTATGACCCAGAGATGCAAGGACAACAATTAGGTAACATCAGTAGATGATCTTCAATGTTGGTAAGTTGGCTGAACCTTCGCATCGCCAGAGAAGGTTCCTGCCACCCACAATTTACATATCAACCAGGAAATAGCATAAACATTCCTGAGTCAACTGCTCCTTTACTACACTTCCCTCCTCAAGGTCATAGGCTCATTGGTAACGCACGCCCACCACACCACTGTGAACCGAATATAATCAGATTGCTGGCCCAGAGTCTGGTTGGTCCTTACCCAAACTTAAGAAATGTGCATTCATAAAACCCAAACTGAACACTGGTCAGGTTCATGCATACAAATCTCCAGACCACAGTCCTCTTCTTGGAAAGAAACTCCAAAAGCAAATTCTTTGGGGCAGAAAAAGAAACATGGGGGGCAGAATAATTGTTCTGCAGAATTTACACGTCCTGTGTGCCTGTCCACCCAAGACTGATCTAAGAGCACATGAAATGACAGCAACTGCATGCTTTTCAAGCCCCCCTCTGCATTTAGGCCTGCAAATGGGTCTTTATAATTAAACCCCCATGAGAGCACCAAAGCTGATCCTTTGCCGCTGTCAGTGAGCCAACAGCACCACTTAAATATGATATTTTCCAAGGTGTCAAAGTTTGAATGGCTGTAATTTCCCTCCGCTGGTATTATCAGGTGCCAAGCTGGTGAAACAGGGGAAGGTGGGATTGGACAAAGGATAATAAACTGTGGGCATTGTCTTTTATGAAGGTTTTGGCAGGTCAGCAGGGGACTGATGACAGAGAAAAATATTATCCTAATGACCAATCACTTAGGGCACCAGAAGAGACTTAGAAGTGTATCATTAGGCTGATGGCAAAGATGGATGCAGAATGCAGGCCTTGCAAACAGAAGGGAAGCTCTTGAAGGTTGCTGGCACACTCAAGAAACACCTGTTCCATTGTTGGGGTGTTTAATGCCTCCCCTGCCCGTTTTCTACACTCACCCTAAATGACCTGTTCACCAATTGCACACAGTTCTTTTAGACTCTGCCTTTGAACAGCGAAAAGCATCTGTGTCGATGGATTCCTTTTCAGAGGAGGGGGAAATAGAGTGTGGTTTCGATAAATAAGTAATAAATATGTTTCTTTAAAACTTGCCAGATTGTACCCGAACTAGGGGCCCAAGTGGGTGACAGCAACATTGTACTGATTTCTTGCTAAGGGAATCCACCAGGGGAATCCTGCTCAGTTGGAAGCCTAGGAAACAAAGCCAATTCAGAGTGAAGGCAAAGGTTCCTGCATTAGTTACACCGGTCCTCTGGAAGAACAGGACACCACTCTGTGAATGGCATGAGATGATTATTTGAATCACCAGTCTGGCTGACCTATATAACTTAGACACCGAGATCAATCAAAGCCTGTTGCGAGTGAAGGCAAATGTCCCATCATTGACCACATTTGTTCTTCAAGTTACTGGGAACATATTATTAACAATGTGATGTCATGATGCTAGATAACAAATCAGATTTGGCTAAGCAATGGCAATATTGGAGCAAATACACTCAAGAGAGTTGGAGAAGCCAATGCTAATATTATTTTCAGAGATACTGTATCTCAAAAAGGCCACCAAACATGGGAGCAGAGAGGTTCTAACATAGCCATAAGGTGTTTTTAAGTTGCCAAATACATGAAAACTCTGAATCACTGTGAGTCGTTGAGGTCTCTTCCTTAATTGGATGGTGGCATTCCATAACCTCTTGGACCTTCAAGGCCATCCATTCTCTTCCTCCAAGAAGTATCTCTCTAGCTGGGTTGGATCCCAATTTCTAACGCGCAGCTGATGAAACCACCAGACTGGGCTGCTAGAGTTATAATGAGAAATCTGGAGGATGTTGTCTTGAGCAAAACTGCCCCATATGGTCTAGAACCAGATGACTTCCAATAGATGATCTGCTTCTTTCCAATAAAGCTTCTGAAGGTTTTGACAGATGGTGGGTGGTGGGAACAAGAGAAGACAGCCTTTTCCAAATGTGATGCCAACATGATTGGAGTATCTCTAAACGGATGAATTTACGGGAGGTCCTTTAAAGACAGCTTGGTTTCAATTGCTTTGTTTTAGATAAAATGTTTGTACTCTCTGTTTTCATTCCTTTTCTATTGTTTTCATTATTGGCCCTTTTCCTTCCTTTTGCTTCCCTTAGGTCTTCTTCAAAGAAAAGCAAGATATGAGTGATGGAGAGGAAACAAACACATCTTAATTTTGCTTCAGAACTTCCAGGACAAGATACTGCAAATCTTAGAGCAAGATATTCCAGAAAAGTGAAACATAAACAAGTCATACAGGTAGTCCTTGCTTAACAACCACAATTGGGACCAGAATTTTGGTTGCTAAGCGAAGCAGTCAATACATGAATCCAACCCGATTTTACGACCTTTTTTGCAGCAGTCGTTAAACGAATCACCACTGGCATTAAGCAGACCATGTGGTCGTTTAGCGAATCACGCCGTTCCCCATTGATTTTGCTTGCCAGAAGCTGGCTGGGAAAGTTGAAAATGGTGATCATGTGACCACAGGGTGCTGCGATGGTCATAAATGTGAACCAGTTGCTAAGCGCCCAAATCGTGATCACGTGACCACGGGGGCGCTGCAATGGTCATAAGTGTGAGAACTGGTCATAAGTCATTTTTTTCCAACACCATTGTAAGTCCAAACCATCACTAAACAAATGGTTGTTAAGTGAGGACTACCTGTACTTCCACTGTATTCTGCATTGGTTGGACCCTCAAGGTGGATACAATATGCTGGACGCCATAATGGAAGGAGAGATCACTGGAACAGGTCAAAGGCAGTGAGAGAAATCAAGGCTTACAAGGAAAGACGAGGAAGTAGACATGTTTAGCCTTGAGAAACGAAGCAAGGGGAAATATTTATTTATTTATTTCTCAAATTTGTCACCGCCCATCTCCTCCCACTGGAGGGACTCTGGGTGGTTTACAACAAAATCCTCAACAAAACAATAAATATATAAAATACATTATAAAATTACAAATTATTAATATTATAGATAAAAATAAAGTCCAGATGGCTATATCTCATTCAATCTTCACGTGGAAGGGGTACTTCAAGGCACTAGCCAACCCCAGGCATGACTCCTCTCCTCCCCACCCCAGGCCAGCTAGCAGAGCCAGGTCTTCAAGTTTCTCCAAAAGGCCAGGAGCGATGGGGCCAATCTCACCTCCGGGGGCAGCATGTTCCAGAGGGCGGGCGCTACTGCAGAGAAGGCCCACCTCCTGGACCCCGCCAGTTGGAATTCTGTTAGCGATGGGGTCCGCAGCAGGCCCTCTCTGCATGATCGGGTGGACGGGTCGATGTTGTGGGGGTGAGATGGTCCCTCGGGTAACCCAGTCCCATGCCATGTAGGGCTTTAAAGGTGATAACCAACACCTTGAATTGGACCCGGAAGCAAACTGGTACCCAATGCAGCTCACGTAGCAAAGGTGTTATATGTGCCCTTCTAGGGGTGCCAAAAATAGCCCGCACTGCCACATTCTGGACCAGCTGAAGCTTCCGGATACTTTTCAAGGGTAGCCCCATGTAGAGCGCATTGCAGTAGTCTATCTGAGAGATAACAAGGGCATGAGTGACTGTTCGAAGGGCCTCCCGGTCCAGGAAGGGGCGTAACTGGCACACAACACGAAGCTGCACAGAGGCCCTCCTAGCCCGACTGCCACCTGCTCTTTGAGCAGGAGTCGTGAGTCCAGGAGGACCCCCAAGTTACGCACCGGGTCTGTCTGGGGCAATGCAACCCCATCCAGAACCAAAGACAGCAAAGTCCCGGATACGGAAGAGCCCTTAACCCACAGCCACTCCGTGTATAGTATGTCCGAAAGGATGTCACATGGACAAAGGACTTTTGCTGGGCTGGATGGAAGGAATTGCCTCCCCCACAACAGGATCTCCATCCTAGATAATGTTTTGCCTTTGACATGGGGCCACAGATCAAGGCTTTGCATTCACCAGTTTTTGCAATACAGTATTTTGGGTATTCCTTCATACTCATCATGTTTATTACAACCCTAAGGCCAAACACAATAAAACTATACAATAGCAACCATCTTACATAAATACATATATATAAAACAAAAGCAACTAGTATACTACGATCCAAAATTAATTAAGAATGAAAATGCTAAAATAAATTGAACTAAAATACTGTGTTAAGGAATTCTAAATCTAAGTGATTGTGCGGCGTATTGTGCAGATGGTAGCACAAAACTGGGCAACCCAGGAGGATATTTTTGGGTCCTTGTCCAAAAGAAGTAGCATTAGATAGAAATCACTCCCCCTGCCTGGAAATTTCTTCAATAACGGATATATCAGCATCTGTCTAGAGTCATATTTAAAAAGAACTGGAAGGGAAAAAGAGGTAGCAACTGATGATCACTAATAGGAGATGGTTAGGAAGCTCCCTAGGGATGTGTTAGCCCTGTGAGGTAGTCCAGGCAAGGAACAGAACCCGGACCACCAGCTCTGTCTTTGGTTAGATTACCAGAATCTTGCAAGATGGGAAGTATTTCTCCCCTCCTTTAGTTTTACTCTCCGGAAAACGAGGGAGGGTCCCTTCTGAAACGCTTCCCACCCTCTCCCTCCTTCTTAGGGCTGAGATACCTTTTTTTTTAAAGAACTTTGCCAATTTTCAAAGTATAGCTAAAATACAAAATATAGGGTATGGATGAGACAGAGTACAGAACTAAAGAAAAAAGAAAGAACTATAAAAGTGCGGAGTTAGGTAGAAAGCAAAAAAAGAAAGTGGCTTCCGACCTTCTCCAATACAGATATAAATGCATTTTGTACAGATATAATCTCTTACTGTTAGTTAAGCCTTAGTAACACTATTTCTATGAAATCGAACCATTGAATTGTCAAAACCCAAAACCTTCATTTTTTTCAGACACAAGCAAATAATCTAAAAGTGGTTGCCAAGGAGAAACGAATCCAGACACGGTACTTTCTCTGGGCTGAGGTATGTTTTGCATGATGGTGGTCCAGTCTGCAGCTCTCCCCAGTCTCCCAAGGTCATCCCCACAGACCAGGATGGGATGTGAGTGAAAAAGGCCATAAAAATTTGGAAGACTTCAAGTTCAAGTCCCATCTCAGCCACTGAAGCTCCCTCATTCCCCTAGGGCCTGTTGAGGTCTCTCAGCCCAAACAACCTCACAGGGTTGTTGTTGTAGGGACAAGTTGAGAAAGGAATGATATGTACATCTGTGTAAACCTAGACAGAATAGGGAAGGAGACTAAATCCCTTGGAAAGCCCATGTGGTGTAGTGGTGAAAGAGTTGGGCTAAGAGCTGGGGGGTCTGGTCCAGTCCACCTGCAGTCATAAAAGGTCACAAAGTGACTTAGCCTCTTTCCCTGTCTCTTACCACAACCTACCTTGCAGGGTTGGTGTTGGTGGTCAAAATTGGAGAAGGAAATGGAATGGATGCTACCTTGAGTTTCTGAAGAGCTCTAAAATGGCACATACACTGAATTATTATTATGGTTGGTCACACTGTCAGCCAGAATGTTTAGACTGGATTTGGCATTTTTGTCCACCTAGCGAGACCTTCCCAAGGACCTGGGACAGGAAGATCTTGTTGTTTGATAATATTAAAGGTATCGTTGCAGGATGTGAGCTGTTCCAAGGAAAGCTGCCTTTTGCAGTTGACTGGTGGTGACCTTGTGAACGCTGATGGTGTTCCAGTGGCGCTCCAGATGTTTTGGAGTTGCACCCATTGCTATTGGGACGACCTTTGCTTGCTTTTGCCACAGTCGTTCTACTTCTATTTGCAGGTCTTTGTGTGTTGTGATTTTCTCCAGTCCTTTCTCTTCTCTTCTGCTGTCTCCAGGGATTGCAGTGTCCACTACCCAGACCTTTTTGTCCTTCTTATCAACAATGGTTAAGTCTGGGGTGCTGTGAGGCAGATGCTTGTCCGTTGGCATTCTGAAGTCCCAGCGCACTTTGGCGTCTCCATTTCCTGTTCCTTTGTCTATTTGTGGTCCCAACAGTTCTTGCTTGCAGGCAAGATTCTTGCAGATATCCCGATGCAGCATTGTGGCTACTTCGTCATGCCGTTGTTTGTAGTCAATTGTGCAATCTTCTTGCAGCAGCTAACTAGGTGGTCCACTGTTTCTTCAGTTTCTTTGCAGGGATGGCATTATTATTATTATTATTATTATTATTTCTTAGCATTAATTCTACTTGCCTCCTAGCAGAGTCACTGACTAAGTTGGCCAAGTTTTAGTTAGATGGCTAAATGCCCCTCTCTCTTTTTCACATGTATTTTGCAATGAATACTTTAATAATTTCAGGAAAAGGTCACGTTAATTAAATAAATGCCCCCAGAGAAATGGAAGCGCGGGGTCTGTGCTCCGACAAGGGGAACAATCCAGCCGAGATAATTGTTATGTTTAAGAAGTGTGAAATTAGATCATTACATTCAGGTTTAAAATGGTGTGTTTTAGTTGGAAAGAAGGGAAGAGGGAAGGGGGGTTAGTGAGAGAGTGAACTGTTGCAACAGAGATGTTATTCATTCCATCTTGGTTTTTTTCAGCTTTTCTTGTCTCCTTTTAATCAGGCAGTAAGGCTGAGATTTAGCTGACACTTAGGAAGCCAAGCCAGGGAAGTGGACAAGGGGTGTGTGTGAGTTTCCTGCTTTCCTTTGTCTGATCTCTTGCTAGCAATTTGCAAGAAAGGGAATTCCTCCCGCGGAGCTTTCTCCAACTGACAAACGTGGGCAGCCAGGGAGGCTGCAAAGGGATGGCAAGATGCCAGCAACAGCCCTTCTTCCATCTCCTACAGCAAAACTCAACCTCTCAGAGAAGTTTCAAAGGAATTTTCAAGCATCCTGGAAAATCAGACGCCTCTCACGCAGGGAAAGGAAACTTAAGAAATGGCAAGGCATGCTTAGTTAGAGTGTTAGCGCTAACTTTTAAATCTCAGAATGATGCGGAATATCCAAAGGACTGCCTAGCCCCACATCAGCCCACGCATGCTCAGATTTTGAAGTTCAGAATGTGATGCCAAGTGGGAAAAAGGTTATATAATTTGCCCAAAGGCTGACTGAACAAATAATCTGCTTCCTGGGATCTGTCCAGAGTCCTGAAGGTTGGTTTTAGTGGCTCTCCTATCCATTACATGGTATTTATTTGGTAAGGATTTTTATCACCAAGAGTCAATCCATAGCCCTCCAGGCACTGTGCTGAACTACCTCTCCCAGCAACCCAAACCAGCCAAGCCAAGAGTGAAGGATTCTGGGAGTTGTAGTTCAGCAATATCTGGATGGCCCACCTGTCATGTTCACTGTTTCAATGTGCACTGTACATCGTAACGTTTCACATGCCATGGTGCTGATGCGTGTTTCTGTTGGGAGGGAGCTGCTGTGAAACCTTGTACCAAGCTCTGTATCTATGTTCATTTCAATGGAATGTGCTTGGGTTATGTGCTCTGCTCAAGGACTTTTCCCGTAGACCATCAGAAGCCGTTGGGAGAACCTGGGATTGTGAGCCTGGGAAGATTCTATGGGGGGAGGGATCTCATTTGTACCAAGGGTTTTTAGTTTGCATTTGGCATGCTTTTATCATTCTCAGCTTTCTCTGTGATCCTGCATACTGTTCTTTAATAAATCAGATATCTTTGAATTTCTGTTCATGAGTCTGATAGTGTTTTAGAATAGGCAACCATTACATAAAGCTGAGAATCACCAAAATTGTACCATTAGCTCCTACCAAGATTAGTTTCTTGTGAGGGAAAATTGTTAACAATGGCCGAGTCCAAGTTTATGACCGGGGGACTTGAGGAGATGGCTAGCTTGATGCCCGAGTCGACGGTCAAGAGCAGAGAACTGAGCCTCACCCCAGAACCTTCAGATTTCCAGGTGGAATTGAGTTCCAGTCCTGAGGTGGAGGAATCTGACAATGGGGGAGAACCAGAGCAACCGGCACCCAGCAAATCGTCCTCAGAGTTGATCACCTGGGATGAAGTGGGAGAACCCCAGCCAGGGACGTCCCAGGCATCCTGGAAGTATCGGTTCCCGCTGACCCCAGACGTAGAATCTACCATGGTATCAATGGAGAGACAGCCTAACACGCGAGGGAGGGAGGAATCTCAAACCCCTGAAAGGCTAAGAGTGATGGAGGCCAAAATAGAATCGATGGAGTACATGCTAAGAAACCTGTCTCTGTCATTGGGGGGGGGGCAGGGGAGGTGCAGGGAAGATCCCAGCTTCACGCAACCATCCCCCATCCTCCCATCTGGACCGCAGGCAGAGCGGGATCAGAGACAGCTCCGGGATGAATCTCCACCCCGCAGGGCTTGATCACCAGTGTCCCCCACCCACCGAAGAGGGACAACTACTGTAACCTGGGGCCCAACCACTCAAGCAGGTGCCAATTTGGCTCCAACCAGAGTGGGGGTGAGAGACTTTTCTGTCAAGTTTGATGGGGATCCAACCAAGTTATCTTTCTTTCTAACTAATGCTAAAAGTTACATGAGGCAGTTTGGAGCATACTTCCCTTCCAAAGAGGCTAAGATAACTGCCATTGCCACCAAGCTGAAGGGTCGAGTGGCTGACTGGTATGTTCAATTAAGTGAGACTGACTCCCCTGAACTTGAGTATTTCGAGGACTTTATGGGGGTGTTAAAGCTGCATTTTGAGGATCCTCTGGCCAAGGCAAGAGCTAAGAAGGCGCTGAAGGATCTTACCCAGGGCCAAATGTCTGTAGCTGATTATGCCCTCGAGTTTAAGGCTCTAGCTGGGAAAATCCCCAACTGGTCTCAGTCAACCTTAATAGAACGGTTTAAAGAGGGACTCAACTGGGACGTCCTATGATGGGCATTGTGTAGAGACGACCCAGAGTCATTGTATGAATGGATCTGTCTGGCAGGCAAGGCTGAGCATGCTCAGCATACCTTCATGCAAGCTAGAAGATCTGAAAGACCACCCGCCACCATGAGGGCACCCCGAAGTGCTGCGACTGCTCCCCGGCCAAGCTATAGAGCCTAGGATGAGGAGAGAGATCAGCGCTACATGAGGGGTCAGTGTCTCCAATGCGGAAAGGAAGGGCATTGTTAGGAGCACCTGGGATTGTGAACTTGGGAAGATTCTACAGGGGGGGGGGGATTTCATTTGCACCAAGGGTTTTTAGTTTGCATTTGGCGCGCTTTCATCATTCTCAGCTTTCTCTGTGATCCTGCATACTATTCTTTAATAAATCAGATATCTTTGAATTTCTGCTCATGAGTCTGATAGTGTTTTAGAATAGGCAACCATCACACCACCTTTGATTTAGGTCCTGCACTTCAGCTGAGAAAACTTCCAGGATGGCTCCCAAATGAATGAAAAAGAGGGAGACTCTGCTCTCAAGATTGCAACTGAAAAAGTAGCAGCATGAAAGGAAAAAGGCATGGGGTGGGCAAAGGAGAAGAGAATACTCCTTTAGGCAGAGAGGGAAGAACACTCTCCACATGTAGGTGTTCTTAACCTGCTGGATTTATTTTTTCTTCACTCTGAGTGTGGATTTAAAGAAAACTATGAGTTATGATAAATATAAATTTCCAGTGGGCATGGGCTTGCCAGGTGCGAGCAGGCCCACAACCTTTGCGCCTGGCACCTGTAGCATGTAGTGCTTCTTTTTGTTCTATGAAGCAAAATAGAGTGGCTGTCGACACTCTGGGTAGAAGAAAGCCATATCTACTTTTCTGTTTCCATGGAGCTGAAGTCAAGCTGAAGTCTAGCCTACCCACCAATAACTCCTGAGTCGGAGGCCCAGCTGATGTCCGAGAGCCGCATAGGAGGGCCCAGGGGCCTGGGGTGAGGTAGTGGACTCCTATCCAACTCTCTTGGGGGCATTTCCTTTCCCCCTGCCTCAGGAACACCACAGGGGCCCTGCCAGGGAAGAAGAGATAACAAATTATTTTTCAAGAACCACTGATCTCTGCAAACACTTGCCTCCTCTTCGGAGTCTGCAGTATCTTTCGGCTCCGAGAGACCGGAAACCTGATTTTCCCCCTGCCTGCACTTTTACTCCGAGATCAGACTGATTCCTATCAGTTTCCTGCAGTGCGAGGAGCCCAGACATTCCACTCATGCATTTAAGAAATAAAAATAGCCACGGGACTCAAAGACTCCTGGAGGGCTAGTGGCAGGTTTACTGTTGGCAACCATGACAAATCAATTTGATCACCCGCTCTATTTGTGCCAGCTAACAAAGCATCCAATCCCATCCCCCCTTTCATTTATTCAGCATGTTATTGGCTTGCAAGCAGCAGATACGGTGAGAAGATAAAGGCAATGGGATGGCCACGCTAGAGAGAGATCAGCGCACACCTACAGATCACAGTGACCTTTCCACAAAAGGGGCATTTGTACCCGTTTTTGTCTCCTTCCTTGCTTCAGTTCAGAAAAGCTGGACAGAAAATTGTCCCAGGGATGTTCCTTAGGTTAGGAATCAACATTAATTCCATCTATGGAATGTCCTGGCTAGCTAAAGTTTCTCCTCTCTCCAGCAAGCCAGCAGAAGAGAATAATTACGTGCTTTATTGTTTAGAAAATAATTCATTTCGTACCACTATAGAAGCAAGCATTAATAACTGTCCTGAGGATAACTACGCTGGTTCTGGTTCTGGGGGCACTGGCTGAGACATGATTTGGAAATGGAAGAATGAGCGCTGATTCTTTACATCACTTTCATCTTGCCCTTCTTCCCCGACCCATCTCAAACTTTGAAGCACATCGCCTGTGCACTTCTGGTTAATTCTTAAGTATGTGTGATTAAGTATATGCCATTAAGTCAGTGTCGATTCTTAGCAACCACTTCGATTCTCTCCATTACCTGTTTCTTGGGTCTTCCAAGGGAGCCCCCATCACCACTGTAACTGGGTGCATCCATCTTGCTGCTGGTTGTCCTCTTCTCTTTCCTTCCATAAGTATGTGTATGCATGTTTAAAACTGGAGCAAGGACTAAGCAAGGTATGGAAGGCTGGTTTGAAGAACCTTCAGCAGATGATGACAATGGATGGAAGATCAATTGGCCAACTCCCTAAGAGTTTGGAAAGAAGGAATCTTGCTTGCCTCAGATATAGCAAACATCCAGTGTTGTTGCTTCAGAGGAACATCTCTGAATCAAAAAAGTTGCTTCAGGCCTAGGACATCTTCAAGGAAGAATGAGTAGCTTACTCATGTCACTTTTTATTTCTATTCCTTGAATGTCAGTCCTTCAAGGTAGACCATACTAGGAAACCAAAGTCACGTAAGTTGCAAGTCTGAGTGTGCTTCCCCCCTCCCTCCCTTTATTTTCAAGAGAACTAGGGAGGGTCATGTCAGAGACGCTTTCTCAAATTACATTTCTGCCCGGGACTCAGATTTCTCTTATCGTGCCACATGATTGCAGCTCTTCCTTCTGCTCTTCAAGGTTATTCCTTCTGCCCACTACATCGAGCTTCTCCAGTTTGGCAGCCTTATAAAGCCAAACAACAATAACAACAACAGCAACACAACAAATCTGTCAAGGCTAGTCAACTATTTTTTTCTTCTTTTGAGGATTGCATTCTTTTGTGGTTTGACTCTTCAGTTCCATCTTTTCCCTTCATTTCATTCAGGACCACAGTATGATGAATCATGTATTTGCTGGCAGAGAGATCATTTCCATCCTTCTCCTTTTCTCTCCCTCATTCTTCCTGCTTTCTCTCATATCTTCTGCTCTTTCCTACTGTTCCCTCCATGGGGAATATTCCTTCCATTCAGAACATTTTCCCTGCAGGATCTAGAATGTCCTCCTTCGATGCAACAGCAGTTACGGAATCATAAATTCCAGATTCCACAGAAGCGTCTAATTTGGAACACTTTAAAGTGCAAGATACACCATATTCCTTTGATAGTAATCTCTGGAAGTACAAGCCTAGATGTGGGAACAGATGTGACATGGGAAGATCAAACCAGGATGGTCACTCTTATTCTCTGCCTGACATACATCTCTCTGGTTGACTTTCATTCTCTCTTTGCCCATCTTTATTGGAATAGAGACTGATCATTCTTGCAGAGCTTTCAGTTGCTTGCAAGAAAGTTTCTGACCAATAATAATAATAATAACTCAATTTATAAGGCTGCCTAATTAATAATGATTCAACATTCCTGCATGTGATTCTGAGTGGTGCAGATTTCCATGCTGGAAACAAAGACTTTGATTATCAGATTATTTGATGATGTTGTTGTTATCTTGCCTTCTGCTCTTCTAAAATATTGTTATTATCATTGATTACAACAGCTGAGGTTGAGTTTGTGGTCCAGCGCTTTTTGACGGACAGCATGGGCCCGTAGGGCACACAATGTCTTTTCATAAGTGTTGGAAGAGAAACCATTCAGAAGAAATACCCTTCTTATTGATTGGTAGAACAATAGTAACCAAAAAGGATTCTTGTTATTTCAATTACCTGAGTCTACTAAAAAAAAAACCTAAATTAGTAAAGTAAGTTGGCTTATTTTCCAGTAGCCTTGGTGACATCATGAATAATTTGTGGTAGGTGGCAAAGGAGAAGGAAAAACCATGATCTGAAAGCACAACAGGATCCATTAAGGTTCCAACAGAATATCTTATACTGTGCTAAATGGTTTTTGTTTTATTGGCATGGCACATTATGCTTTGGTGCATATGAATGTGTCATGCCACAGGAAAAAAATCCAGCAGGGGACAGAGTTTGGAAGTTTCAGCAAGAACCCATCAGAAACCTTTGAAGTCTAGAATTCAGATCTGTCTTTCCTAGTTCACCATCTCTGAATGCACGGAAACTGCAACTCCCAGAATTCATTGCCAGTTGGGGGAGGATTCTGGGGGTTGAAGTCAGCAAAGGCAATCTTGGAGTGGAGTCTTGTCTGAATCCTCCAAGTCAGAGGCTGGAAAAGCAGACCAGGCAAGGTCCAGCAGGCAACCAGGATACAGAGGACTGGAGTAGGTGAGCCCCGATCCAGATAATAGGGGCCAGATTCTGGCAGGGCGCATAGTCCAAGAAGCTGCTTCTTGTTTGGAATGCCAGGACTATGGAACATTTTCCCCCTGGAATTTGCGCAGCTCCAACTTCATGTTAGCATTAGGAAATTCTCTGTGCATGAGGGTCAGACTGCATCGCAGAGCCCAGGAGTTGGTTAAATTGATGCTGATTTGATGTTTCTTTTGGCTTTGTCTCACTTGCCGATTATTGATTTATTGATTTATTTAATCAATTTATATAGCCACCCATCTCAACAAATGACTCTGGGAGGCAAACCGTGGTAAAAAATAAAAACAGATGCATGTACAAAAATTAAAATGCACAGCAGCCAATAATAATAATAATAATAATTATTATTATTATTATTACATTGTCATTTGTTGTTGTTGTTTATTCGTTTAGTCGCTTCCGACTCTTCGTGACTTCATGGACCAGCCCACGCCAGAGCTTCCTGTCGGTCGTCAACACCCCCAGCTCCCCCAGGGACGAGTCCGTCACCTCTAGAATATCATCCATCCATCTTGCCCTTGGTCGGCCCCTCTTCCTTTTGCCTTCCACTCTCCCTAGCATCAGCATCTTCTCCAGGGTGTCCTGTCTTCTCATTATGTGGCCAAAGTATTTCAGTTTTGCCTTTAATATCATTCCCTCAAGTGAGCAGTCTGGCTTTATTTCCTGGAGGATGGACTGGTTGGATCTTCTTGCAGTCCAAGGCACTCTCAGAATTTTCCTCCAACACCACAGTTCAAAAGCATCGATCTTCCTTCGCTCAGCCTTCCTTATGGTCCAGCTCTCGCAGCCATATGTTACTACAGGGAACACCATTGCTTTAACTATGCGGGCCTTTGTTGTCAGTGTGATGTCTCTGCTCTTAACTATTTTATCAAGATTGGTCATTGCTCTTCTTCCAAGGATTAAGCGTCTTCTGATTTCCTGACTGCAGTCAGCATCTGCAGTAATCTTTGCACCTAAGAATACAAAGTCTTTCACTGCTTCTACATTTTCTCCCTCTATTTGCCAGTTATCAATCAAGCTGGTTGCCATAATCTTGGTTTTTTTGAGGTTTAGCTGCAAACCAGCTTTTGCACTTTCTTCTTTCACCTTCATCATAAGGCTCCTCAGTTCCTCTTCACTTTCAGCCATCAAAGTGGTATCATCTGCATATCTGAGATTGTTAATGTTTCTTCCAGAGATTTTAACTCCAGCCTTGGATTCCTCAAGGCCAGCTTGTCGCATGATGTGTTCTGCATACAAGTTGAATAGGTAGGGTGAGAGTATACAGCCCTGCCGTACTCCTTTCCCAATCTTAAACCAGTCTGTTGTTCCGTGGTCTGTTCTTACTGTTGCTACTTGGTCGTTATACAGATTCTTCAGGAGGCAGACAAGATGACTTGGTATCCCCATACCACTAAGAACTTGCCACAATTTGTTATGGTCCACACAGTCAAAGGCTTTAGAATAGTCAATAAAACAGAAATAGATGTTTTTCTGAAACTCCCTGGCTTTTTCCATTATCCAGCGGATATTGGCAATTTGGTCTCTAGTTCCTCTGCCTTTTCTAAACCCAGCTTGTACGTCTGGCAATTCTTGCTCCATGAACTGCTGAAGTCTACCTTGCAGGATCTTGAGCATTACCTTACTGGCATATGAAATGAGTGCCACTGTTCGATAGTTTGAACATTCTTTAGTGTTTCCGTTTTTTGGTATGGGGATATAAGTTGATTTTTTCCAATCTGATGGCCATTCTTGTGTTTTCCAGATTTGCTGGCATATAGCATGCATTACCTTGACAGCATCATCTTGCAAGATTTTGAACAGTTCAGCTGGGATGCCGTCGTCTCCTGTTGCCTTGTTATTAGCAATGCTTCTTAAGGCCCACTCAACCTCACTCTTCAGGATGTCTGGCTCTAGCTCACCGACCACACTGTCAAAGCTATCCCCGATATTGTTATCCTTCCTATACAGGTTTTCTGTATATTCTTGCCACCTTTTCTTGATCTCTTCTTCTTCTGTTAGGTCCTTGCCATCTTTGTTTTTGATCATACCCATTTTGGCCTGGAATTTACCTCCAATGTTTCTAATTTTCTGGAAGAGGTCTCTTGTCCTTCCTATTCTATTGTCTTCTTCCACTTCCGCACATTGCTTGTTTAAAAATAATTCCTTATCTCTTCTGGCTAACCTCTGGAATTTTGCATTTAATTGGGCATATCTCCCCCTATCACTGTTGCCTTTTGCTTTCCTTCTTTCTTGGGCTACTTCTAGTGTCTCAGCAGACAGCCATTTTGCCTTCTTGGTTTTCTCTTTCTTTGGGATGTATTTTGTTGCTGCCTCCTGAACAATGCTGCCAACTTCTGTCCAGAGTTCTTCCGGGACCCTATCTACTAAGTCCAGTCCCTTAAATCTATTCTTCACCTCCACTGCATATTCCTTAGGAATATTAGTGAGCTCATATCTAGCTGATCTGTGGGTCTTCCCTAATCTCTTTAGTCTGATCCTAAATTGTGCAAGAAGAAGTTCGTGATCTGAACTACAGTCAGCTCCAGGCCTTGTTTTTACCGACTGTACAGATGTCCGCCACCTTTGGCTGCAAAGGATGTAATCAATCTGATTTCGGTGTTGTCCATCTGGTGAAGTCCATGTATAAAGCCGTCTCTTAGGTTGTTGGAAGAGAGTGTTTGTTATGCAGAGTGAATTGTCTTGGCAAAATTCTATCAGCCTGTGTCCTGCTTCGTTTTGTTCTCCCAGGCCATACTTACCTGTAATTCGAGGTGTCATTTGACTGCCCACCTTAGCATTCCAGTCTCCTGTGATGAAAATAACATCTCTTTTAGGCGTGTTGTCCAGTAGGTGCTGCAGATCCTCATAGAACTGCTCTACTTCAGCTTCTTCAGCATTTGTGGTTGGGGCGTATATTTGGATCACTGTGATGTTAGATGGCTTGCCCTGAATTCGAATTGAGATCATTCTATCGTTTTTTGGGTTGTATCCAAGCACTGCTTTAGCCACTTTACTATTAATTATGAAGGCTACTCCATTTCTTCTGTGGTCCTCTTGTCCGCAGTAGTAGATCTGGTGGTCATTTGATGTGAAGTGGCCCATTCCAGTCCATTTCAGTTCACTGACGCCCAGAATGTCTATCTTTAATCTTGACATCTCACCAATAACCACATCCAATTTGCCCTGGCTCATAGATCTTACATTCCAGGTTCCGATGGTGTGTTGATCCTTAGAACATCGGATTCGCCGTTCACCACCAGCACCGTCGGCCGCTAGCCGTCCTTTCGGCTTTGAGCTAGCTGCGTCATCACGTCTGGGGCTAGTTGAGCTCATCCTCTGTTCCTCCCCAGTAGCATTTTGACCATCTTCCGACCTGGGGGTCTCATCTTCCGATGGTATACCGACATATCTCTGGTTGTACTGATCCATTTAGTTTTCACGGCAAGAATACTGAGGTGGGTTGCCATTACCTTCCCCAGGGATCGCATTTAGTCTGACCTCTCTGTCATGACCTTCCCGTCTTGGGTGGCCCTTCACGGTTTAGCTCATGGCATCATTGAGGTGCTCAAGCTCCAGCACCACGACAAGGTAACGATCCTTTGCTGAAGACATTGTCATTTAGGTTGTTTTTAACAGTTGTCAGCTGCCCAGAGTCATGCTTTCGAGATGGGTGGCCCTCTAGGTTGAAATGAATAAAATAAATAAATAAGCAAAAATAAAATAAATGATTAACAACCGAAGAGCTGAAAAGGGCTTTTGAATTGTGAACATGCCATCTAGTTATGGCATGTTCAACACATTGATTTGAAATAATAAGCTTCAAAATTGATTTGAAATAATAAAATTATAAATTGATTATAAAATAATGAATTTATTTGAAATAATAAATTCAAATAATCCAAATAATAATAATAATAATAATAATTTTTCTGTCTTCCATCTGGTTGTACATTTATTGGGCTATTTTGTGGCATTAGTTTTTAGGGCATTGCTTATTTCTGATGGCAGTTTCATGGATGTTTTATCATCAGTTCTTGATTGTTAACTGTCAAGCACTGATTGATTGCTATTGGCTGAAATCAAATCAAGAAATGAAATGAAATGAAACATCTACCTACATCTCTCAACCATGTTGTCACTGAATAAGTTCAGGAATCGCACATCCCATCTCTGGGAATTCCAGAGTGCTGGAAGCCAAGTGATGGGATCTGCCTTTCCTACTTTGGTGCCAACAAAATACATTAGATTTCAGCTAGTGATTTTGGTAGCTGATGTCCAATATTTTTGGAGATTAGCAAGTTGAACAAGGATCACCTCAAATTTTTCCTAGGACTGACAATGAATGGTTGCTAGAAGGAGATCTTCTTGGTGATGGTGTCTTGGTTAAGAATACATTTTCAAGCATATTCCCCCAGCATTTGATATCAAACAACAGCCAAAGTCTATCACATTTCCTTATGCCTCTAATACAGTGTTTTGATGTGGACTTCAACTCCCAGAATTCCCCAGACAGACAGGCATGAAAAGCTGGGCTGGACCTTTGATGGTTCCTTTCACCAAGAGCACTCAGTCTGCTAAGCTTCTACAGGAAACATTCCTGAAAACACAGAAGATCTGGTGCTGGAGACTGACTTCAGTAGGGTTCAAAACCTTCTCAGCACCTTTGACCAGCCTTACCCCTGGGAAGCCAGAAACATCCAACAGAGAGTCTCTGCTTGTTGATCTGAACTGGAGGATGGGTTCATGTGGGAAAACACTGCACTTAGAATTCACATTGAACAAGGGTGCAAGCCATCTGGAGATGTTGGAGCCTCAGTTGCAGACCCCGCTGCCCCACAAACACCCTATGCCTGTTTCAAAGTCGGTAAACCCAGGGAGGATTAGAGTGGTCACTGAATGCCATCTAAGGCAAAACCTTAAGGAAAATGTGAGGATTTCCAGGCAGGGCAAGCGCAGGAGGATTTTTATGGAAAGCATTTCTGTAAGATTTGAGTTTTCAGTATAGATAATAGAGTGATTTTACAATTCTCCAAAGGAAACCAATAAGTTTAAAATTCTGGATCCCTTCCTTGTGTATCTAATGGTATCATTCCAAGTCTACTCTGTCAGTAACAGACAAGTTTTCCTACCCAGTTGGAAAAGGATTTGTTATCAGGTTGACATAACGACGGAGGGAGTGGAAGAGAAAGGAAACCACGCATGCCACGTTCTCAAGACTGATGAAGCTGTGGTTACCTTGTCATCATTTGAAGTGACAGCAGCATTTTGTTGCAACCCTCACTAGACTTGGAACCTGAGGAGCAAATGATGAGTTATGCCAAAGTTGGTTTGCTCATCATTGACTAGAAGAATCTGGATGGACACAAATCGCTCGGTCTTTGGAAAATTAAAGGGTAGGAAAGTGAATTCCAACTGTGGCTTAGTATCCAGGGTTTACCCAGCATGTCAGGATATCAGCTAAAAAAAGACCCTCCAGCAGGCTGGCAGGTGGCTAATGGCCTTAGAAAAACATCTTTCCATTATCTGGAAGAGATCTGTGAAAGGATGAAGTAGGAAATGGAGTGGAGGAATGAGAAATCTGCAAAATTTTGTCAGCTTAAATTCTGTTCCTGGCAACAATGAGGGTTGCCTGTATTAATGCACCATCCCAAACTAGGCCTCCTCCAGATGGGTTGGACTCCAACTCCCATCATTCACAGCCACCTGGCTAGAAGTTGCAGGCCAGGGTTTCTGGAGGTCACAAGGGATGCAGAAGGCTGCTTTAATGAAAGCTGAGTGAGGCTTCCAAAACTGGCAATGTGGTGACATGATGCACTTCAAACAAATCTTCAAGAGTTGATTGAGGAGACCAAGAGAAGCCAGAAGAAATGGGTTTGAAGGAGAAGGTGGCTGACTTGCCTTTTTTCAGCAGGCTGTTTCTCATCTCTTTGGTAAAGAGAAGCCACTCTCTCTTTCAACAGCCTTGGGTCAATAACTCAGCAGTGCATGACTGAATGATATAGCGAGGAGAGGAGAAACATTCAGGAGAAGCCTTCATCCCCCAAAAAGGAGACCATCAGCCTCTTCTGTCCATCAGTGAATGATGGTAATAGTGTCCCAGACCCAGTGAATGGATGCATTTTAGAAGTGAAATGGGGAATGGAGAAAGTTGTAACTATTATCTCTTTCTTTATACAATCAACAGAACAGAAACACACCTCATGGTTAATTAAGGAGATAGTTAAAATTCTACACCAGGATGGGTGTTGCATCGTCTAATGATTGCTTTAATGATTAATGATTTTCTCCTGGTGCAAATCAAACAGTCAATATATATCTGCTGAAGTAGAGCAGAGTCTCTCCCTTCATCCATGTCGTTCTTCATTTGGGTTGATGTCCACCAAAGATTTAGAAGTTGTTCAAAACCTTCCTTCTCAAAGGAGGGTTCATCTTCTTCCACCTTGATCCTAGAGATAATGAGGTACAATGAAGAAGCTCTGGATTCCAAATTCACCAGGCCTCAAGACTTGTTAGTTCCCTCTTTGCAATCAACAGTGTGAGAATTAGAATGTTGGCCTACTTTTCAGGGTTATTGTAAGGATTATCAGATAATGTGAAGTGGTCTCAGTCCTACAAGGGCACAGCTGCATACAACTGTCTTCACAGCTGAAGGGCACTTTATATATATTTCATCTTCTGGCAGGGAGCTGAAAATGTCTTTGGCGAGGTTCCAAATTGGAAATTACATTGCAGTGGACCATCCATCCATAGATGGGCACTTATGGGTTGCATCTGCTAAAATTATGTGGCATCACAAGGGAGACCATGACTCCTTTGTTCTGTTAGATTTATTGCCTGGAGAATTTGAGGATGTGGACAAACTGTAAAATATGGCCAGTCCTGGTGGATCAGACTAAGTCTTTGTGTAGTTCAGCATCCTATAGTCCAACAATAGAAGTCTCAAATCGAGGACTTTAAATAAACAATCTCTGCCAAATATCAGCAAATCTGCCAAATCTCAGCAATCTTACATTGGAAATTGATGATTTATGACTGTCTCTACCCATCAAAGCATGACTTAAAATTTGTGACTCAGCTAACCAGCAGGAAATCTTTAATCCATAGGATCACCAGTCACTGAAGCCTGTAAATTTTAGGTGGAGTTCTCAGGCAACTTCTCCAACTACAAATGCCATAATCCCCAGCCAGCATGGTCCTTAAAAGCCTGCACATTTTTATTTATTGATTTACTGGATTTCTAAACCGCTGCAATCAGGCAACGCTCAGTGATGTACAAAGATACAATGCAAATCAATAAACACAAAAACATCCCCAATATAATGTTACAATAATTACAAAAATTTAAAGCAAAACTTTTGAGCAACATAAAAAAACATTGACATAAAAAACAATCTGACATTCCCTCAATAAATTCGCTTTAAAAAACACTCTAGATGAGTTTGGGTTCAACTTGCTTTTGGAAAGAAAGAAAGTCAGGGTTGTCTCGCTTCTGTGGAGAGGCTGCTCCTCAATCTGGAAATGGGGAAATGTTTTCTTCTGGCCTCAGTTGTGGAAAACAACACATTGGGAAGGCAGTTCTCCACATTTCAATTTTGTGTGTGTGCTTTTCTGTGTTTGTATACAGCAGCCTTTCCCAACCTTTTGACCCTGGAGGAACCCTTGAAATATTTTCCAGGCCTGGGGGAACCCCTGCACATTCAGGCTCAAATATAGGCCAGAAGTTGCAAAAATACTATATTCGTTTCATGGGTAGGCCTGTATAAATGCATGAACAGTGTTCTTAAACTAAACTTAAAGAATGAAGTGTACCTCTTTAATGTGAAGTGGCCTGAATTTGAAATAATTTTTTAAATAAATCATGATCTCCCAGGGAACCCCTGGTGACCTCTTGCGGCGCCTGAGGGTGCCATTGAACCCTGGTTGAGAAACCCTGGCTTACAGTATATGTATTATTATTATGGTTGGTCGCACAGTCAGCCTGATGTTTAGACCAGATTTGGCATTTCTGTCCACCTATTGAGTCCTTCCCAAGGACCTGGGTCAGCCAGACGATGTTGTTTAATAAATTAAAGGTATCGTCGCAGAATGTGAGCTGTTCCAAGGAAAGCTACCTTTTGCAGTTGACTGATGGTGATTTTGTCAATTTTACTTAGAACAACTTACATCCTGTGATGCGTTATGGTTATGATTAACAGTCCAAATCAATTCGCTTTAGGGTGAAGGCCACTTCACTGAAGGTTATGGATCTAACTCAACCGCCTTGGTCCAATGCTGAATGTAGACAGATGGTTTTTGACTTCGCAGTCTAGAGATGAAAGAGGACAACTGACCCAAAGTCAACCGGCCGGTTTCCGTGCTTGAGGGAGGGTCTTGGGCTGAGAGAGAGTGACTGGCCCAAAGTCATCGAACCGGTTTCCATGCCTAAAACAGGACCAGAACGTGCTCTTTGCCAAATCTTAAACCCTAACCACTGCACCACACTGGCTGTTTGTATGTGTGTTTGTGTGTGTGTGTATCAGAGAACTCATTTCCCACAATGCTCAGAGAAAGATACGAAGTCAGATGCATTATGGGAAATTCAAAAGACAGAATTCATGTTGTTTGGAATGCCAAGTCTGGAAGAAAAAAAAGATGAGGGGGATCCTATTCTAAATGTCCACATTGTGTATGTACAGTTTTCTGACTGATCAACTAACATCGTGGTTAAAACATTGTTGGCTTGTTTAAGCTCCCTGCACCATACAAACCCAGCCCTCAGGATCTCTCATCTTTCAGCAGATTGAAGCAAAACAGTAGATGAGGCTGAATGGATGGCGGGCAGCTGCTTCCATAGCTTTGCAGATTTAGGCCCGGTTGCCATTTTAATTTCCCATATTGCACCAGAGCAACTCATTCGGGGCGGCGGGCGGGATTGTGGGGAATTGGCCTAGCAGTTAAACCCACTTGTTGGCAGTCAAACGTTGTGGGAAAGCTCTCCTGGAGCAACCCTGGGGTCTGGAGGATTTGGGGAGAGAAAATTGATGCTGGAGATTGGTGCTTTGCTTTGCTCTGCCCTCAAGATGCCAATCTGCAAATGCTAAATGTATTTAATTTACAAGTGTTAATTAGTTAAATTTATTTAGTTATTTGGATGGGGCTTATATCTAAATGCAGTACAAGACCTCTTATTTTCCTCCACCACAACAACCCTGTGAGGGAGGCCGATCAGAGAGAGAGTGACTGGCTCAAAGTTAACCAGTGTGCTTCTACAGCTGAGGGTGGATTAGGGTCCGGGTCTCCCCAGACCCAGTCCCATACCTTCACCACCATATCATAGTGGCTCTCAATAGAAAATATATTCAGAATGATGACGATGATACATTTTTTAAGTGGTAAGAAATTAAATGGGACAGGGTCCTGGTGCTCCTGGGCGTCCTTGTTCTGAGGTTGGGGACCTCAGAATGAGAATGACTTACTTGCCCTGGTCCTATGTAGCATTTACAGGGGAGGTCAAAAAAGCCAAGATGGTGGCCATGATCACGCAATTAAAGCCCTGCCCCCTTTTATGCGTTCCTCATGGGTGATCCATGTTAAAAATTGTGGGGCCTTGATCTCTCAGTCAAGGCCACCATGCTGGATTTCTAATCCCCCCAATGGAGACCCCCGGACCCACTTAACTTCAACTCAGCGAATGGGCTAATCAGTTTAAGGGGTTAAGTTTAACCCCAAAGAAATTCAGGTTTGTCTGAGACTAGAATAATTCCACCTGGTCAGTTAAGTTGTGAAAGCGCCTCCTGGAGGGTTAGCCAGGTGGGCGAATGCCCAAAACTCCACTCGGGTTTTTGGAGACCCTCTGGAATTTGCCCCCGCAGGCCCCGAGACCCTCAGTATAAATTCATGATTTATTTTCAACGCTCCGCTCTCCCCCGCTTCGTGAACCAAGACAGCCTGTTTTCGGCTCATTTGGTGCAGAAGGTGCCTCATTCCTTCGTCCTGAAGACAAAGGGCACCTTTTGCCCAAATTGTCAGCTGCACATTTCTCAAAACGTTGCTCCATTCCCCACTGCTTATTTCCAGCCTGACATTCAGGTTCGCTGAGGCAGAAAGACAAATGTCGCTTCACCTGGAAATTGAGGTCCCACTGGGAAACAGATGATAGTTTATGTAACTCGACAAAGAAACTTATGTAATTGTTTTTAAGGGACCTTATGGGTAGCAGGCTTAAAGGAGGGGTATGTTCCTTGAATCCCCTTTAGGCGTGTGAAGACTGGGAAAAACACCGTTGTGTTTCTTCTTCCAGATGAAAGTAGATCGTTTTACTTGTGAGCTAAAGTGGTGTGACATCGTTTGTTCCCCGAACCTTTACTTTGCTGGCTGTCATCCCAGATCGAGTAGTATACACATGATTTGTTTATGGCATCTGTCAAAGAAAACAGAATCTGTACAAAAGCTGCGGGTGTTCAAAAATGTGTCCTGCAGGTTTCCTAGCGGAAGAAATCCTTTGGGGTCTTCTGCATTTCTAAGAAGCCCCTTCATTTTGGCCCCTGTTCACTTAAGCCCTAAGTCAATATAAGGACTTCATTAGCTGCCACCAGGCAGCTAAAAACTGGTCAAGTCAGTTTTTTTGACTCCTGGAGACTGCCTGGACCAGTCCCTGCAGTTTTCTTGGCAAGATTTCAGAAGTGGTTTGCCGTTGCCTGCTTCCTAGGGCTGAGAGAGAGGGACTGGCCCAAGGTCACCCAGCTGGCTTTGTGCCTAAGGCAGGACTAGAACTCACAGTCTCCCAGTTTCTAGCCAGATGCCTTCACCACCAAACTGGGTCTCCAACTGGTGTTGAAGACTCCTGAGAATACTGTGGACATCCAGGAAAACAAACCAATGGATCATCAAGCAAATCAACCCAGCTCACTGGAGGCACAAATGACCAGGCTCAAATTACCTTATTTTGGACCCATTATGTGAAGACTCAGCTCTCTGAAGAAGGTTCTGATGCTGGGAAAGGTAGAAGGAAAGAGAAGAAGAGGACAACCAGCACCAAGGTGGATGGACTCAGTCACAGCTGTGATGGGGGCATCCTTAGAAGGTGTGAAGGACCAGGCTGGGGACAGATCCTCCTGGAGGAAATGTATCTATGTGGTTGCAAAGAGTTGACACCAACCTGATGGCCCATCATCAATTTGCTGTACAGGGGCTACCTTGAAGACTACCCAGAAGCTTCACCAAGTCTGAAATGCAGCGTCCTGCACACTTCCTCATCTGTCTCAATAGTGCCATGTGACAACATTGCTGTGGGAGTTGCACTGGTTACTGGCACAACAAGTACAATTCATGGTGCTGGTTACCACCTACCCCTTGGTACCTACAGGAGCACCATAGAGAGGTTCTGCCAACTCTACCTGAAGGAATGGAGGATGCCTGCTGAAGGTGCCCACCTCGCAAGAGGTAAGACAGGAGGGGCTGGAAAGAGAGCATTCTCTGTGGGGGCTCCCCTCCTATGGAACAGCTCACTCTCCGAAGCAAGAGTGGCCCCACTTTAATGGCTTCCCAGAAATCTATAAACACCTGTTTTTTTCTGGAGAACTTTTTTGGGACATGATTTGTATCCTTATTATTGCATTTCATTAAATCCATTGCAAACTGTCTGATTGGACTGAGGTGGTATATAACTTTTGTAAATGAATGAATAGTTGCACCATTAATTTTCTTATGCTGGGCAGCAAAAGAGTCCCTCATAAGACATCCCACTCATTTCTTTCTTTTAAGCCCTGATTTAACATGTCCCTTCAATTAAATTGCCACAAAATCTTTGTTTCTTGCACTTCATCTGACTTTACTGGACACCCACCTACAGGAATACCTTGGTGTATCTCTTACTCAGATACCGCTAAGTGCCCATTCACACATGCATAGATATTCTCTAAATTAAAGTCTAGGACACCATATTCATTCTGCATTTGCTTGTCAAATTATCTAATCCTGGGTTCAAACACAGCATCCTGAACCAGCTGGCTGGTCACTCTCCAGAATCTCTGTTTCACTTCTGTCCATTTATGCCTGTTTTATTCTGTTACCCCATCAAATTCTGAGCTGTTCCTTACATGGAACAGATGGAAATCAGGAAAAAAAATCACCCACCTTCCAGGACAGGGTGATTTGCATAGCAATAAGACTCTGTACTGAAAAAAAAAATCTGGTATGTTGCATATTAATCTTTACTAGGCACAGCAGGGAGGACCTTTTAGCAAACAGGACTGCAGGCAGGGGAAACCTCCTTTTGTTCATGTTTGTCTTCCGTACTGAAGGTAGCTCAATTTAAAAAGAAAAATGGTTCATTCATGGGGAGAAGACTGCCAAACATCAGAATGCATTCAATGAAAAGTCAAGATGTAATTTGCATCAGTAGGTAAAAAGGAAATCCAAAGGGTCTGATATAATCCATCACCCTTTGCTCCCTGCAGAAAAAAGCATTCTTCACTGAACTGAGCCCTAAAATACTTTTTTCCCTGTAGACTTAGCACAGGGCTATAAGATCTGGCTGAAGGAAATAAGAGTAACCAGAGATGGCAGTAAGGAGTTTGAGTTTCTGGATTACTTTGCTGCCCTCCGGTGGCTGTTTGGATAGTTGCAGCTGAGACCTGATGTAGTCCTACGGTCAAACTTTAGTAAGCCTTATCCCTTTTTCAGACGATTAATCAGTCAGGACAGATGAAAAGCAATGGATAGAGATAAGAATTATGCTGCAGGCCAAATATTCAAATTTCCAGTAATCTTTAGACAATCAGAACAGACTCTAAATGGGCCCAAATATGGGGTGTTCAAGCCTTATCTTCTGTTTGCATTCAAGGTACCCAAAATACCTCCATTTGCTCCATTTGTTTGGTCAATGCCTGGGAGAAATGGTTGCCTTTTTTTCAGCCTGATTTTGGAAACTGCCCCATGAGATCGTTTGAGTTTTAGCTGAAGGAGGAAGGATCCTTTTGAATTGCTCAGGAATGCACCTTGGGAAGAGGAAGACTTTTGGAAAGCTCACCAATTACTGATACGGATACACATCTAGGGACGGATTTCCTGCATCAGCAAGGCTGGTTCCTCAAGGTGCTAGGTAAACCCTTGGTACTTGAACCTAAAGCAGAAGATGGAAAAGAATAGGGACAGCTGCAGCGGCAGGATCGGTATTAATGATAATGATATTAATGATGCCAAAAGAACAGCAGGGCAGATTTGGAACTGCTGGTTAAAATTGCAGGCCATGGAGAACTCCTTTAGATACACCACTACAGTGTTTCTCAATCTTGGCAACTTTAAGCTGGGTGGACTTCAACTCCCAGAATTTCCCAGCCAGCCGTGGAATTCTGGAAGTTGAAGTCCACCCAGCTTAAAGTTGCCGAGGTTGATAAACACCGCACTAATAACCTGAGTTGTTCAAGACTTGCTCTTGCAGACTTCTGCAATGCGATGTGCCAGCTGATGCCCCAGCTCCTGTGGAACTCCCAAAACTTACTTTCCAGGTTTTCCCCCAATACTCCTGGTGCTAGTGGTTGTTATTGTTCTTGCCATCGTTACAACTGAAATCTCATTTCAGCATCTTGCAATTCCATGATTTTTTCAGTGAACTGAGATTCTCTGAAATGCCAGATCCCATCCCATGGGTTTTGGAAGGAACACAGCGTGGACATGATATTTTGCTGGTTACTTTCCAGCTCAGACCTACAAAAGAAAGGGGAAACCAGTTCAGTGCCCCTCCTGAATTTAATACTGCTCTGGTACACCTAGAAAAAATCCGGAACAGTGGATTCCCCCCTTGATTGACAATAACAAGCCAAGTATAGGTTTTGCATAGGCTCAATTCACACATTCAAATGGGTCAGGGCAGAACCTGCTAGCAACAGTGCTATGACCTCCCAGCTCCTGCCTGGCTATTTTATCCCCCTGAAAGTAAAAGAGCGATTGCATTTCAGCCATAATCTACAAAGACTAGGCAGCACACATGGAATTAAAAGAACAACTTATTAGTAAATCAGTAGCATTTTTATTTAAGGTATACTTTTACACTACATGAAGTTTCATGCTTAATTTTTAAACAAGCAGGCCATATCTTCATTCCTGTTTCTTAAAGGAAAGAATACAAAACCTTGAGGGGGGGGGGACATTTTTGATCTAAAAACCTCTCCATTATTCTGTTCTGGTTGGGAACCTAAATGGCCCCTAGCACATCACATCTTAAATCAAAGCCTTATTTCTGAGTCAGTGACCTCCAGCAGCAAATGCTGTTCCTGTTTGTTGTTCCTGATGGGCAACCCTTGTCAGTACCCCACTAATGTTATGCGGGGGACATAATACGATGTCCCTTCAGGTCTAGATTAGGCCCTGAACTTAATACAAAGGAAAGAGAGAAAACATGAGAAAGATTGTGGAAGACTTCAGCGGGTCTTGAGACCAAGGGTTCACACTGGATTAGCAGAAGCATCAATGTTTTGATTTGGCATGATGCTGTATATTCTGTGCATTGTGCTTTTCCAAAATGTGCATGGTCCTCCACACGTTTGGTGAAGGATGCCCCCAGTTTTGACAAGCTGATTGCTAGTGAAAGTCATTGGTCTGTTTTGGCTTTCATTGAGTTCAGATTTACTTGTCAGGCTCTGTCACCATCGATGGAAAGTCTGGAGCTGGAACAAAGCAAAGCTCCACTGGAGGAGAAAGGGACTTGATCCAGACCAGTGTCTTCCAAGCTTGGCATGTTCCAGGTGGGTGGACTTCAACCCCCAGATTTCCACAGAGCAGTCAGAGCCTTTGCTGAGAATTCTGGGAGTTGAAGTTCACCCATCCCAAAGTTGCCAAGGCTGGAAAATATGGATCTAGAGTACATTGACTGAGGACCCAGTGATGGGTCTCAAAGTGGGAGGTGGTTCTTTGTAGGGAAGTCCAAAAAGGCAGAGAAGAACTGAATCCTGGCACAGTAGCATATGGTGCCCTTTTGCATATATTCACTGATTTGGCATTATCTTCTTCCAGGGTGGGACTATCTTGATTCAGCAAATGTGCTGTGTGCTGGGTTCTCAGGTTCATCTCCCAGCACTTCAACTTTCTGATACTGTGGAGACTGCTATCAGTCAAAGGAGACCACAATGAGTTAAAGGAACACACAGCCTCCTTTCTTATCATCATCATGGTACGCACAAACTGCTGGTGCCATGGCCCTATGCAACTTGCTCTGCCCCTTTTCTAGCCATAATGGCTGGAAACAAGCACCTTTCTGTTGTAAATGAAACCCAGTATATAGAGTTCTATACTCAAAACCCAATTCCTCCCTTGGATAGCAAGTTTGCACAGCCATGGAAGACGCACAAACCTCCACTGAAGATGTAACCTCATTAGGTGGCCTTTGGGGTAAATTGCTTTTTCTCAGTTGCAAAGAATTAGACAGTTGATGAATTTTACAGGGCTGTGGAAAAGCTCAGCAGAACCATGATTGCAAAATGCTTGGAATAGTCTGAACCAACAATATAAAGTATATGATGTTGGTGGTGATGACGATGATAACAATACACTAGCTAATGTGTCAAACTTTGCATTGATTGTGATAAATAATTTTTCTTGCCTGCAATCTAGGTTCTTCACCTTTATCAGGAGTTTAATGCAGGCTAGAATCTGACACATCTCTTCTCCCTAATTTTGCATGGTTTTCCATGCCTTCAGTGCTGAGCAGGACACAAGGCACTGCATTTGAAGCCCCACTGCAACATCTCTGGGGAGTAAAAATCACCTCCAGGTGATCACAAACCAAATCTCTTGCAAATGGGTCAAAAATGAAATTTCATTTGGACATCATCTTCCACCATGACATGAGAATACAGAAATGCAGTGATAGAATTTGTATGGATTAGTACCTTTGATAGACTGATTTGCAAACATGTTCCAGGTGGAAAAGATCTAATTGTGGATTTCCTACGTGACCGGGAATGCCTTTCTTAATTTATGAGCTTTCTTAATTTAAGATTTTATGAGCTCTTGCTCTCCTGGGTGATTCTAGGTGGGTAGGAGGTTTTGAGAAGGGTGTCAACATTTCCAACATGGCTAAATGTCTCCTTGTTTCAAAAGACACACTCATATTTTTCTGTGGCTTTTAAGGCCTCATGCATACTTGCAGCTGAAAGCCTCCGGTTAATGTTACGATAATTACAGCGCAGCAGATTCCAGAAAGTAGTCCTCAGGTCCCGGTTGAAGAATGCGTAGATCAAGGGGTTGATGAGGGAGTTGGTGTAACCCAACCAGAGCAAAGTTCTCTCCAACCACAGTGGAATGCAACTGCAGCGGCTGCCACAGAGGAAGGGCCTCGCGGTGGACATCAAGAAGAAAGGCAGCCAGCAAAACGTGAAGGCACCCACAATGATGCCGAGAGTCCTGGCTGCCTTCTGCTCCCTCTTGAAGATAGAAATGTTCTTGCGGTCCTGGTGGAGAAGTTTGGACAATGTTGCACACTCCTTGGCCGCCTGGCTGCGCTTGGTGCTTCGTTGCAGTCGGATGCCAGCCTCAATGTTGATGATGCTGTCCTGATCATAAAGTCTAGGGAAGTCCATGAATCGGTGCTTCTGAGCGCTGGCTTTGGCAGCTTTGTAGATCCTGTGGTACATGATGAGCATGACTGTCATGGGGATGTAGAAAGCCACACTTGTGGAGTAGATGGTATAGCCAAAGTCCTGGCTGATGAGACACACCCGGTCCACTGTGATGTTCTTGGCCCAGCCAAACAAGGGAGGGAGAGTGATGGAGGCTGAAAGGAGCCAAACTACAAGGACCATCTTGGCCATCAGTTTCCCATCTTGTCTCACAGGATATGTCAAAGGTCGAGTTATTCCCAGGTATCTGGAAAACATTTATTCAAATTGAGCAGAGTTGAATGATTTCTGCTTAATGAAGTAGGGTACAAGGCCAGAATCAACCCCTGGCACTCAACAAGGGCTGACTAGATTAGAACTTTGCACCCTTCAAAAATGTTTCAGAAGTGTGTCAGATCTGTCCAACGGTAGAATAGTCTATCTATGGAGCAGTGGTGGGTTCTGCAGCTCTGGAAGTTTTTCAGAGGGAGCTAGCCAAGGATGGTTTACTTGGTTTCCTGCACATTGCAAAGGGTTGGACCTATAGATGGTCCTTCAGTCCTTTTCCAACTCTACTATTCTATAATTTTCTTACAGAAGGCAGCTCTTCTCTGCTATTCATTAAAGCTGCCCAATGTTTTTCTTCTTCCATTTGAACCTTAGAAACAGATGTGGCTGCTTTAAAGAGTCCACTCATTAAAGCTGCTGGGATTCTTAAAGCACGGAAGCTTGAAAGGGGCTGGTTTAAGGAATAGCAAAGAGGTGCTGTGCTTAAATGAGAACCAAACCACCTCTTCCAACACATTTTAAAAGTGTGCACAACCATGGTTGATAAATCTATTTTATCATCATTCTGGGTGATCTCCAGATGAGCTAGTCTATGTTTGCCTTCAGTCTAAGACAGAGATGGTAGGAGTTGGAGCCCAACCTATTTTAATGGTTCCACTTGGGGAAGGTTAATACAGAGTACAAACATTAAGGCAGGGATAAATGTGATGGTTTAATGCATTGTACAACAGATGTCTTTTATGGGACAGGCTGTTCCTTCCAGACTTCAAAAATATTTATATTCCGGGGGATATGTTTTTTTAAAAATGAATAAATAGCATAAATCTCCACATCTCAGGCTTTACAGTCCTCTTAACTGGACAGTCAAGAATTCAGAATAAGCAAGCTGTAATGAGCTTTGATTCCACTCCATTGCCCTTAGAATCTTAGATGCTAGTGTTGTTGGCGAAATTAAACTGCTCCTTCCTATTTTAGATTAGAATACTTTCAAGGAAAGATTAAAATTAAATCATGTATGGGACAAATTAGATGAGAGCAGAGCAGGTGAGGTTAAACAAAATCAGTATGAGAAAGGGATCCCCAAAGGATCTTGAGCTGCTGCTAGATCAGCTTTCTTCAACACAGCATTCCCACTGCCCCCTCCTCCTCATATGCTCTATTTCCATTCTAACCAAGAATCCTGGGAAGGGTGGTTCTCTACACCTAGAGGACATCAAGCCGAGCAAGATCATTTGGCTGGAATCCACAGCAGTAAAATTGATTTCCCTAAGTCTGTTTTGATTTTAAGGGCAATATCTCTTTGCAGCAGGGAGGAAGAGGTTGGCCACCATCCTTGGTCTCTAACATGTTGGGCTGGGCAAAAATGAGGGACTGCACAAAGCCAGCACTAAAATTTAATTTGATTTTAACTTAAGTTCCCATAGCTGTAATCTTGTCTCCTCTGGCCATATGAAGCATTCAGATTTCACAGTGATGATATGAAGAACTTCAAGGCCATAACCAACTGGGGACATAGACTATATGCCTCTGATTTACAGCACGGCAATGACAATGGACTAGAAAATTGGACGTCTTGAATTAAACCTTCTATCACCTTCTACCAGAATGGGGACAACCACTTTATCTTCTGGGTTTCAGGAAGAAAAGGGTTTCCCCCCATCATCTGGACCTGAAAGAGGGTGAATCAAGAGTGGACATCATCAGCTGTGCAAGAAAAGGTGGAATGAAAAGACGAAAGCAGTGAGTTTGTGCCCAGTTTTCTCCAAAGTCTTATCTCCCACTTATTTTCTCCTCTTTTTTTTGGCTGTATTTTCAGATGAATGAAATCAAAAGAGAACAGAGTTTGCGGGGAAGAAAAGGAATGCCAAAAAGGTGTGGGAGGGAATATGCTCCAGTTTGGGCAAAAGAAGAGAGCAAGGAGAACAGATCTAACTCTTCTTCCAGCCACATCCTGGCAGAGAAATTTCCTAGCTGTTCGTATCCTTTCCACTGGCAGTTTTTCAGTTTCACAAGCAGACTGGCTGACAGTGAAGGATGCTGGCAATTTCATCCAATCAGGAGGTTGATGAGTGTTGGGTCAAAGGTCCACTGCTTGTGGGAGAAACTAAAGTATCTCCTAGCCACATCTCTGGGACTCTCACAACTTCAGTTGCAAACTGGTTGCTGCTCAGCCCTAGAAAACCAGGCTGGGCTTCCTTCTAACCCCCTTGTTGCAGAAGCAACGTATAGTTCTCTGGTTTTTTTAAAAATTTAGGGAGCAATGCCAACAGACCGTTCCAACAGATGCAAAGTTCTCCCCAGAGCAATTCAACAAATGCATGGGGATTTTTCCCCTCGCTTCGGACCTCTCTCTCCTTCCCTTCCCTTCCTTTTCCTTGTCCCTGAAAAGTGCAACATGAATGTAAGGGATCTTGGCCAGAGGCAAAACACAACTGAGATTTGCTTGCTGTACACCCCACAAGCTAGAGTATAGCAAGACTAAAAGCCGAGCAGATGGGCTTCAGTGCTGAAAAGCAAACCGGACTGATGGAATTTCCATCTCCAACTAGATATTTGGGGGACATCTGTTAACATATTTTCATGGGAGGGGACTGCAGTATTCCTAATTTGTATACCGGAAGGGTGGGCAGAAAGATGGAAAGACTCTGAAATACCCACAGTGGAGGAATGGTTGGTGAAGATGACTGAATTTGCAGAGATGGCAAAATTGACTTGCTGGATTAGGGAAAAGGCAATACCTACATTGACTGGAAATTCTTTGTGGACTTTTTTGCTGAAAATGGGGAAAAAATGAACTTGTGATTTATGGGTTTGATGGTTAGAAAGGTAGAATATGGAAGGAAGGGAGCCACAATGTAACCTTAGAGAGCATAGACTATAAATGCATTTATAACTGCTGTAAAGAAGATCGAAAGCCACTTCTTTGTATCTTTTTCCTTTTTCTTTCTTTTTCTTTTTTCTTTCATTTCCTTCCTATTTACTTAACACTTTCCTTTTCTTTCTTTTTTCTTTAAATTTGTATTGTTTTTACCTTGTAAAACACTTCTTTAATAAAAATTAATTGAACAAACAAACAAACAAACCAAAAAGGAAGGGGGGGCAACCTATGGCCCCCAGGACCGCTTTTGGGTTTCTCTTCAGATGGTTCCACATGTTTCAAAAAAAGAGTTTTATTTACATGTCCGGTTCAAAAAGCAATGTGTCACATGTTCTGCCCCCCTGCCCTGCCTAAACTGCAGCAGCCAAAGTGCTGATTTGGGGCTGCAATTGTTCATTAACCCCACCTTTGTGACACAGGAAGAAACCAAAGGTAGGCCACCCTGTCAGGTAGGGATGTCTATCATCTGGACACACCTGGGAACCTGAAACAGATTCTCGAGTCCCAGAACAAAGAGGCTGTCAAGACCCACTCGTGACCTTTGCCATTATGGGGTATGTGCATGTGCCTGTGCTCATGAGTTAGAGAACAGTGGAGACCTTGGTGCTCTCTGAGCTTGGTTGTTGGCTTGCAGATGTTTCATGACCCAACTAGGCAACATCATCAGTGCTGGTGAGTGTGGGGTTTGCTCCCTGTTGATATACAGTAGCTTGCCCTGCCAGTGTTGGTGGGGGTGGGGTTTTCTCCTTGGTAGTTCCTTGATGAGGGCATTGTTTTCTGCCTCATTGTTTGTCTGGTGTTGATCCCTGCTTATCTGGGTGTTGGCTGCTGGAGAGGATGTGTTCTGGTCTTTCTGTTTCCTTCCTAGGTTTTTTATTGTCTCTTTTCAATGGTGTGTAAATGTGGTTTACCTCTATATGTCCAGAGCACTGTTTCTCAACCTCAGTCACTTTAAGATACATGGACTTCAATTCCCAGAATTCCCCAGCCATATGTATGTTGAAGCCCATGCATCTTGAAGTTGCTGAGGTTGAGAAGCACTGGTCTAGAGACCAGTTTGGCCTCCTGGTATTCTGCTTCTTTGAGAAAGCTTTGTGTTATTCCTCCTGGCTCAGGAGAATCTGTTCACCGTGTTCATTTTAAGAACAGTGAGAAAAGAAGTGACAGGAGTGACGCCAGTTCAAGCCCATACTACAGGACTGGAGTCTGGAAGGACCAGCCCCACTGTTGGCCGAAGTGAAGCTGATGCCTCAGGCAGTGGATGCTGAAGAGATACTGGAGGAGGTAACTGTGGAGATCACCCACCCACACCTTCTAAATTACTTGCTGCCCCATTACTAGTTCTAAAAAAAGTTCTTCTGGGACTCTGCACAGCATATGGAGTGAGGGGTGACAAGGGTGGGGAAGTCCCATTTTGTTCTTTGTTTCAGGTGGTGAAAATGCCTTGAGCCAGCCTGCAGCTGGCTGGTAGTCTCCATTGTCCATGTGCTAGCAGCTACGGAGAAAATGTTGGGGGAACTTGAGTAAGGCTGAGAAACCTGAAGGAAGTCCACCTGCTAGACTTCAAACCTGGCTGGCTGGGGAATTCTGGGAGTCGAAGTCCACACATCTTAAAGTTGCTGAGGTTGAGAAACACAGTGCTGGGTAGTGGCATTCCTTGAAGGTTTGATGATCATCTGGATGTTTAAGACCAAGTGAGGGACAGATCATCATGGAGAAAATTTACCTATGTGGTCTCTAAGAGCTGGGCTGTTGGCAAGAAAGTAAATAGCAGGAAATTAAGCAATCTGGGCCTTGTGACTCAGCTGAGTGATCCACTGATTAAACCAGCAACCCACAGGGGTGTCTGAGAGGGTAAGGGACCTGGAGAGAGGGAGAAAGAGTTGCGTGCTGGCATGGTCTCCAGGAGCATCTGCAAAGGAACCAAAAAATCACCGTGATGGCCTCACTCATGCAAAGCCCTGGTCCTTTCTGTGTATGTCATGTACATGACAGATATAAAAAGGGGTCATGACTTTCCACAGATGCAGCCCCCATCAGGACTTTTCTGGCCCCTCTCCCAGATGACTTAGTCTCCATATTAGAACATGGCATCTGTATTTATTTGTAGTTTTATTTATTTATTTATAGCTTTATTTGTTTATTTAAAAGTCACACTTTTTCATTGTTAAAAACTGTTCCAAAGTGGTAAGCCAATCCTATATTGAGAGACTATGAATGGCCCACAGTTATGAAGCTCTCTGCTGGGCAAATCCATGTTGCCTTAGTGCTGAAATGAGTTGCTGTTTGGAAGGTGGAAAATTCAGTTATGGGTTCTGCCTCCCCCAAATTAACTTTTTTGGATTAATTCACATAGCAGATTTCAAGCTGGAGTGTGACTGGTAAAGATCTGCCTGAAGCCAATGGTGGCAAAATAAATAAATAGATAGATAAATGCCTTCCAACTATGCTGTTTCTTCAACAATAAATAGATACCCAGTAATTATGTAATTTGTCTGATATGAAAAATAAAATTCACATCTCTCATCTGAAAGACTGCCCTGTCCTGGGCATCATGTTAAGCAAGATGAAGATAAGCAGGAGTGGATTCAGAAGCTATGAGAAAAGAGGGAATGAAATGGGTGGACTTAGTCTAGAGTAGAGAAGACCAAAGGGGTCATGGGGACACACGTTAATTCTCTGACAGGCCTCACACTGAAAGTTTTCCTCCAAGGGCAACACTAGACCTAGTGGTTTTAAATTTACAGGAGGGTAGATTTTAGCTGAAACTTTGAGAACGTTCTCGACAGGAGCAAATCAGTAATCACACCAGTTATCTAGAGTTGGGTGTGTTCTACCCAACGGGATATTTTGAAAAGAAGCCTGACAACCATCTGTTTGGAGGCAAGAGGTGGAGTAGACAACCTAGATTAGCTCACTTCCCCTTGAGATCCTCCAAATGTGTTGGGTTTCAACAGAGTCTTTGAAGACCAACACCCCTGGAAGACCCCAGACTGGGGAGACCTAGTTCCCCTGGCCACTTCCAAGCCTGTAATTCTATGATCTATCCTGAGGAACACCACCACACCCTTACCTGTCCACGCTGATGACACAGAGAGTCATGATGGACGCTGTGCAGCACATGACATCCATGGCAATGAACACATTGCAGAAGACTTCTCCGAACAGCCATTTGCCTCCCACCAAATCCGTGATGATCACAAAGGGCATGACAGCCAAGGCTACAGACAGGTCGGCAGCAGCCAAAGAAACCACCAGATAATTTGATGGTTGTCGAAGCTTCTTGACGATGCACACAGAGATGACCACCAGACTGTTTCCCGCAATGGTCAACAGGGTGATGATGGAGATGACAATCCCAATGATCACTTTTTCCGTGTCCCCATACAGCACGGTGTCCTCTCCACAATCTGTAGAGTTGGTGGCATTGGAGAACAGGGGGTTTGGTTCAGTTAGTCCTTCAGTCATGAATGTTGACTTCTAGGAAGAGACCGTCTTGCGTTGTGTTCTCCACAAGGAGAGGCTTCAGCTTCCAAAGCTGATTGGATTCAGACTTTATCAACATCTTCAAGCTGACTGCTGCATGGACAAGAGGAACAAACCATGAGATGGCTTTAGGTTTTCATAACAGTGGGTAGTTAGCTACAGCAAATGACGTTCAAGTCAGAATCACTGGCGTGCTTCATCCTTTCCCCCATGAATGTCTCAGGAAAGTCCCTAGCAACACAACCAACATGTAATTTTTATCCTAAGACACCACTGGCCCACACTGATTCATACAGACCTCAAAACCCAAGCACCGTCTAAAATAGGTCTCTGAATTTTGCACCGAGAAGCTTGAAACTTTCCAGCAGCTGAGAAATGTCCATCAACATTCTGTAACATCTCAGCAGCTGATGCTGTAATAAAGGAGAGCTCATTTCCAACTATGAGCCTCTTTTCTTGCAGTCGAAGGCCCAAAAGAATGCAGCTGAGACTGATAGGACACACTGGAAAAATTCATTTCTGCAAATCAGGGATTGGGTTCAGACAATAACCTGGTCAGTTACAAATTTAGCAGCTGCATTCACACATCATGCTAAACTTGGTGAAATGTTGTCTCTGGTTAGTAGTGTGTATGTGTGGGGTTTAGCATGTAGGATGAAATGAGCTTGTCCCAGTAGTTTATGATGCCCCGTGTTATGCAGACCCAGACAAAGTCTTAATTCTATATCCAATTCTATATCCAACCAAAGTGTTTTGCAATTAATGCTATAGCCACGGTCCCATAAGCAAGGATGATCACATTTCAGATTGCACTCAGTCTGTGCTATTTGCTTAAAGAGCTGCAAGAAAGAAGAAAAAACTTCAAAGGATCCATCTCTGTTTGTCACCTCCTGCATTCCCAAGTCTTTTCTTTAGTTCTCCCAAGTCTCTGTGCAATACCTGGACAAATAAGAAAATACAAAATAAAATAATGAAATAGAATAAAATAAATAATGAAATGAAATGAAAAATGAAACTCAATAGGACTGTTACTTAAAATAATCTTAGCTGAATTATGCTCAGATGGATGATTAAACTGGATACATCTGCAGATGAATCAAAATTGTCCATATACTGCAAAAAGTGAATTCTTGCAGTCCACAGTTTCTCAGCAGGTTCCATCCAAAAAAGGGTCGTGCTGAACAGAGAAGAGGGGATGTTTTTTATGAGAGATTTTTACCAGAGTCAGAACTGATCTGACACCCAGCAATGAAATGGCCACTACCAGTAAGGTAATTTTCACTGCCTGTAGCTTCTGCATTTCTTTTCCCTCTAATCTCCCTGTCCATCATCTGCTTCTCCCTCACCTAGCCAGGACTGTACCTAAACTGCCGTTTCAAGATCACCCCTCGTACAGCCGATGAAGTAGATCGCCAGTCATGGCTAATCTTTAAAATGCCACCAGAATGCTATTTTGGTGCAACAGACTAACCTGGACATACCCTCACGCCCACCTACTCACCTTCCGTTCATATCCCCCCAGGTGAGGTCTCTTTCTAAGGGTACAGATTTCTCTTCTCCCCACAGCTGTTAATCCACTTTGCCCTTTTGGAAAAATGCGCTTTATTATCTTTAAAAAAGTAAGACATTTCTCCTTTCTCCTCCTAACCCCTCCAGTATCCAAATGCTGTGTTGCCGGGAAAGAAACTTCTCCGTTTTCCAAGTTCCGCCTTCCTCCGAGGAAGGAAAGAAAAATTTCAGTTTGGTCACTCCGTGTAACTTACGGCGAGGACCTGAGGTCGCCTTCTCCCAAAAGCACCGGGGGAAATGTTACCTCGAGGGTGGCGGGAGGGGAGGGCGGCCAGTCTCTGCTCTGGGTCTTGGCAGCTTCTGTCCAGCGGGGTCTGATTCTTCACCCCCGGATTCCTGGGGGGGAGTCGCGCGGAGACAAAAGGGGAGCGCCGCTTTCTCCTCCGCTGAGGACAACCGAAGGGTGCAGTCCAGGGCTCCGGGCTGCAGGTAAGAGGAGGCGCCCCGGGTGGCTCCCTGGAAGCTGCCTCGAATGCGGCCAGCCTCCCCAGATGCGCCGCGCCGAGACGGCAGACTGCAAAAAGCTTGGCTTTCTCCCGAGCATCGCTTCCAGGTCTCCTGTCCCTGCTGGTAGGGGAGGGACAGGGGAGGGGAAGGCAAGCAGGAAGGAAGGAAAGGAATGACAGGAGTAGAAAGAAGAAAGAAGAGAGAGATGGATGGATGGGAAGGAAGGGGAAGGGGAAGTGGGGAAGGGAGGAAATGTTGGATAGAAAGAAGAAAGGAGGGAGGGAGGGAGGGAGGGAGGAAATGACAGGAAGAAAAAGGAGGGATAGATGGGAAGGAAGGAAGGAATGACAAAGGTAGAAAGAAGAAAGAGAGGGATGGATGGATGGGGCAGGGAATGATAGAGGAAGAAAGAAAGAAAAGAGGGAAGGGAAGGGACAGGGAGGGACAGGGATAGAAAGGAGGGAGGGAGGGAGGGAAGGGAAGGGAAGGGAATGACAGAGGAAGAAAGAAAAGGTGGATGGAAAGGAAGGAAGGGAGGAAGGAAGGCTTCACATGTTCGCCTTAAACTGAAATCAAAATCTTGCCTGCACTTCTTTATAATCTTTTTTATCTTCTCCAGACATCGGTAAAACATTGCATCTCCTGGGAAACTTAAAACTGCTCTTTCTCTTCAGTTTTGCTCAAAATATTCCTTGGGTTACCCACATAAATCGTTACAGATTATCTGCCATCTGTGCAGATCACATGGGCAAAGAAAACACCCTTGGCTCCTAGAACAAGCTCTTTAAGATGGGAGTAAAGTAAGTGGCAGGATCCCCTTAGTGTGAGAAAAAGCTTACTAGAAAATCAAAAAACCTGCACTACACACACAAAAGTTTTAGATAATGGGAAACTGCTTCTGATTTAAATATCAGGTATTTTTGCATTTCCAAGAATTCATTTTGATTACTCAAATGGTTGAATCATATCTTTTTCTGCTTTATTTTTAATGATGTGCTCTCTTGGGCTTTATGGTCGTCCTTTCCCGCTCCGTAAATTTTTCAGCTCTCTCTTCATAGTCAGTTAAGAAACCAAGGAGAGGCCCATCCAAAATATCTTTCCCGTATCTAAAGAAAGGGAATTTTGTAAAACTCGTGATACATACAGAGTTCTACTCAACCCTAGTTTCCCCAAGACAAAACTTGAGCCACGTCCCAGTTCAATCTTCTTTTTCCAGGTTTAATGCTGAGCTTCAGAACGTCTGAGGTCATATTAAGGGGAAGGTGCCTCTGAGTCAGTGCAGAATGTTTTCCCCATGGTCGAGATCCACAGCTGGCTTGTGAAATGCAATAGACCTATGATGAGATTCCTGAACTAGAATTTAATCCACCTTTTAGAGACTGCATCCTACAAACTGATCAGAAACTTAGCAAGGAAGGAAAGCTAATTTCCTCCCCAATACTCCCTCTCCTTCTCCAAGAAATGTGAAGAGCTTCTAACAGAAATGCAGATTGCAGAAAGATCTTTTGGGAAATGCACTGGTATTTATTGGTCAGCTGATTTTTTCCACCATCCAGAGACCCCCAGAAGTAGCCCCACTGAATCCAGCAGCCTTTAGTCTCGACTAAGTAGGTACAGGAAAAAATGGTTGCTCGGCCTGATCCCGCACTGAGCTTTTCTTTTGTCCTTGTGTGTTGAAATAGCAGCCAAGGGATCACAATAGCCTGGAATGACGAAACTGATGTAAAACTCAGATCGAGAGCAAATCTCTTTTTGAGAGTGTCTTCACAGGGAGGAGGCTGAGAATAGCTTTTTTTTCCTGTCCAAAAACTCCAATTATACATAAAATCTTGTGTTCTGAACTCCTGGCTGTTAGCCCAGAGCTTTCCTCCTGGCAGAATCAGATGGGAGGAAGCCGAAGGTACAACGTGGGTCCCAGAAATACTCTGACTTATTATTACTGTTAAACTTGTTATTTCTTTAAAATATGCACTGTGATTCATCTACCCATATGGCCTGCGGAACAGCCAAACTGTTCAGAGAATTAGAGATTATTTATCCCATTTATTCATAGCTCAGTCTTCCATCAAGGAGCTCTGGGGGTCCATCCTGTTTCACCCTCACAACCAGGGGATGGTCAAAAAAGTCAAGAGGGTGCTTGTGAGGCTGCAGTCAAAGCTCCAAGACACACATAAAAAAACAAGAAGTACTTCAATTGCACCACTGCGACCTCCCCCTTGACTTTTTTGACTATGCCCCTGTGGACACCTGTGCTCACAACAGTCCTGCGAGGTAGGATAAGCTGAGAGAAGCTGTACATTTGATTCTTTTTCTCCCTGGTCCAACTCTGGAGCATCCTGGTACAATGGCTCAGTGGTGTTACACAGCTAAAATATATTTTTTTTTTGAATAATTATTTAAATGACACCCCCCTTTCCTCCAGTGAGTGGCAAATGCTACCTGGCACCTCTGCCCACTCCAGAGCATCTTTCCCCCTTCGAATCCAAAGAGCTGTAGAGTTCTAATTAACATACTGTATATGAGTAAAATAAATGAATAAATCAATATATTGACTAACAAACAAATTAATAAAATATCCACACCCACACTTTATGCATCAAAAAGATGGTGCTTCTCTTGAAAGAGAGTTCAAAAGCCTGGGTCCTTTCTTGCAACCGTACCAAAGATGGTCCAAGGATGGTTGGACAAAGATAAGGGCATCTCCTGTTGGGAGATAGGAATTTTTCTAAAGCTGATTCTCAAGTCATATTGACCTTACAGGTCATCACCAGCACTTAAGACCATGTCTGGCAACAGGGGTCACCAAGAGAATTGTAGTCCAGCACCTCTTGAGGAGACCAAACTGGGATGACTTAACATTGGCAGAAATGAAAATCTATGGCTTACCTCTGGCGCACCCACAGAAAAGCCATGTATGGCATGGGGATAACTTGGGAAGGGAGAAGATTTTCTCCCTCTCTCTCAAAAGTTAGAACTTGAGGTCATCTGCTGAAGCAAAATGCAGGGAGATTTCAGAGCTAAAGAGTGGGAAGGGCTCGCTCACTTGATGCATTCTTAAAGCCATGGGATTTGCTAACAGTGCTTGTAGGAACAGCAGCCAATCCGGGTGCATTGAAAATGGAACTGCATCAATTTGGGAAGGGTTAGGCCCTCAAGGGGTGCTGATATTGATGGCGGTATTTACTGCTTCCTGAATCAGAGAGAGCTGGCTGGAAGGAACAGCGGAAAGGGGCTCTGATCTTCCAACCCTGGTTTATGAGCTTCTCAAAGGCATCCCAACTCTGAGGACCACCCTTTAGCTAATTCTTGGATCTGGCACCCATCAGCTTCTTTGGCAGACTCTGATACTGTGATAGTTGAAAGAAAAAAGTCCTTTTCTCCAGTGGATTCTGGACAGCTGCCCCAAAGCTAAGAGGCTGAGCTATGCCCATTGTCTGCTTTCCATGAGATGCAAAGAAAACAAAGCGGAGAAGCGTAGTGATAAAAAGGCCGCCCCCAAACCCATGTGAGCTACATTCACTACCAAACCTATTCCCCGCCAGCCCCCTGATACATATGAACTGCTGAAAGTGCCCTTGTAAGTAAACATTCACCGCAAGCTGAATTGACCCTGAGTGGGGCAGGGAGAAGACTCAGTCAGGAACTTCTGGCCCAGTAAACCAGACTGTTTCTATTCACCAACGGTATAGATCATACGGCTAGCATGCTGACCTAGTAGGAAGGCAATAATAATAATAAGGTCTCACAGATGGGTTTACCTAAAATACTCCAACGTCACACTATAATTTCCACTGTGTCTGCCTTTTTCTGTGTCTTGTCTTTGCAATGTAGTAGGCCAAGGACAGAAAAGCTCTTTGTACACTGTTTTACCAATAGAAGAGAATCTCTGTAGCTCCAGGTTGAACTGGGGAGTCCTTGCTGCTCCCTGAGCTTGGCTGTTGGCTTGTAGACGTTTCACGACCCAACTAGGGAACATCATCAGTGCTGGTGATGCAGTGCGGATGACCAGCGGCACTGATGATGTTGCCTAGTCAGGTCATGAAACGTCAGCAAGCCAACAGCCAAGCTCAGAGAGCACCGAGGATTCCCCAGTACACTGTTTTATTGTTTGCATCCTAACAAATTTATGTTGTATCTTCACAGTGATTTGGTTGCTTTAGGTGAGCCAGCTTTTGGCCTCAACAGGTGGACACAGAAGCCTTTCATTATATCTATTTCTGATGATTTGGGGCGGGAGGGAAAGAGGGAGAAATGAGGATGTTCAAATTGCTGTGCGTTGAATGGCACAGCCCCTCCCTTGCTTTCTAGGAAGGCACCTAGAATTTCATGGCACAGCAAAAAGGTAAAGGGCCTGCAGTAAATTTGGTCTGCAAGGTAGCATCGCTTCTGTTTTCTTTTCTGGACCGAGATGTGGCTTCAAGAGCTTCTTCTGGCAAGGGTGTTTGAATGAGATCCAGGGCTGAGGAACAGCTAGCATTTGTTTTTAACTCTTGCATATCTCATACAGTCACCTTTGTGAGATGGGGAGACATCTACATTGTCCAGACAAACAGATCAACAAGTCTAGGATCTCCTTTTAGAGTGTAGGGAATGGCATCGTACATTTAAGTCACTGGGAGGCAATTCCGACTGAATGTTACAATAACCTTCCTCAAATAAGAGCAGTTCAACAGGTGTAGAGAGTATAGAGCAGTATTTCTCAGCCTTTGGGGACTTGAAGAGGTGTGGACTTCAACTCCCAGAATTCCCCAGCCAGCAAATTCTGGAAGTTGAAGCCCACACCTCTTCAAGTCCCCATGGTTGAGCAACACCAGTATTGTCCTCACTCACGACAAGTATAGAAGATGGCCTTGAAGGAGAGAGGGAAGATCCATTACCAAGTCAACAAACAGATGAATGTGGCTTATGCCCATATGAAGAGAGTAGTTTACAAAAATGTCTCAGACAGGCACCCCCTAATTCTCAAGAACATAAAAGAGGGAAGAGGGGAGGCATATTCAGTCTTGCAAGATTCAGTTACTATAGCCATTTTAATAAAAGTAGTTCTAGGCCTACGTGGTGTCTGTTTCTTGGTCTGGTCTACCTTTCAGGGCTGACATCAGGGGAACCCAAGACCCACGGAGATGGTGGGCTTCTCTTGAATGGATGTATTGAAGCAGAGGGCAGACAGTGTTTTGCCTCTGATGCTTTAATTTGGATTCCTACACTGAGCAGGGGGTTGGGCTGAATGGCCTCAAGGGATCTTCCAACCCTATGTTCCCATGATCCTGGGTCTGCGCCTCTCAAATGAGGCTGCCTGGGAATTCTGGAGGCTGATCTAAATCCAGGATGGGTACTTAGTGAGATCATTGTTTATCCCAAACTGTAATGCAAATGCTGAAAGAAAGAAGATTTTTCCTTGAGGTGGATCTGCAAACCTAAAAGTATCTGTCTCCACCCTGCTGCTGGAGGGTGGGACCTCCTTATTTTAATCTCCCTCCCAGAAACAATCTATCAAAATCCTTAAATATTTCCCAATGGGAAGATAGGCATCTTTTATTTCCTAGCCCAGCTTCCCCTCTCATCCACCACTTGCTCTTTGGGCGGTAAAGTTAACAAGTGGGTCCCTTGCCAACAGATGTAGTAGCATTAATATTGTGCAGGGATTTTAATGAGAAAGTAATATGCACGGTAGGCTATTATTCTGCAATTGTTTGGGACATTCATTAATGGCTGAAGTCTCTCGCTTTCCATGCAAACTTCACTCCGTTTTTCCAAGGCAGAGCTGCAGGTGAGCCAAGAACCGTTTTTACAAAGGAACATTCAGCAACAGGCAAAGCCATAAAATGAGTAGAGGATGGCCGTGGCTTTTCCAAAATCCTGGGTAGTGCAGCAAGATCATTGCATGCCCAACGATGGAAGAATAATGAAATACCCGCCCTGTGCCACACCCACCCTTCTTCAGACCACTTCCATCATGGCACCAAGATGGGGTAAAAACAAGGCTGAGGGTGAGAAAGACAGTTTACTGTACATTTGTGGATTTAGAAAAACAGTAGGTTAAGGGAGTAGGCTTGAGTCCTGGAATGTTCTCTGCCAACGTGGAGTTGAAGGTCGTTGGGTGAGTTTGGTGAGGAGAGCAAATGATGGAAGTAAAGTGGACATGAGAATAAATGGATTGCTCAACAAGTGGTTCCTGCTGAATGGGGAGAAAGGTGAGGTCGCATGATGTCCCTTTTGATTGCTTAATAGAGTTATGGATAAATGTATCAGGAAAACTTGTGGTGGCATCAGAGAAATGTTGGTTGAGAACATGAAAGGACAAGTACTTTTGGATGCAGACAATGCCACAGTTTTTGTTAGGAACCCGAATAAAGGCTTATTTAATCTACTAAACATTTGCAACAAACGTTAAGTAGATTAAATAAGGTTTCAAGGAATCTGTGTCGGGATGTACCAAAGAGCAGACAGCTATGTTTGACAAGGAAACTGGGATAAATAATGGCGTGTTATGCCTAAGCAATGAAACACTGGAGAAAACAGATGAATTTCTGCGCCCTGCTAGAAAATTTTGTGAAGATGGGGAGATAGATGGAAAAATGTTCAGATGGGCACATGCTGGTAGGAAGACAATGGGAAGTTGCCAAGAATGAATGTTTCTTGAAGGAAGAGAAGATGGTTGTGTAGACTCTGCTTCTCCCCACTTGGTTATATGGAAGTGAGAATTGGGCATGTCTGCAGAAATAGATGGAATGAAGTTGGAATAGAGAACTTGGCAGACTTAAGGTGAGAAGCTGAAAGAATAAAAGGCTGTGCATGAAACAGTGTTCGGATGTGGCAGCAACAAGGAGAATTGGCAAGTGATGCTGAAGCAGAGTGAATGCTGTTCATGTAAACTAGGTTTAGCTATATTTCTCTTTCTTACCCCATATCTTTAGTTTCTGTGTTTCACACTTCCTTACTCCTTTTCTGCATCTTGCATGCTGCTGCTTGCTCCCAACGGAAATTGCATAATGGGCATGGAGGGATAACTCCATCTCCATCTCCATCTCTCTCCCTCTCTCTCCCCCTCTCCACCACCTCCCTCTCCATCATCTCCCTCTCCCTCTCCATCATCTCCATCTCCCTCTCTCCCCCTCTCCATCATCTCCCTCTCCCTCTCCACCACCTCCCTCTCCATCATCTCCCTCTCCCTCTCCATCATCTCCCTCTCCCTCTCCATCATCTCCCTCTCCCTCTCCCTCACCTCCCTCTCCATCATCTCCCTCTCCCTCTCCCTCACCTCCCTCTCCATCATCTCCCTCTCCCTCTCCATCATCTCCCTCTCCCTCTCCCTCACCTCCCTCTCCATCATCTCCCTCTCCCTCTCCATCATCTCCCTCTCCCTCTCCCTCACCTCCCTCTCCATCATCTCCCTCTCCCTCTCCATCATCTCCCTCTCCCTCTCCCTCACCTCCCTCTCCATCATCTCCCTCTCCCTCTCCATCATCTCCCTCTCCCTCTCCCTCACCTCCCTCTCCATCATCTCCCTCTCCCTCTCCATCATCTCCCTCTCCCTCTCCCTCACCTCCCTCTCCATCATCTCCCTCTCCCTCTCCATCATCTCCCTCTCCCTCTCCCTCACCTCCCTCTCCATCATCTCCCTCTCCCTCTCCATCATCTCCCTCTCCCTCTCCATCATCTCCCTCTCCCTCTCCCTCACCTCCCTCTCCATCATCTCCCTCTCCCTCTCCATCATCTCCCTCTCCCTCTCCATCATCTCCCTCTCCCTCTCCCTCACCTCCCTCTCCATCATCTCCCTCTCCCTCTCCCTCACCTCCCTCTCCATCATCTCCCTCTCCCTCTCCATCATCTCCCTCTCCCTCTCCCTCACCTCCCTCTCCATCATCTCCCTCTCCCTCTCCATCATCTCCCTCTCCATCTCTCATTTGAAAAATGCAGCAGTCATTTTTGGTTAGGGGCCGGTTTTCCAAATAACAAGAGAAGGAAGTTCTGTAGGGGGGTCAAAAAGTCAAGATGGCAGTTTGAATCACACAATTTACCCCCCCCCCCCATTTTCATATGGGTTGTATATGTGAAGGACATACGGGGATGCCATTTTGATTTTTTATTACATCCTCAACAGCAGCAGCAGCTGGATTCATCTCCTAGCCCCGTGTGGCATTTCCCATAGTGGCCCCAGCCCAACACAGTTCTGGCGGATTTTGTGAACTATGACCACCACATTAGGATGGAGAGAAAATTTGGTGTAAATTGATTCCGAGGTTGGTGATAAAAAGACATACTCAGCTGTTCCTTGGGAAACCCGCCTGCCGCCATCCACCCATTAATTCCATAATTTAAATGTGGCTCCCTCTCTCTTTGACAGCAACCCAAACCCACCTGGATATGACTTGCTTAGCGGGCAGACTTTGTAGACTGTTGACAAATGGTGACATTTGCTTCCTGCAAACTGTAGGTGGCAGCTTCATTCTACCTTTGGAGAGAAGCTGCAAGCAGGAACAGCATAGAAAATTCACCAAAAATACTGTGTTGGGTGGGGGAGAGCCCTTTGTTATGGACAAGCAGTCTTCAGGGCACATTAGAAGATGAACAAATGATGGGAGCATCCGGGTCGTTGGAAATATTATGGCATCGCCTGGTGCAATCTCCAAACACCCAGGAGCTACCAAATTGGAAAAGAGCGACCTGACAGATTCTGAGCTGCGTGGGATTCCCCACTGTGGAGAAAAAGAACATTTCAATGATGCCCCCTTGTACTCTTTGCACACCTCTACTTAACATAATGGGTTGTGTGCAATGGAATAAGATGGACAGAGTGTGTATAATGGAACAAACGCTCTTGTCTTCCGTCAGCCCCTTCCTTATTACTGATTTCTGGCGGAGGTCTTCCCCCGCTTGCGTTGCGGAGATGAGTCACCTGTGGGAAAGCAGGAAGCATGGCTATAATTCCTGCTGTCCCATGTTTGCCTACAGCCCCCTCTCTGCTGCCTCAGCTCTCCTCTGCTTTAGCAGTGGAATGATTGCACTTTTATAGTGCTACATGGCACCCACCCCTGCAGAGAAATGGGATGTTATCTTAAACTGCAGTATTGTACCTGCAGTAAAAGGTTGCCTTTTGGCTGACCTATTTACAGCACAGCACTCTGCTTTGTCGTCCCTTGTCTGTGGAACAGACCCAGGCCTCCTCCTCTGTCTGCCTGGAAACCCCTTTTCTTCTCTTCTCCTGAGCCTTATCAAAGGGAAAGACACCCTCAAGGCGATGGGCCTTCATGGAGCCATCTCCGTAATTTTCTTGGCAACAGTCAGGAAGTGGATTGCATGAGCCCCATAATGAGGGTTTGGAATAAATATAAAGCAAGACTGTCTCCTGATATACCATTGTGGTTGTCACCTCATGAAGCATATGTTAGAAGAGAAAATTTATTTATATTTCAAATTTCTGTCACTGCCCGTCTCCCCCCAAAGGGGGACTCTAAAGTTAAAATGTGGGAGGAACAAGTTGCTTAAGATTCGTTAAACTTCGAAGAGGGTGAACCGAAGCTTAAAACAAGGGAACTGTTAGAGTTGGAAGGTTTTACATGTAATTGGTTCACATATGTGCAGCTGTCAGAATGCTTTAAAGTGGATGAAAAGAATTTTAAATTTTTCAGTGAAACAACTCAATCTCAAATGGAACTCCGTATACATGATGAACATATTACCACAAAGATGTATAAAATGTTGTTATAGATGAATTTAGAGGATGAACAGGTTAAAGAATACATGATTAAATGGGCTAAGAATTTTGCATACAGTATTATGTTGGAGCAATGGGAGAATATGTGGAATAAAGGTTTGGAATTTACTTTGAGTTCTAACTTAAAAGAGAGTTTTTATAAAATGATGTACTGTTGGTATTTAACTCCTGATAAGCTGTCAAAAATGTGTAATGGAGTAACGAATGTTTGTTGGAAATGTTCTCTTGGTGAAGGAACTTTTTATCATCTCTGGTGGACTTGTGAGAAGGCCAAAAAAATTGGGATCAAGTATGTGCTAATATTCAAAAGATTCTTAAAGTGGACATACAAAAAAAAAAACCCCAGAACTGTTCCTTTTGGGTTTGATTGAGAAGCAGCTTGAGAAACAGCCTGGGACTTTGCCGTGATACATGATGACAGCAGCAAGGCTTTTATATGCACAGAGATGGAAAGAACCACAAATTCCTACAGTGGAGGACTGGCTGATTAAACTGAGGGAGCTGGCCCAAGTGGCCAAGTTAACAGGGTTGATAAGAGAAAATGCCGTTTCTGGATTTGTTCCTACTTGGCAACCACTTTTAGACTACTTGCTTGTGTCAGAAAAAAATGAAGTTTGATTTTGGATTTCAATGATTAAATGGCTTGATTTGATAGAAATAATGTTACTAAGGTTAACTAATGGTAAGAGATCATACTTGTAAATGTATTCATATCCATATTGGAGAAGGTCAGAGATCACCTTCTGCTTCTGTGTTGCACTTTTATAGTTTTTCTTTTTTCTTGAGTTCTGTACTCTATCTTTTCTATATTCTGTATTTTAACTATACTCTGAAAATTAATAAAGTTCTTTAAAAAAAAAAAAAAAAGTGGATTGCATGAACTACTTCCAAGATTTTTTTTTTTTAAAGTTTCCCCATCTAGCCTTAAACCATGGTTTTTCAACCTTGGCAACTTTAAGATGTGTGGAATTCAAGTCCCAGAATTCCCCAGCCAGCATGCTGGGTAATATTGTTATATATGTTATAATAATTGTTTATGTATATATGTTACTATAATGTTATATTGTTTTATATATTTTATATGTTTATATATTTTATTATATTGTTATATCTGTGAATATAACAACTATTTTTGGTTAACCTTGGTTTGGGATGGGATGCATACCCAACCTACAGTACATATTTATGACAATGAGATCAGAAGCATGTGATACCTCTATGCTGATGCATGCCTATGAATGAAGATTTCTCCCTCCCTCCCTCCCTCCCTCCGAAAGTGCATCACTATCAGAAGCATAGAATTGCAGAGTTGGAAAGGATCATGAGGATCATCTGGTACACCCCTCTTCCAAGTGCAGGAAAAGCAATTTTAAAAAGCACGAAAGCCAGCTGGGTAACCTTGGGCCAGTCACTCTCTCCCAGCTCAACTCACCTCACAGGGTGGTTGTTGTGGGAAAAATAGGAGGAAGGAGGATTAACACTTCCCATCCTTGAGAGGTGACTTTCCAGCTTCTTCTTGAAAGCTTCTAGAGATGGAGAACCCACAGCCTTCGTATTGTAGGGAGACTCTTCCACAATTCTGCACAATTTACCATCAGGGAATTTTCCCTTCTATTTAAGCAAAATCTAGGTTATTGCAACTTACACGTTATCTCTGATCCTAGTTTCCATGGATATAAAAGAATTTCTGGGCATCTGCTCAATAGCTTCTCTTCATGTATTTGAACATGGCTATTGTGTCTCCCCTCCATCCCCAGGTCCTTCAGCCTGTCCTCCAAGGGCAGGTCCTCCAGTCTCTGGATCAGTGTTTCTCCACCTCAGCAACTTTAAGACGTGTGGACTCCAACTCCCAGAATTCCCCAGCCAGCCATGCTAGCTGGGGAATTCTGGGAGTTGGAGTCCACACATCTGAAAGTCGCTGAGGTTGAGAAACACTGCCCTGGATCTTCATCACTACCCTCCTGGGGACCTTGTTATGGTCTTGCTTTCCATGGCGCTCAGGGGCAACAGTGCCTCTGCCCTCCTTCAAGAACACAGCTGGCCTTTGTAAGGTTGGGGGGGACACTTTGGAAATTGGAGGGCACATCGTGGGCACACTCTCCAAACTGCTGACAAAAAGCGTGTGGCCTATGGCAGAACCCGTCATTAGAACACAAATTGAAATTGCTCTCCATTATCCCTTCAATCCCCTTCCCTGATGTCTCCCAATTCAGATTAAAGGTAGCCACTGTTTTAAATGGACTCCTTGAACACAGCCATGGAAAGGGCATCCAAAGGGATTTTTTTTCAGCTTCCCAGTCTGGCCTCCAGCCCTGGGATTTCCTAGTGGTCTTTCATCCAAGTCCTAACCTACTTCAGCTATGCTTGGCTAGCGACTGCCACTTATCTGGGCAAATCAAGATGACTCTTTTCTCTCCCAGCTACCCTCTTGGCTGAAGGGGACATTTCCAAGCCAATCTTTGGTTGCAGCAGTTTATTTTCATTTTCTCCAGAAGCGATTGGCTTTTGTGGATGTAAAATACCAGGCACCGCTGCCTGCTTTGCAGAAAGCTAGCTGTCAATTTAATTCACTTTTTATTATTTAAAAGATGCTAATAAATGGAAATAAGGTCAGATAGGGGAGCAGAGCAAACAAACAGCAAACCAGCTTCCTTTGGCTAGGAGAAATGTTGGAGGAACAGCATAAACATGGTTAGAGTGATGAATGTGAGCTTCTTAAAATGGAGAAAATTCCTTCATGGTCATTGTGTTGAAAACACCCAGGAAATCCAAAACAATGGACAATTACAATGAAATATGGTCCTCTTTTATTGAAATTGTTGGATAAAGCTTTATATATGTATGTATGTCTATATACACGTCTGACAAACCCTTATGTACTGTGTATTTCTCGTTTTCTTTTTTATTTCTTTTTTCCTTCACTTTCTTCTCTTTAATTCAAGGCAAAAATTAAGAAAACTCCTTAATTGCACCCCACCTCATTGAAAACGCTCAGGAAACCCCTGTACAAACAGGAGAACAAGAAACCGTTGAAGCAATTTTTGAAGATTTCTCTCCCCTGGTCTAAAAACAAAGAATTTTTACATCAAGAGCAGAGAGATCTCTTTTTATTTTCTTTATTAAAATACAACCAGGTTCCTTATACAAATAAAGGAATTTTTCACTGTTTCCCCAAGAAGCAATTCTTTTATCCAAAAGAAAAATAAAATAATTCATTGAAAAAGAGGTGTGGGGGGTTTTTTGGCCAACCCTAGCTAAGAAACATTTATTTTCAATCCCGTGGAGTTCTTGGAGCTTTCCAAGCCCAATTCTTCATTTGCAGACATTTCATTACCCAACACAGCAAGGGCAAAATTAAATGCTGGCACATCTCCCTTGTGTAAAGATATATGGATGAAAACCCTGCTTTCAGCCATTTGAAAAGTCAATGTTTAAAGTCCACGGTTGGGCCATTTGATGGGGAACCTGCTTGGCCCACTTGCCACAAAGCGCAGCAATAATGCCAACAATTATACAGTATTCCAAGTCAGAGAAAGGACCGAACACTCAAATGAAGGGCGAGTTAAGCAGAGCTGACAGCTGTAGCATCCCTGGATGTCGTAGCTGCTTCCCATTGTGACTAACACTGTCTACGCCTAACATTTTTTAGCTAGCACAATAGCTATCTGCAGGAAGTCCATCTGCTTGGGGAACAGAGATTCTGGAATTGAAAGAAGCCATGTCTCTTGATGGTCACCCCCCTTCTCCATAGGGAGAGGAGCAAGCTGTAGAAAGGAATGTTCTTTAGATGAAGCCAAGAGATCGACCTTCTCTTTGGAAACATCTTAAATCAATTTACTTGCCCTGTGTCATGGGGCTTTTAGTCAAATGGCACCGGTGATGAGATGGGGTTTGAGCACGGACAAAAATCCACACCCCAGACATAAAATCAAACGTTTTAAACACAAAGACTGTTGTGTAAGATTGGGAAGACATACGGCGAGATAGGGAATGGGTGACTGTCTGACAGCTGCTCTTAACAGCCTAACAAAACTGAAGTCTGAGCTACATGTAAATGCATGTTTAGCTTGTACAAACACAGACAAGATAGTAGTAATAAAAGGAAAATCAGTGCAAGTAGTGCTTTTCAAGATGGTCTCAAAATCAATCTGATTTTAAGCACGAGGCTTAAAACTTAATTTAGATGCCAAGCTGTTCATTTAATTCTATGCCCAGTGATGCTCAGATGGACACCTTTAAAAGCATGTAAATTTCCATGTGTTAGCATATTCACCCTTCAGCAAAGGATCGTTACCTTTCCGTGGTGCTGGAGCTTGAGCATCTCAGTGATGCCATGAGCTGAACCATGAAGGGCCACCCAAGACGGGAAGGTCATGACAGAGAGGTCAGACTAAATGCGATCCCTGGGGAAGGTAATGGCAACCCACCCCAGTATTCTTGCCATGAAAACTAAATGGATCAGGACAACCAGACATATGTCAGTATACCATTGGAAGATGAGACCTCAGGTCGGAAGATGGTCAAAATGCTCCTGGGGAGGAACAGAGGATGAGCTCAACTAGCCCCAGACGTGATGACGCAGCTAGCTCAAAGCCGAAAGGACGGCTAGCGGCCGACGGTGCTGGTGGTGAACGGCGAATCCGATGTTCTAAGGATCAACACACCATTGGAACCTGGAATGTAAGATCTATGAGCCAGGGCAAAGTGGATGTGGTTATTGGGGAGATGTCAAGATTAAAGATAGACATTCTGGGCGTCAGTGAACTGAAATGGTCTGGAATGGGCCACTTCACATCAAATGACCACCAGATCTACTACTGCGGACAAGAGGACCACAGAAGAAATGGAGTAGCCTTCATAATTAATAGCAAAGTGGCTAAAGCAGTGCTTGGATACAATCCAAAAAATGACAGAATGATCTCAATTCGAATTCAGGGCAAGCCATCTAACATCACAGTGATCCAAATATACGCCCCAACCACAGATGCTGAAGAAGCTGAAGTAGAGCAGTTCAATGAGGATCTGCAGCACCTACTGGACAACACGCCTAAAAGAGATGTTATTTTCATCACGGGAGACTGGAATGCTAAGGTGGGCAGTCAAATGACACCTGGAATTACAGGTAAGCGTGGCCTGGGAGAACAAAATGAAGCAGTTCATAGGCTGATAGAATTTTGCCAAGACAACTCACTCTGCAGAACAAACACTCTCTTCCAACAGCCTAAGAGACGGCTTTCTACATGGACTTCACCAGATGGACAACACCAAAACCAGATTGACTACATCCTTTGCAGCCAAAGGTGGCGGACATCTATACAGTCAGTAAAAACAAGACCTGGAGCTGACTGTAGTTCAGATCACGAACTTCTTATTGCACAATTTAGGATCAGACTAAAGAGATTAGGGAAGACCCACAGATCAGCTAGATATGAGCTCACTAATATTCCTAAGGAATATGCAGTGGAGGTGAAGAATAGATTTAAGGGACTGGACTTAGTAGATAGGATCCCAGAAGAACTATGGACAGAAGTTCACAACATTGTTCAGGAGGCGGCAACAAAATACATCCCAAAGAAAGAGAAAACCAAGAAGGCAAAGTGGCTGTCTGCTGAGACACTAGAAGTAGCCCAAGAAAGAAGGAAAGCAAAAGGCAACAGTGATAGGGGGAGATATGCCCAATTAAATGCAAAATTCCAGAGGTTAGCCAGAAGAGATAAGGAATTATTTTTAAACAAGCAATGCGCAGAAGTGGAAGAAGACAATAGAATAGGAAGGACAAGAGACCTCTTCCAGAAAATTAGAAACATTGGAGGTAAATTCCAGGCCAAAATGGGTATGATCAAAAACAAAGATGGCAAGGACCTAACAGAAGAAGAAGAGATCAAGAAAAGGTGGCAAGAATATACAGAAGACCTGTATAGGAAGGATAACAATATTGGGGATAGCTTTGACGGTGTGGTCAGCGAGCTAGAGCCAGACATCCTGAAGAGTGAGGTTGAGTGGGCCTTAAGAAGCATTGCTAATAACAAGGCAGCAGGAGATGACAGCATCCCAGCTGAACTGTTCAAAATCTTGCAAGATGATGCCATCAAGGTAATGCATGCTATATGCCAGCAAATTTGGAAAACACAAGAATGGCCATCAGATTGGAAAAAATCAACTTATATCCCCATACCAAAAAAGGGAAACACTAAAGAATGTTCAAACTATCGAACAGTGGCACTCATCTCACATGCCAGTAAGGTAATGCTCAAGATCCTGCAAGGTAGACTTCAGCAATTCATGGAGCGAGAATTGCCAGATGTACAAGCTGGATTTAGAAAAGGCAGAGGAACTAGGGACCAAATTGCCAATATCCGATGGATAATGGAAAAAGCCAGGGAGTTTCAGAAAAACCTCTGTTTCTGTTTTATTGACTATTCTAAAGCCTTTGACTGTGTGGACCATAACGAATTGTGCCAAGTTCTTAGTGGCATGGGGATACCAAGTCATCTTGTATGCCTCCTGAAGAACCTGTATAACGACCAAGTAGCAACAGTAAGAACAGACCACGGAACAACGGACTGGTTTAAGATTGGGAAAGGAGTACGGCAGGGCTGTATACTCTCACCCTACCTATTCAACTTGTACGCAGAACACATCATGCGACATGCTGGGCTTGAGGAATCGAAGGCTGGAGTTAAAATTGCTGGAAGAAACGTTAACAATCTCAGATATGCAGATGATACCACTTTGATGGCTGAAAGCGAAGAGGAACTGAGGAGCCTTATGATGAAGGTGAAAGAAGAAAGTGCAAAAGCTGGCTTGCAGCTAAACGACAAATCTCAATAAAACAGTTAAGAGCAGAGACATCACACTGACAACAAAGGTCCGCATAGTTAAAGCAATGGTGTTCCCCGTAGTAACATATGGCTGCGAGAGCTGGACCATAAGGAAGGCTGAGAGAAGGAAGATCGATGCTTTTGAACTGTGGTGTTGGAGGAAAATTCTGAGAGTGCCTTGGGCTGCGAGAAGATCAAACCAGTCCATCCTCCAGGAAATAAAGCCAGACTGCTCACTTGAGGGAATGATATTAAAGGCAAAACTGAAGTACTTTGGCCACATAATGAGAAGACAGGACAGCCTGGAGAAGATGCTGATGCTAGGGAGAGTGGAGGGCAAAAGGAAGAGGGGCCGACCAAGGGCAAGGTGGATGGATGATATTCTAGAGGTGACGGACTCGACCCTGGGGGAGCTGGGGGTGTTGACGACCAACAGGAAGCTCTGGCGTGGGCTGGTCCGTGAAGTCACGAAGAGTCGGAAGCGACTAAATGAATAAACAACAACAAAAAGCATATTCACCACATTAATAATTCAGAGGCACCCTGTCTCTGAACATCTGCATTTTGTGTCAGGAGAACAGCTATCACTTGGGGTGTTCCACCATCTTTTGAACAGGAACCTACCTTTGTAACAAAGATATAAGAGAAATCCCCAATAATTGAAGCCATTAAGCCTCTGGTTACAACCCCATGGCTGCCGGCACCCAGAAGATTCTTTGTTGAACTCATTTATAGTTCTGATGTTCTCCTTAATAATCATAATTTTAAGTATGGCCATCTTACGGCCTGACATTTCATTCCCAACCTGAAATATCAAACAGCTTGCCACATTTCCACAAGGACTTTTAAGAGACAAGTGGAGGACTTAAGAGTCCACTGGAGCTCACATCTCCATCCATGCTTGTTTCCTACAGAGAAACTCCATAATCCCAATAAATTGCACTGGCAACGCTGGCAAAGGTGAGACGGACCTCAGTTCTGCCTCAACTTTGCTGCAGACACATCCACACTCCTGACGTTCCCTGTCTTCAGACCCATCACAAATGCAAGAAAATTGGCTACCCAACACCAGTGACTAGAACTGACAAACACGTACATCTTCAAACATCTAGCTAGAGGAGGAAGCAGAATTCAGAGTGGGTCTGAATAGGAAATTTCCAGAGTAAACCTGCTTTAAGCAAAAGGGTGAATCTCAGCTGCCCAACAAGAAGAATTCTGTACAGAACTGTACGGGGTACCAAGTCTTTGTTCCTCAACAAAGTTAAGTATAAAGTGTAAAACTACCCTTAAAGGAGCGTAGTTTTCTAAAGGCAGTAACATCTGGATGGTTGTAATGAATTAATTCCATCCATTTTTTGCTTAAGCTGAATTCTTTTGTCTTGCCCAATGTTTAGAATAAGAACAGATGTCACATTCTTCCCATTATGTAACATTTCTCCTCCGCTTTTCTTCTTCCTCTTCTTCCTCTTTTCCTCCTCCTCCTCCTCTTCCTTCTCCTCCTCCTCCTCCAGAAACATGCATTCTATTCCCGGCCTGGCCTGGCAAGCAATTCAAAAAAGAAATCTGGACTTTAAAAAGCCTGCCGAGACATGCTATTCCTGGACCTCCAGGATGATGAAAAACAGAGATGAGAATGATATATGTTCCCAAGTCCTTGAATCAGGAAACAATGATGCTCACAACATTGGGCAAGATTTACAGGGAAAATTGATTGTTGTTGTTCATCCATGTCCTGTTTTTATGCTCTGCTTCAGTGCCTGCAGCCATGGCACAGCAAGGGGAACCTTTTTTGCAACAGCCTCCTTTTAAGAGAAGCCAGAGCACTATGCGCAGAAATCTAGTCTTCTGTCTGTCAAAATAATGAATGTGTTACAGGCTTTCCAATATGCAGGGGGGACTTGAGAATGGCCTCAAGCTGTTCATAGATCCAGCTCTTCTTGGGAGCCAAGTGGAGACCATGCTGAGGCACTTCTTGATCAGCATGACCACTGACGTCCAACGGCTGCAGCTGGGGAAAAAGGCAGTCTGAACAAGGAGGTGAAGGATGCTCTGAAGCATGAGCCCCTCATGGAGGTACGATCAGACCAGTTGTCTAGGGGCAAGAGCATAACCCAGCTGGGCTGGATCTCAAAGCCACCACATACAAATCCCCAGCCAAGCACCATTCCAGAGCGTTGTGGGATGTTAAACGACTTCCACTTGGGCACAGAGGGGAATGCTGGGGAGAAAAAAGTATCCCATCCGTAGCTTTTAGGTCCCTCCAGAAAATGTTCTACCTGAACTCTTGCTGTGTGTTCAGAAATAAGGGAGTGGGTATCACCTGTAAGTCTGGAGTGCCCATTTCTTTTAGAAGTCTCCTGTTTCGGCCAACTGCGGCCACGTCCAGGGAGCTGAGAAGACTGCCCACAGAATTCCTAGCTTCTTCCAACAGCAAAATATTTCTCTTATTTTTTCTAGCATCCATTTCTTTTGGCAAGATTTTTACACCCTACCCAAATGCACACCACACACCAGTCTACACAGAAAGCTAATAATAAAAGCATTTGGCATTTACTTTCTGTCTGGCTTAACCTTCCTAGTGGTATTAAAGTGCAGAATTTGTCCAGTCTAAGGACAGACATAAATCCTTTGCTAATCTATATCCTGGTGCCCTGGACTGAGAAAAGGAGATTGGGAAGTGGGGGTGGGGGGGTGGGGGGTTGCAGCTTTAAAGGAGAAAAGAGGAGCAAAAGAAAATCCCATTGCCTTCCTTCTTTCTAACCAAGAGACATCCCATCCTGATCCCTCTTTAACCATACAGAAGTCCAAAGGTCAAGTATGTAAGACTTTCAGCTTTTTTATTAACTGGAAACAACTCCATACCCACAGACTTTGCTGGGCTTGGGCAATCCCCAAGTACGGTGGTGTTTCCCAACTGGGCCAGCTCTCCAGATGTCTGAATTCCCAGAACTCCCCAACTAGCAGGGCTGTTGCTGAGAATTCTGGGAGTTGAAGTCCACATGTCTCAGAATTCCCAGGCAGAAGACCACGCCTTGCCCAGTGAATCATCTGTCCCCTTGGGTAGATGGTACAGATGCAACTAGATCTGAAAATGAGGAGCAGACCGCAGGGAAGGCTGGGCAATTTTCAACGAAGAAGGTCCAAGTCATCAGCATTCCCCAAACTGGCTGGTGCCTTGAAATGAGCTGGGTGAGAGGCTCATAATTCCTAGTCTGCACAAGCTATGCTGGCTAGGGATTACTGGAGGACAAGGGGTGACCCCCAAAATCTGGAATGTACTAAGCATGTTGGAGAGTGCTGAACATGTTTCTTCTCGTTCATTTGGCAATGAAGGCTTTTTAAAAAACTCCTTTTGGACAGATAACCAGCAGCCTCCATGGACCTGTATGGCGCACAAGATCTCACCCCAGGACTATGGGGGAAAAGCCCAAACAGGCTGCAAAAAGCTCTTTTAAACTAGGATTACATACCTAAGGAAAGTGAGATGCTTCGTTCAGCAATTACAACTTCATTTACCTTGGCTATTATCTGTGTTCATTTCCTGTTCCACCCTGCCTATTACAATTTGCTATCAACGTGCTGCAGGGATGTGTGTGAGAGAGAGAGAGGAGTGCCAATCTATTTTAAAAGGTTTCCCTGACCTACAACGACAAAATGAGACTCTATGAGTTGCAATGGCTCAGAAATAGTGGTTCATTCCCATTACGTAAAAAAAAAAGGGAGATTTTGTTGCCACATTTAATCTTTCCTCCAAGAAAACAGGTGGTTGCCCGGTTCTCATTTCCCCAAAGCATCCCATGTGGGCATCTGGATTCATTGCCCTCTTGGCTCCACAGGAGGGCAAAAGACTGGGAGGAGCTGCACCCAACGATAAACTAGGGGTTGCCAATGAAAGTGATGGCCTTAATCTTCTCTCCCCCCTCCCCTAATGTCCGCATGCTACTCACTTTATTGCCTTTCCAAAGGCTGGTGGGAAGGGGAAACTCATGTTTTAAGACACAACCCCACTAAGTTGTACTGTATGTTACAGAGAATCTTGATACTCTGCTGCCATTTTTGCTCCCCATTTGATCCTTAAAAAAAACAGCCAACCTAAATAAAGATCAAGTCAGCTACAAAAGTAGAAGCTGCATTGCCTAAACTGAGTCAGAAGGTGTGACAGAGCCAAGTGTCCATGGAAGGATGGAGGAGATCAAAAAAGTAAAAATGGTGGCTTTGATCACTCGGTTGAGGCTACACTCTTTTTTGACTCCCTGCATGGAGACCCCTAGACGGACATACCTACAAACTGCATCCTGTAGATCAGTGTTTCTCAACCTTGGCAACTTTAAGATGGGTGGACTTCAACTCCCAGAATTCCCTAGTCAGCATGGCTGGCTGGGGAATTCTGGGAGTTGAAGTCCACCCATCTTAAGTTGCCAAGGTTGAGAAACACTGCTGTAGATCCTACATCACCTTGACACAAGATGGAAGGAATGGTGAGTGACCAGTTCCTACATAGAACAATGAATGGAAGGAGTTTTAGGAGATCTTTGATCAGGCTCTCCACCATTCCAATGAAACAAGAGGCTGGTATGAAAATATACAGGCAAAAGGGACAATTAGCAGAGAGCACTTCGTAGTTTTGCAAAGCTGGACACGAGAAACTGCTGGGAACACGCTTGAATGAACACTTGAACGATTCAACGGTGGGCAGCTTTCCAAGGGACACCTTTGCTGAAGGCCCAAATCCTGTGTTTCTATTCGGCCTGAGCTTGATTCATCCACAGCTTGTAGATCTGGTTGACACCATCAATGAGATGACCCATATCACTTCAGACTGCAGGGGGCTGTATCTGGGATGGCATTATTTGAACTCTGCTGCTGCCCCCGCAGCTGCCCAATTCACCGTATCACATATCAAGATGTCAGGAAGAAGGGTAGCCAGAATCCTTTTCTCTGGCATCTCGTTTTCTATCCACTGGGGTTTTTAAATATATATATATGGGAGAAGATTAAATCATGCAAATGATCCCAGGGTAGCTGTGCTCCCTTCTCTGAGTTTGGTGTCTGAAACCTTGATCTAAAGGCCAACCGCTTTTATTATCAATCTCTCATATTTTGGGAACTGCCTCAAGGTTGCGGGGGGGGGGGGGGGTTAACATCCAGGAAAGAAGAAATCTGGAAGGGAGAGAAAACAGACACTGATCTCAAGTATAACATGGGTTTTCTTTCTTTTCTTTTGTTTTTGCAAGACTTAAAAGGGGGGGAAAAGGGAGAAAACAGCCCAATGAATAAACAAGTGATAATTAGGAGAACTTACAAACAGGAACATCATTCCGGAAATATAATGTGAAGTTTCGTGGGAGAAAACAGGGAAGCCCACGATAGAAATTACAACAAGCAACGAGATCAGACCGAAGAGTTCTCTAGATGGTCTTGGACTAAAGCTCCCATTCTCCCCAGCTAACAGTGTGCCAACTGTGGATGATGGGAGTTGATCACCCAGCATACTTTAAAGGCACCAAACTGCGAAAGGCTGACCCAGGCAAATCTAACGCTTCCGAAACCCCACAGCCTCCAACTAGGCGTACATTAAAACCCAACGCCAGTAGCATCCAAAGAGATGGGAATTAAAGGGCAGAACGAAGAAAGAATGGCAAATATCCATAGCAATCCATGTAAACAAGGAAGGAAACCAAATGGCTGGCTGTAAGAATAAAAGATGGAAAAAAACCAGGGAAATGGAGGTAAGGGGCAGTTACAGTACAAGTTAACACTGATTGCACAAAAATCCTTGCAGTCTCTGGAAAGAACAGGCATTGAAATCCAGGATATTTATATGCAAAATATATACACAAATTTCGATTAGCTATGTATATATGTACACAGAAGTAGTACTATAACATGGGGGAAGGGGGAAAGACTCAAGTCATAATGCACGTTTGAAGAGACCCTGCTCAGGAAAGCCACCATTCCAAGCAGCCTCAAAGATGGTTTGGATTTCTTCTGCAAGATTCTGGTTTGGGCCGAAACCCCCTCCCGCCGACCGCCACAGGTGAAGCCCCTGATAGAAGGGGATGCAGAAAATCCACTGCAGTCATCCTGGTGTCTCCACCACTTCCTTGCACACAGGGTGCCTTTCATCAAGAAGAAGACCGGTGTTAAGAGCAACCAGAGGCTGAAGACGAAGCTCCAAATTGCATACAGCTCATGTCCAATTAAAAGGGGAGCCTGCAAAGGGATCCAAAGTGTGTATAAAAAAAAGGGGAGGGCCTTGCTCGCCTCCTTCCCCCTTCCCGCCCTGAAATTTGGGCACTTGGCTGGTCCACAGCATCATAACTTTGGGTAGTAGTTGTAGTGCAGTACAGAAGTCACAGAGGTTCAAAAACAAACAACTTCCAACACGCAACTCGGCCGCTCGCTTTCCATTCTGAAAGGCGGAAAAGAGCTACGAACCGTTGCAAGAATCCAGATCGTCAGGGTTAGTGCTCTGCGTCCATGGCATCTAAATATTTTGCTTCGATGATGCTGGGGAGCAATTTGTATCTGAGCAAAAGAAGGGAAAAAGGGGTGCGGTTAGTCTTGTCTTCTTCATTTGAGAGTGGGAACTTCCAATGCGAATTTCCAATAGCTCAGTCTAGATCAGGGATGAGTCAGATGTTACTGGACTCCCCCTCCCATCCGCCCCAACCAGCAGGGCCACTAGCCAAGGATGAGGAGAACTGTGGTAGAATAGCCTGCAGAAGGGTGCAAATTTCCTACCATGTTCTTAAACCAATTCACAGAAAATAATGCGTGAATGGCTGATAACCCTGGCAGGCAAATGCATCTTCCATATTCTGAGGCAATAGACCTATCAGTTTCCGATGGACCAAGAACAGGAGAGGGTGGCTGCTTCCATGAGCGGTTGGTGGGTTTCCCTGTGTTGACTTAATCCAACCCAGCTGTTCTGAGTAAGTAGGACTGAGGGAGTTCTCCAAGCATAGTTTTTCATTTGCAGGTATTTCATCACCTGCTTAGGTAACATTTTAGTTAGTTAGTTAGTTAGTTAGTTAGCTCTCCAAGCATAGTTTTTCATTTGCAGGTATTTCATCACCTGCTTAGGTAACATTTTATTTAGTTAGTTAGTTAGTTCTCCAAGCATAGTTTTTCATTTGCAGGTATTTCATCACCTGCTTAGGTAACATTTTATTTAGTTAGTTAGTTAGTTCTCCAAGCATAGTTTTTCATTTGCAGGTATTTCATCACCTGCTTAGGTAACATTTTAGTTAGTTAGTTAGTTAGTTAGTTAGCTCTCCAAGCATAGTTTTTCATTTGCAGGTATTTCATCACCTGCTTAGGTAACATTTTATTTAGTTAGTTAGTTAGTTCTCCAAGCATAGTTTTTCATTTGCAGGTATTTCATCACCTGCTTAGGTAACATTTTATTTAGTTAGTTAGTTAGTTCTCCAAGCATAGTTTTTCATTTGCAGGTATTTCATCACCTGCTTAGGTAACATTTTAGTTAGTTAGTTAGTTAGTTAGTTAGCTCTCCAAGCATAGTTTTTCATTTGCAGGTATTTCATCACCTGCTTAGGTAACATTTTATTTAGTTAGTTAGTTAGTTCTCCAAGCATAGTTTTTCATTTGCAGGTATTTCATCACCTGCTTAGGTAACATTTTATTTAGTTAGTTAGTTAGTTCTCCAAGCATAGTTTTTCATTTGCAGGTATTTCATCACCTGCTTAGGTAACATTTTATTTATTTAGTTAGTTAGTTAGTTCTCTGAGCATAGTTTTTCATTTGCAGGTATTTCATCACCTGCTTAGGTAACATTTTAGTTAGTTAGTTAGATTTCAAATTTCGTCACCACCCACCTCCCTCAAGACATCTGCAGTACTATAACATGACACTCCAATCCTGAGCTACAAACAAGGTTTTGAGTTTCTTAAAACCACCAGCACCACCTTCTCAAACTCAATTACGTGGCTGTTAATACAACAACCCGTCGTGTCTGAAAAGTTTCTAAGGAGAAAGCTTGGTTGGATCAGAGCAATTTGCAGTCATTGTTCTGTGCCTTTTAGTACTAAAGATCCACAAGGTGAATCTGAGATAGATTCCAAACGATATGCTAAAGCAAACAGTGGTCAAAGGGGAGGAACAGCAGCCGAGAGGAGCCACCAGAGTCTTCATCGTCATCATCAAAAAAAAAAAAAAAATCAGCCATCACAAAATGCCCCTTGGCCCCAGAGCCCTTCATCTCCAGCTACTCAGCTGAACCTGGTCTTTTAAAACTACCAAGTCAACGTCTTTAGGTAGAATTTTCTGGGAAAGGAGCATCTCCGAAAACCATGAGAATTTGTTCCACTTGCCCAGCCTTCCCCAAGCCGCTGTTTTCTGGAGGGGCTGGGATACCAGTCCTGTATTCCTCCCACCCCTTCCTGGATATTCTTGCCCAGGCTGGCTGGAAATCATGGGAATTTCAACTCAAAAGGTCCACCATTGGGAAGACCGAACGGCCTTGTTAGGTCTCTAGATGTGGTGGGGCATACAGATGTCTGATCCCAATTGACAGATCAGTTCCCAACGGTACCAGGAAGGACTGAGCTGATGTGGGAGAGCGGTGGAGGTGTTAAGACTGGCACTGGGAAGACCCAGCTCCTGGTGCATCTTCAGCCATGGAAGCACATGGGTTGACTCTGAGCCAGTCTTCCCTTTCAGTTCATCCTAGGTTTGTTGCTGTGAGGGAAACTTGAGGAAGGAGTGATGTCTAAATCTATATAAACCTAGGTATGTGTAAGCTAGAAGACCAAATTCCTTGGAAGGCCAGTGTGGTGTAGAAGCTCCAAGGGTGGCTTTGGGCCGTTCTCTCAGCCCAACCCATTTTACTGGGTTGTGGGGAAAAAACATGGAGTGATGCATACATTGCCTTGAGTCCTGAATGAACATTAGGATAGACAGCTCGTACTGCAGAGTCCTTGGTGTTCTCTGAACTTGGTTGTTTTCCTGCAGACGTTTCATTACCCAACTAGGTTACCTAGTTGGGTAGCAAAACATCTGCAAGCAAACAACCCCCTGTGACAAGATTTGATAAATAAATAAAACAACCAAGCTCAGGGAACACCAAGGACTCCCCAGTTCAACCCTGAGCTACAGATATTGTCTTCTATTGGTAGATAGCTAATACCTAAATAAAACGTTTTATATTCAAAATTATTCACCCCACACCCTGTTTGAGTTTGAAATAGTTGTTTTGCCCTCAAGAATTTGGCTGCTCTGAATTCAGAGCGCTCCCAAGCTGATCGAAGAAGTATCAGAACCATTCTGGTGACGTGGAAGGAATCCGTTTTGAATTTCAATCGGCCATTTCAAGCTTCAAACACTTCGCAGCCCACTACGTATCAGCAGGCCAGGCAGAAGATGTAACCCAACACAGAGCCCAGACGTGGCAGAAAAATGAAGCCTGGAAGAGCGTGGATCTCCAGCCACCCTGTCATGCCAAAAGCAAGATCTGCAAAGGAGGGCAATGCACCAAGATCTTACCTGATTGGGATCATTCCAATCATGATGAGTGGAAAAATCATTTTCATGTAGGGCAGCGGAGACATTCCAAAGCTACAGAGAATGAGAAGCTGCAGGACCTGCAGGCCGGTGAAGTAGTGAATCTTCCTTTGGGGCACTCGGCGGATATAATGGGTCGGAGGATAGGCAGTCTGGAAGGAACAAACTTGTTAGCACGCAGCAAGCATCTCTTGGCGGTAGCCAAGGGTGTATTTGCATGACATACAATGAAGTGGCAACCCTCTCAGATCCAAAGTTGCATGGATATGATCAGATTTCGGCTGTTGTGCCTCCTTCCTAAGAATTCGGGGAATTATAACCTGGGGAGGATTCCAACTCGTTTCTCACTCCTCCATTTGTTTTCCAGCAAAACTTCAAATTCCCAGAGTTTCCAGATGGGAAAATGAAATTACTGATAAATGTGATGATGACCTAATGGGTATTGGTCCAGAGGATAAGATGAACCTGTCCAGAATCAGCAGTTCTACGATGGTCTACACAATGGTCAGCCTCAGTTATTCTATCATCCATTTAGTCTGTTATTCTGTTCCTTTTTTTTTTTTGGTTATAGGTGTTTGTTGTTTTTAATCCCTTTGGTTTTTTTATGCTTACATCCAAGAAGCTAGCCAGAGTCACTTTGCAAGTTGGGTGGCCAAATCAATCAGTCAGTCAGTCAGTCAGTCAGTCAGTCAGTCAGTCAGTCAGTCAATCAATCTGCCCAGAATAGTCAGAAACTGAAACAAGCAACTTCAATCTGATGCTCTGTTGAACTGTCAAGTTCTGGATGTGACTGTAGAGAGTCTAAAAGTAATAGGAGATATGACTGGACCAGCTAGAAATCTGAGACACCAAGTCACAGGACTGAAGGACTCAAGATCCTTCAAAACAAGGAGTATTTCACTTCAAACCATTACGAAATTAGAACTTTAGTCAAGACCAAAAGAAAGTTTATCTGCAGTCCAGATCATCACTAGCATAAAATCGGGTTTTTTGAGATTATGAAGTTGTTGTTTTCTCTGAAACTTTCTGACTTATGGTCTATCTCTGGACTCAAAACATACAGTTTCAACTGTCCATTTAATAATATCATCACTCCACAGGAGATAAATTGTGAAAGGAAACCTCTTAACTAGAAGTTCCTGCGAGGACCCTCAACTGAATAGGCCACGTGGGAAACAAAATGCATCAATCTTCTCCCCTCGTGTCATAGGAGCTCTTTGTAACAAAGGAGGAGAAGGGGAGAACCCAATCATTCCTGGTTGAAGCTACCAAATGAAATGGATTTTTATTGCATTCATGAGGCTGGAGGCATCAGAGTTCATCAGACCGGTCTGATCCTACAGCAGAAATCTAAGGCCTAGGTCCAGAATTAAAATCTTCAGTGTTCTTTCTCCAATGGGCACAGGTCCACTGTCATCTCCTAGGTCATTCCTAAATTTCAGGAGACATGCACAATCAGCCTCCAATGCAGAATGAGAAGTTGCAATTAGGTGGCAGAGAGAGAGGAAAGCACTGGGTGAGCATAACCCCTTTTTCCCTGTCTTCTCTGTTTTTGGTTTTAATGGTTTTTGTTTTAGCTATATATATTGTTCTAATTGTTGGGCTGTAAGCCGCCCAGGGTTTGGTTTTAAGACAGGTAGCTATACAAACGTTTCAAGTAAATAATAAATCACAGCGTTTTAGGAAAGCTTTAGAGAACAAAACATTCTGCTCCTTGTTTTTGCAACTGGAGATGTAGGTCAGGTTAGCCAATCCGCATACAGTTGAGAATGTCTGTACATCCTTCCATCCATGTCAGCCCTGCAAGGTAGACCAGGCTAAGAAACCAATGCCAGGTAGCTCAGGACTACTTTTACTGTAACATCTGTAGTAACAGAGTCTTGCAAGCCTGAATGTGCTTCCCCCTCCCTCCCTTTATCTTCATGTGAACCAGGGAGGGGCTTGTCTGAGACATTTTCTCAAATTAGCTTTGTGACCCAGGCTCAAATTCTGCTTATCTGACCACTGCCTTGGTAGCAGTCCTCCCATCCTTCAAGGTCATTCCCTATTCCCTCCACAATATAACTCCTCACATACATCACAGATTGTCTGTGTGTGTGTGTGTGTGTGTGTGTGTGTGTGTGTGAGAGAGAGAGATAAATGGGTGGGAGAATTTCAACGGGGCCCCCTTTCTGTGAAGAATCCGAGGCCCCGAACAGTGACATGTGTGACTCGATTTTCAGCCAGAACCTTTTCCAAGCCGGTGGTATGGAATGACCCGCACCAGCTGCCTCCTGGCCTCATGCCAACAATGCCCACTGCAGTGGGTATTCTGTGCCACAGAAACAGCCCTAGTTCTAGTATAAATCTGTGGAACGTCCAGATGGCCTGGAGCCCCTGGTGTTCCCGCGCTCAAAGCCCCTTCTTCACAAAGCCATGGGAGCTTGGCCTGCCTATCCTTGCAGAAAATCCAAGGGCACAGCCCAGGCCCTTCCAAGGCTGGGATTTCTCTGCTAGCAACCCCACTGGGAGCACATTCAAGGCACCCAGCAGGGTGTGAGCAAGGAAGCGAGATCATAAAAGGCAATCAGAGGCGACGTAACAGTGTGTTTTCCAGCCCGAGGCAATCAACTCATGATTATGAGCTTCCTCAGGAAATGGCATCTAGAAAACAGCGCGACCATCATCGCTCCTTATCCTGTGTGGCCCAGCTGGCAAGCCCTCCACCCCTGCCATTTACCTGCTCTTTTAGCAAGAGGGCCACCCTCTCGAAGAGCTGGTTCCCATCGATGGAGGTCAAGGCGATGTAGAGGAAGAGCCCATAGAGGACGGGCTTCGGGATCAGCCGCAGTGGGAAGGGAAGGAGCAGGAGCGAGAGGCCCACCAAAGAGTTGGCCACCAACGTTGTCAGACGCGTCTCCTTCACACTCACAATCCTAGCCAGGGACAAAGGTCAAATCAGTGTTGGAGAAGTTCACGCTCAAGATAACACAGCAAAGGCTGATAAGGGCCTTGTACACCCATCTCTGGATGGGCGAGATCTCAAATGATGACTTGCAGATGAAGGAAGTCTAGTGATGTCCTGCTTTTTTGCTTTTGCTTTGATCTTATTTAAGCAAGCTTCTAGCCTTTAAAAACACAAAGAAGATTTTTGAAAACACTGTTAGAACCAGTATGAATTAAACCAGATTTCTATTGTTCAGGGAGGACAACACAGAACTTTCCTCCTCTGACCAGCAAGCGGGGAAATGTCTTGAAATTTCCATTTCCATGGCACACAGCTAACACATTTTCTTTTAACATTCTGTGCTTTCCTTTACTTTCTTCCAATCTTCAGAGCTTAAAAGAAATTTAGACTCTGCAGGCTGCTAAGCTTTTATCTCTTCACTTCAGCTCCCTTCCGCTTTTTAATCCTTCCCTACCCAATTTTAGAATCCAATGTTTCCCTTTCTTTTTTGTAGCATCAAAAGAAAATAAAAAAGAAAGAAATAGGACAAGCCAAGAAACAGGAGCTCAGCTCAGCAAAGACACAGGCAGGGAACTCTCTTCTAAAATCTCCTTGCTCAAGGGAGCCAGATGTGGGATCAACTTCTGGATCAAACAAAATAATTTACATTTAGCATTATTTATAACGAGGAACTAAGAGTTTCAACTCTTTAGCAGATTATGGAAAACACACTTTACAAATTCTAGGAACCAAAGGCCCATGCTGGTAATTTAAACAGAAATTAGCTTTATGTACATTAGTGGATTTATTTATTATCTGGTACATTTTTAAAAGTGAGGATTGTACTTGTGCCCTCCATCTCTCTCTCTCTCTCTCCCTCTCTTCTAACTTCTACAGCCCCCTCTGAGCACAACTGCTGAAAACCAGTGCTTTCCCATCACTTTGAGGTAAGAAACACGTAAAAAACGTATCGTTCACTCTAAAACTAGTCTAATGTGTTTTTTCCCCCTACGCTGGCCTATGATTGTAATAAAGATTTATCTGCTTTGGTTGTTAAAAGAAAACACCAAAGAAACTCTAACAATTATATCAAAATGTCATGGGAATGAATTAAAATAGTCTAGTGCCCAGATATATGACATGACTTTGCCTAATTTGTGCTATTGTCTTGTCCACTGTGGCTTTCGTCTGCCCCCCAACACATACAAACAGCACACACATTTTAAGTGCTGTCTCCTGGCCCAACAGATTGCTCACACTTCTCCTCCTCCGTCACCACCACCACCATGTTCATCATCATCACTTTTCCTAAGCCTCCATTACAGCTCTGGCCAATTATAGCCCACTGAAGTGCAGATTAGATAAGAATTAATCCAGCAATCTTCAGCAAAGGATCGTTACCTTGTTGTGGTGCTGGAGCTTGAGCACCTCAATGATGCCATGAGCTAAACCATGAAGGGCCACCCAAGACGGGAAGGTCATGACAGAGAGGTCAGACTAAATGCGATCCCTGGGGAAGGTAATGGCAACCCACCCCAGTATTCTTGCCGTGAAAACTAAATGGATCAATACAACCAGAGATATGTCGGTATACCATTGGAAGGTGAGACCCCCAGGTCGGAAGATGGTCAAAATGCTACTGGGGAGGAACAGAGGATGAGCTCAACTAGCCCCAGACGTGATGACGCAGCTAGCTCAAAGCCGAAAGGACGGCTAGCGGCCGATGGTGCTGGTGGTGAACGGCGAATCCGATGTTCTAAGGATCAACACACCATTGGAACCTGGAATATAAGATCTATGAGCCAGGGCAAATTGGATGTGGTTATTGGTGAGATGTCAAGATTAAAGATAGACATTCTGGGCATCAGTGAACTGAAATGGACTGGAATGGGCCACTTCACATCAAATGACCACCAGATCTACTACTGCGGACAAGAGGACCACAGAAGAAATGGAGTAGCCTTCATAATTAATAGTAAAGTGGCTAAAGCAGTGCTTGGATACAACCCAAAAAACGACAGAATGATCTCAATTCGAATTCAGGGCAAGCCATCTAACATCGCAGTGATCCAAATATACGCCCCAACCACAAATGCTGAAGAAGCTGAAGTAGAGCAGTTCTATGAGGATCTGCAGCACCTACTGGACAACACGCCTAAAAGAGATGTTATTTTCATCACAGGAGACTGGAATGCTAAGGTGGGCAGTCAAATGACACCTCGAATTACAGGTAAGTATGGCCTGGGAGAACAAAACGAAGCAGGACACAGGCTGATAGAATTTTGCCAAGACAATTCACTCTGCATAACAAACACTCTCTTCCAACAACCTAAGAGACGGCTTTATACATGGACTTCACCAGATGGACAACGCCGAAATCAGATTGATTACATCCTTTGCAGCCAAAGGTGGCGGACATCTGTACAGTCGGTAAAAACAAGGCCTGGAGCTGACTGTAGTTCAGATCACGAACTTCTTCTTGCACAATTTAGGATCAGACTAAAGAGATTAGGGAAGACCCACAGATCAGCTAGATATGAGCTCACTAATATTCCTAAGGAATATGCAGTGGAGGTGAAGAATAGATTTAAGGGACTGGACTTAGTAGATAGGGTCCCGGGAGAACTCTGGACAGAAGTTGGCAGCATTGTTCAGGAGGCAGCAACAAAATACATCCCAAAGAAAGAGAAAACCAAGAAGGCAAAATGGCTGTCTGCTGAGACACTAGAAGTAGCCCAAGAAAGAAGGAAAGCAAAGGGCAACAGTGATAGGGGGAGATATGCCCAATTAAATGCAAAATTCCAGAGGTTAGCCAGAAGAGATAAGGAATTATTTTTAAACAAGCAATGCGCGGAAGTGGAAGAAGACAATAGAATAGGAAGGACAAGAGACCTCTTCCAGAAAATTAGAAACATCGGAGGTAAATTCCAGGCAAAAATGGGTATGATCAAAAACAAAAATGGCAAGGACCTAACAGAAGAAGAAGAGATCAAGAAAAGGTGGCAAGAATATACAGAAGACCTGTATAGGAAGGATAACAATATCGGGGATAGCTTTGACGGTGTGGTCAGTGAGCTAGAGCCAGACATCCTGAAGAGTGAGGTTGAATGGGCCTTAAGAAGCATTGCTAATAACAAGGCAACAGGAGACGACGGCATCCCAGCTGAACTGTTCAAAATCTTGCAAGATGATGCCGTCAAGGTAATGCATGCTATATGCCAGCAAATTTGGAAAACACAAGAATGGCCATCAGACTGGAAAAAATCAACTTATATCCCCATACCAAAAAAGGGAAACACTAAAGAATGTTCAAACTATCGAACAGTGGCACTCATTTCACATGCCAGTAAGGTAATGCTCAAGATCCTGCAAGGTAGACTTCAGCAGTTCATGGAGCGAGAATTGCCAGATGTACAAGCTGGGTTTAGAAAAGGCAGAGGAACTAGAGACCAAATTGCCAATATCCGATGGATAATGGAAAAAGCCAGGGAGTTTCAGAAAAACATCTATTTCTGTTTTATTGACTATTCTAAAGCCTTTGACTGTGTGGACCATAACAAATTGTGGCAAGTTCTTAGTGGTATGGGGATACCAAGTCATCTTGTATGCCTCCTGAAGAATCTGTATAACGACCAAGTAGCAACAGTAAGAACAGACCACGGAACAACAGACTGGTTTAAGATTGGGAAAGGAGTACGGCAGGGCTGTATCCTCTCACCCTCCCTATTCAACTTGTACGCAGAAGACATCATGCGACAAGCTGGCCTTGAGGAATCCAAGGCTGGAGTTAAAATCGCTGGAAGAAACATTAACAATATCAGATATGCAGATGATACCACTTTGATGGCTGAAAGCGAAGAGGAACTGAGGAGCCTTATGATGAAGGTGAAAGAAGAAAGTGCAAAAGCTGGTTTGCAGCTAAACCTCAAAAAAAGCAAGATTATGGCAACCAGCTTGATTGATAACTGGCAAATAGAGGGAGAAAATGTAGAAGCAGTGAAAGACTTTGTATTCCTAGGTGCGAAGATTACTGCAGATGCTGACTGCAGTCAGGAAATCAGAAGACGCTTAATCCTTGGAAGAAGAGCAATGACAAATCTCAATAAAATAGTTAAGAGCAGAGACATCACACTGACAACAAAGGTCCGCATAGTTAAAGCAATGGTGTTCCCCGTAGTAACATATGGCTGCGAGAGCTGGACCATAAGGAAGGCTGAGCGAAGGAAGATAGATGCTTTTGAACTGTGGTGTTGGAGGAAAATTCTGAGAGTGCCTTGGACTGCAAGAAGATCAAACCAGTCCATCCTCCAGGAAATAAAGCCAGACTGCTCACTTGAGGGAATGATATTAAAGGCCAAACTGAAATACTTTGGCCACATAATGAGAAGACAGGACACCCTGGAGAAGATGCTGATGCTAGGGAGAGTGGAAGGCAAAAGGAAGAGGGGCCGACCAAGGGCAAGGTGGATGGATGATATTCTAGAGGTGACGGAATCGTCCCTGAGGGAGCTGGGGGTGTTGACGACCGACAGGAAGCTCTGGCGTGGGCTGGTCCATGAAGTCACGAAGAGTCGGAAGCGACTAAACGAATAAACAACAACAAATCCAGCAATATAAAGCTGCCATTCTCTGCATGACTGGGAATGCTGGACACGGCAGTTATGACATATTTGGAGGTCACCAGGTTGTGGGGAGGGGCGGGCCTTGTCTCTTCTTTATCTTCTTCTGATCTCAGAGTTGCAGAAGGCCATCTTCAAGAAGTGCCATGTTGGATCAGACGTACTCTAATCTAATGCTCTTCTTCCCAGAGTTGCCAGCAAGAGGCCTCCAAGAAGCCGATCAGCAACCCCCTTTGACTGCCTCTGAATGCAGAGCTTTGATTTTGATGCTTAAAGATCAGAATCATGCACGTAATGGTTTTTCCTATGACACTCTGTGGAAGTGAAAGTTGGACTTTGAAGAAGCAGGATAGGAAAAGTATTGATGCTTCTGAACTTTGGTGTTGGAGAAGTCTCCTGAGAAGACCATGGACAGCCGAGAAAACAAACAAATGGATCACAGAACAGGTTCAAATTATCCTACTTCTGGCACATTATGCAAAGATCCAGCTCTCTGGAGAAGGCTCTGATGCTGGGAAAGGTGGAAGGAAAGAGGAGAAGAGGATAATGAGCAGCAAGGGGGGTGGATTCAATCACAGTGGCAATAGGGGCACCATTGGAAGACCTGAAGGACCAAGTTAGAGACAGATCCACCTGAAGAAGGTCTAGTTATGGGATTTCTAAGAGTCAGCACTGACTTGACGGCACATAGTTTTAAAAAAATCAATTTGCATCAGCAGGTCCCTACGTGTTGCCTGTATCTCAAGCCATCTGAGATGCAAGCATCACTCGGTCCAACAGATCTATCAAACAAGTGCTGCCCTCTGGTGGCGGACAGCAGCATCCTTTCCCTCTTGCTAGCAAGAATGAACTTTCAAGATGATGGTGCTGCAGCTCATTAAATTACCTTTGCTAAGTGAAAAACCCTGGTTGCAAAGGGAATTACAAGGCTCTTGGGTTTGTATCAAAGAATGCATTAAAGGGAATGTGAACTCTCTGTTCCCCAATTTCCCACAATACCTACTGTCATGTTCCCCGTTTCAATGTCCTGTTAACATCGTAACGTTTCACATGTCAAACCGTTTCTCCGTGTATACTCAGCTTGCTCTTTGCTGGTATTTTCCATTCGGGCGCTCTGCTTTGTTTTGGAACTTTGGAATGTATGTTTGGGTTTGCAACCATATTCAAGGTTACTTTCCCAGGCGCGTGTAACGGTTGCTAGCACCTGGGAGGGGGTGCGTGCTGACGGGTGCTTGGGGCGGGGCTGGATTGAAGGCAAGGCTCTTAAGTTTGTATTTGGCGCGCTTTTGCTCATTCTCAGCTTTCTCTGTATTTGCATACTATTCCTTTAATAAATCTTTATCTTTAAGCTCGAGCTTGTGAGACTGAGTATTTGGGATTAGGCAACCATTACATAAAGCTGAGAATCATTTATATCATCTTCCGCTAGCCCCATCCAAAGTTTGGGTAAAGAGGAGCGCTAGCGATGATCGAACCTCAGCTTCGCGAGAGTGAAGGGAGCGAAGAAGAGCCGGACTCGACGAAGACTCTGGTAGCTCCAACTTCGAGAGCGCAAAGGGCAGCACGTCGAGAGAGGCGGGAGGTTCAATTGGATGATCTATTGTTGGCGGTGCAGGGCGCCACCAGGGGGTGAACCCCAACCCGAAGTGGAAGCAGCACCGGGGAGGGGATCTCCACAGCCATCCTGGGAACATGAAATCCCCTTATCACCGAGGGTGGTGGTGACCAACAGACCCTTAGAAGAGCCTGTCACCCCTGCCCGCATGAAAGCAATAGAGGACAAAATGGATATGATAGTGACCCTCTTAAAGGATATCCCCAGGGGCCTGGGGTCACTACAGGAAGATTGGGAAGAAGACCCCTCCCAGCTGGCTTACCCAAGAGAGAGGTCCCTGTCACTCAGGGGAAGAAGTAAGACTCGGGCTTCCCGACAATTGGGAGGGAAGGAGTCGAGGGCAACCAGAGATCGGCCACCGCTGGGGGCTCGACGTGCGTTGACGTTTGCAGAGCCACCACAGCCGGTGGAGCCGGTAAGAACCTTCCCACCGTTTGGGGTGAAGTTTGATGGGGACCCTACCACACTCTCTTTTTTCATTACGAATGCTAGACATTATATGGAAGATTGGGGCCGAAGTTTTCGTTCGGAACAGGGCAAAATTAATTTTATTGCCAACAAGCTGAAGGGGAGGGCAGCCGATTGGTACGTACAGCTAATGCTAAGCAGAGGCCACGGAGTTAGAGGACTTTGATGAATTTCTGTGGTCACTAAAACAGCACTTCGAAGACCCATTGGCTCAAGAGAGAGCGAAAAGCGCCCTGAGAAAACTTTACCAAGGAACCCTCTCCGTCGCAGACTACGCTTTGGAATTTAAAGCCCTGGCGGGAAAGGTGGAGGATTGGTCCCAGTCGACGTTAGTGGAAATGTTCAAGCAAGGGCTGGAGACGGAAACCCTCCGTTGGGCTTTGTGTAGGGACGATCCTAAAACGTTATACAGGTGGATTCAGTTGGCGGGCAGCGCGGAAAACGCTCTACAAATGTATGCCCATCGCAAGGAACTGAGACAAACCCGAGTCGCTAAGGGGGCTCGTGCCACTGGATTTTCGAGCCGCCCTAAACCAAAAAGTTGGGAGGAAGAAAGAGAACGACGATTTGCGAAAGGTCAGTGCCTGAGATGCGGAAAGGACGGGCATCGTGCCACTTTGTGCCCAAGACGCCGACCAGAGGAATGGCCAGGGAAAGCATCAGGAAAGTCGCCCTCTCTGCCGCACAAGATGAAGGCTGCCTGCGCTGAACTCGACCCTCCAGACCTTCCATTCGGGGAAGAGGAAGAGGAATTACAGTTCGACCAGCCGGCGGGAAAAGGCTTCCACCTGCCCTGAAGGGCGCCGTTGGGCAGGTGGAAGAAACCGGGCGCGACCACGATTCGGTGAGTGGGAATTTTCCTACACTGACTGTCAAAGTAAAATTGGGCTCTAGAACCAAAACTGTTGAAGTCTGGGCCATGCTAGACTCGGGGTGTTCCCGTTCACTTATGCATCCTGACGTTGTAGCTGCCCTAGAACTGCCCACGTTCCCTTTGCCACGGCCCATGATCTTTACGCAATTGGATGGGACCATGGCGGGGGGGAAGGCAGTCACTCACTCCACAGGACTGGTTGCTTTACAGATGGGGACCCATTGGGAGAAATTGCCTTTTGTCATAGCTCCAGTGGGGGGGCCTTTGGTTATTTTAGGAATGCCTTGGTTCGTTCAACAAAACCCTTTTATCAACTGGCTGCATAGAACTGTAATGTTTGCTGATGGATTTTATAAAGTACCTGAAAAGGACTTGTTAGAGGACATGGAGGGAGGTCGGGTGGCTAACACAACTGTACAAACACTTCAGCCGCTAGAAGGGCTGCCTAGCCAATACCAAGATCTGGCTGATGTGTTTGGGGAGAAGGAAGCAGATCGCTTGCCACCTCACCAAAAAACAGACTGTGCCATTGAATTTCTCCCCAATGTAAAATTACCTCACCCAAAAATCTATCCCATGTCTCCTAAAGAGCTAGCGACACTGAGGGAATTCATTGACAAAAACCTGGCTAGGGGTTTCATTGAGCCTGCAAACTCCCCAGTGGGGGCCCCTGTTCTCTTTAGACCAAAAAAGGATGGCTCTTTGAGGCTGTGTACCAATTTCCGCGGGCTCAATGCAGTCTCAATATTAAATAAATATCCTTTGCCCCTTATCAAAGATATGTTATCACATCTGGCCAGAGGCAAAATCTTCTCAAAATTGGATTTAAGAGAAGCCTATTTTCGCATTCGCATAAGAGAAGGGGATGAGTGGAAAACAGCGTTTAACTGTCCTCTTGGGGCTTTCCAATACAAAGTCTTGCCCTTTGGTCTATCGGGGGCACCTGGGGTTTTTATGCAACTTATCAATGAGGTCTTGCACGACCACCTGTTTAAAGGGGTACTGGTGTATTTGGATGATGTATTGATTTATACTGAAACCATGTCAGAACATATTCACTTGGTGCGTCAAGTGCTTACTAAATTGAGAAAAGCTGAGTTGTATGCTAAACTGTCCAAGTGTGCCTTCCATCAATCACAAATCGATTATCTGGGATATAGAATTTCCGCAAAGGGTATTGAGATGGACCCTACCAAAGTTGAAGCTATTTTGGCATGGGAGCCTCCCTGTACCAGGAGGCAATTACAAAGTTTCCTTGGATTCGCCAATTTCTACAGGGCATTTGCCCAAAATTTTGCAGAAATCGCCCTCCCCCTTACTGAACTGTTAAAAACTAAAGCTCAGGGGGATACGCGACGGTCAAAGAACCCAGGAGCGCTCCTTAAATGGACCCCAAATTGCCAACAGGCATTCGATGCGCTCAAACAAATCTTCACCTCCGAACCCATTTTGCAGCATCCTGACCCCACTAAGCCTTTCGTGGTGCAGGTGGATGCCTCTGATTTCTCCGTCGGAGCACTGCTACTCCAGTCAGACCAGTCTGACACTTTAAAACCCTGTGCTTACCTCTCTCGCAAGTTCACGGAAACAGAGAGACGGTGGCATGTTTGGGAAAAAGAGGCTTTTGCTGTAAAAACGGCTTTAGAGACTTGGCGCCACTTACTAGAAGGGGCTGCAAACCCTTTTGAAGTATGGACTGACCATAAAAACTTGGAGGCATTAAGCACCAGTCGAAAACTCAGCCCCAAATAACTTCGCTGGGCTGAATTTTTCAGTCGCTTTGATTTCACCCTCAAATTTATACCAGGCAAGAAAAACTTTTTAGCTGATGCTTTATCACGCAGACCCCAAGACGCTGGCCCAGGGCCAACGGTACAGGGTACTGTATGGACAGAAAAGCAATTAAGTTTGGCAGCTGTGACACGCAGCCAGGCGCGAGCGCAACAAACTCAGCCCCAAGCCACTCCACCTCCCCCCCACCACGCTTGCCAATTCCATCAGACTTGAAACAACAGTTGCTATTCCACCTCAAAACTGATACTTGGTTGCAAGCAAACCTACACACTGTAACTTTCACTGACAATTTTGCCTGGCGAAACGATCGTCTCTATGTCCCTGATGCATTACGAAAGACGATCCTCCAGCGCTGCCACGATGACAAGTTGGCTGGACATTTTGGGTATCTTAAAACCCTTCACCTAGTTAGGCGTCAATTCTGGTGGCCAACTTTACTAAAGGACCTTAAGGCATATGTCACTGCATGCCCTGTGTGCGCGACAACAAAGTGCAAGACTGGCAAACCTCAAGGCCTCCTCCAACCTGTGGCGACCCCGTCCTTCCCGTGGCAGGACATCTCCATGGACTTTATTGTCGACCTCCCGCCAAGTCAACGAAAAACAGTCATTTGGGTGGTAAAAGATTTTTTTTCAAAACAAGCTCATTTCATCCCATGCGCCTCTATCCCCACCGCGCAACAGCTGGCACGCCTATTCCTCGTGCACGTGTACCGCCTGCACGGAATCCCCTCCCGTTTGGTGAGTGACAGAGGCACACAATTTACGTCACAGTTTTGGCGGGCATTTTTAAAACTGCTTGGCACCAAACAAGCCCTCTCCACCACATGGCATCCGGAGACGGATGGATCTACTGAAGCAGTTAATTCTACACTTGAACAATACTTACGAGCCTTTATCAATTATCAACAAGACAACTGGGTGGACCTACTCCCATTTGCTGAAGTTGCCTATAACAACGCCGTTCATCAAAGCACTGGTCAAGTTCCCTTTAAAGCTGTCTTCGGGCGTGAGTTCGTCCCGATACCCGAACTCCCACACCCGCAGCCACTACCAGCCTCTCTCACTGACTGGGCTGAAACTCTCAAAGACTCCTGGCACAATATTCAACAAGCTCTCGACCATGCACAAACCACCTATAAAAAACATGCTGATGCCAAACGCTCCCCCGAACCTACTTTTGCTGTGGGGGATAAAGTCTACTTATCCACAAAATTCATCAAATCGCCACAATCCTCGAAAAAACTTGGTCCTAAGTTTACTGGTCCTTTCCCCATTGTTGCACAGATTAACCCTGTTACTTTCAAACTTGATTTGCCCCATAACCTCAAGCGTTTACATCCTGTTTTCCATTGCAGCTTGCTCAAACCGTACCTGCAGGCGGACCACTGGCATCCCCAACCAGCCCCACCACCTCCAATCATGATTGATGACCAACAGCACTTCGAGGTTACCGACATCCTCGACTCACGCCGCCAGTGCTCCACTTTGCAGTACCTCGTCCGCTGGAAACATTTCCCTCATCCTGAATGGGTTTCTGCTCGCGATGTTCGCTCACCCCACCTTGTCGCTCATTTTCACTCTGCCTACCCGGACAAGCCGGCTCCTTAGCATTGTTCTGGGGGGGGGGGGGCGATATGTCATGTTCCTCGTTTCAATGTTCTGTTAACATCGTAACGTTTCACATGTCAAACCATTTTCCCGTGTATTCCCGGCTTGCTCATTGCTGGTATTTTCCATTTGGGCGCTCTGCTTTGTTTTGGAACTTTGGAATGTATGTTTGGGTTTGCAATCCTACTCAAGGTTACTTTCCCAGGCGCGTGTAACGGTTGCTAGCACCTGGGAGGGGGTGCGTGCTGATGGGTGCTGAGGGCGGAACTGGATTGAAGGCAAGGCTTTTAAGTTTGTATTTGGCGCGCTTTTGCTCATTCTCAGCTTTCTCTGTATTTGCATACTATTCCTTTAATAAATCAGTTATCTTTAAGCTCGAGCTTGTGAGACCGAGTATTTGGGATTAGGCAACCATTACACCTACACAGTATAACTATCATAAGATCAGTTTCCCAAACACTAAAATCCTCCCTTTCTTTTTTAAAAAATATTTTAAATACTGTAGTAACATACAAAAACTACAATAATACCACCAACAAAAAAGTGCCTCTTCAGGGAAGAAATAAATCTCTAAAAATATTGTGTTTAAGATGAACTAAATATGTGAAAAAAGAGGGGAAAAAGGCTAATTAACAAACGAGAAAGATCCAAATAATTTCTATAGGCAACGATATAACATTAACTGAATGCTTCAGCTTATTATTAAATCTAGACCATAAAGAAACAGACTGCTTCATCTTTTCATTTTCAAACATGGAGAATTCTGAAAAATAGATGACTCATATCCTGAATCCATTCATTGAAATCAGGAGAAATTTCTTTCCACTTATGTAAAACTATCTTTTTTGCCACGCCCTAGGCTCAGCTGAGCCAAAGCTTTTCATGAGATGACAAATTCTGTGTTTTCGGATTCTAGTTCCACATCACATTCAGGTCCTCGCTACAGTACAATCTTTCTTTCCAAAATTGTACTAACATATGTAATAATTTCAAATCAAGGTGAGGCTATAGCTGAACAAGACCAAATCATATGAGTTAAAGAACCTTCAAACTTCTCATAAAGCCAAAACAAAATCTGCCCTCCTCCTTTAACCTCAGCACATGCTTGGCTTTTTCTTGTTTTATTTGGGGGGGGGGGCAAATTGGTCCCACAGCTGCCAACCTGCCTCCTGACCCCTTCCTTGGTGCCTATCAGCCCCCCTCTGCCTAAGAAAAGAGGCACTGTAATTAATTCTTTAATTAACTAGCCGAGGGTAAAGCAAGGCAAGTGCCCCAAGGATGTTTCTGGACTGCACACTGGTTGCCTGTTAAAGAAATCTAGGCTAATCAGCACCAGACTATTCTTAGGGTGAGCCTAATTCTCAGACTTAGGGGTAGCTAAGGGTAGCTAAGGGTTCACTCCCCCGACTTTAGGAAACTTGCCCATTTCATTTTAGTGGACTTCAAGCACTGGTGCCCAGCTCAGAGCCTTCCAAAGCCATGAGATGCCTTGGGCTTTTGACTCAACCAAGAGAGAGCAGGTTCTTCTCAGGACTTACGTCTCATAGATGTGCCCGTTCTCAACTCTTTCCTCTACGTAGGCCAGGGCCCGGACATGCATTGGCGAGTGAGGAAAGGCAGCGTGGATCCAGGGTAATCCGAAGATGGACAGCCCCGTGTTGATCAGAGCTACGAGGAGGAGGTCCCAGTGATAGGCTGTTCCCTTCACCAACCTGAAATAAAACCCTCGTTAGTCGAGATTCAGTGTAGGAACATGGGCCAGGTCAGAACAATCCGTAACCAAGAATCAGAACGCTATGGTCTCATTTGCAGAACCTTGCATTAGCCCATGTTTATTCAGTGGCAAAAGTCTTCAGGCTTAACATTTAAGGCCATTTCTATTTGCATTTCTATTTTTTAAAGGAGACAGAGGGCTTCATATGACTGCAGACCAACTGGCATTCAGGGAGGATTCAGAAATGCTTCAGAATCCCTTAATTCCATGTGAGTTAGGGCTGGCTTCAGTTTCTCAATGACGAAGACAAATGCCACTCTGCACACGCTCAGAGGTACTTCCTTTTGTCACAAGACAGAAGCCAAGACTGAGCCCCAGCTGGAGAACCCGAAGCCGAAACACAAAAGGGCAGAATAACCAGCAGCAAAATAGGGAGCCATGGAAAAGATTACCTGTTCTCGGGTGCATTGGTGAGCGACGCCACAATATTTTGCTCTATGAAAAAAAGCATAGAGAGCAGGAAGCCCAGCCCCATCGCACTCATGACCGAGCCAATGTAGAGGTCCTTCAGGGGAGCCAAGACGAACAAGCTCTCAGACTGATTGTAGTTAAATTGGGACACTGAAAAATACAGGCAGGTGAACAGAGTCATACTAAACTTTGTTCAGGTGATCAGGCAGGGATGTGAACTCTATCCATCCGTGAAGTGCTAGAAAACTATGGAAGTTCCTGTTCGTATCTGATGAAGAACATCGGGGTGAAAGCTACACACACCTCTAGAAGGAGATGATTCCCGAGGGCAGAGATTGCAACAGAAGAGGTGTGCTTCCTAGGTTCCAGAAGATGACATTGTTTAATTGATGGGACCTTGCATGCACCCACCTGCCGGACTGAACCAGATGGGCAGAGACAGCTGGAGATGGGTGGCCCTCTGAAGCCAGCCCCATGCCCTGAAGGGCCTTAAAGGTGTTAACCAGCACCTTGAGTAGCACCGAGAAGCCGAATGCAATTACGAAGCAGCGGGGTCACGTATATGTTACACAGAGACCCCATCACTCTCTCCACTGCCACATTCTGGACCAGCTGCAGCTTCCAGATGGTCGTCAAGGGCAGTCCCATGTAGAGCGCAATACAGTTAACCAATTGTGAGACGACCAGGGCATAACTGACTGTCTGCAGCCCGTGTGGGTCTACAGTGAAGACCCAGGACAAATGCCCCTTCTTTACAGCAGTCTGAGCAGGGCTTCCAGAAATATTTCCAACCATCTCTTCCTGTCATGAGTACTGATGGCGAGCAGGAGGGGGCCTCTATCCAGGGGGGAAAACGCATGCGTAGTACTGAGGAGTTGAGCAGCCATTCAAAGAGACACAGATCAGACCCGCCTTAACTTTTGGGGTTTATCTGTCTGGGTTTTCCCACGCTTCTTCAGTTTGTTAGGATTTTCTGTCTTATGTAGCAGTAATAAACACTAGAGACTTCCCCTCTTTTTCTCCCTAGTCAACAGACTATCTACACCCAAGCTCCTACACGTTTTCACAGACCAAAGCCATGCAGCTCCTCTCTTCGACTGGAGTAAAAGTAGGTAAGTTTCCTTTGCCTCCTGTTGTAACTTCCCTGGCCCCATTTTTTGCATGCTGCGAATAGAACAGACCTTCCTCTGAGTTTATTTTTCAGGGCATGTAGGGGCACCATCTAGGACCAAGCCGTGCCACAGCAGAACTGTTGACGGCTGCAGGGCAAAGTCCAGGTGCAAAGGTGGCCTCCCATCTTGGCAGCTGAGATTTTTTTTTATGAGTCCTTCCAGGGAAAGCGACGCAATGGAGTTTTTACACACGGGGAAGTAGTCACTTTCTGGCAAGGAAGCAGCTGTTATTAACAAGTCAACACATCTGCAGAGGTTTGCCCCTTTCTGGTTCCAAATGCGTGGAACGAGACCCACACAAAGGGGCAGTGGGAGACTTCTTAATCCCCTTTTATTCATGTCCACACATTTCCCACCCACGTCATAGCAAGGACATGGAATTCCTTTCTTCGTCCCTAATGCGGAAAAGGTGATCTGTTTGATCAATGCAGCCTTGGATAGTATTTTAGATTTCCTTCTACGTCTGATTGTCCTACCAGATGTTCTGGACCATTTGCACTGTTTAATTACGAAAATACAAAGTAGCAGCAAAAACACACCAAACCCAGAAAAAAAACCGCAGGTCAAACTCATCACCCCTGCATCTGTATGTTTGTCAGCAGCTCTTCCTGCCTCTGGTAATTATGCAGCCGTCTTGCTCGCTGCCAGAATAATTTGGGGGGTGGTGGGGTGGAATAAAGTTTTCATTAAAAAAAAACACACACACAACAGTAAGAGTGCCTTTTTAAGGAGAGTGAAATTAAATTATGGACTAGAATAATTCACAGAACCAATTCTGCTAACACATGCTCGGTGCGTGAATTAAAGCTGATGGTTAACACAGCAAGGAATTATGCAGATGTGTTGTGACCCACCACATCTGAGGTTCGGCGATTTCTTGTTGAGTGGGAGTTGGACTGTTCGGCAGGGATTCATTTTGTGATGTGTTTGTTTCTGATTATTTCATGCCTGCCAGTTTCATGAGGGAAGCTGGCTGGAATCATGAGATGATACAGTGGCAAATAAATGTAAACCAACTACAGTAAAATAATGAATGAATGAATCTGGAGGGGTGGGGGAGACACCTTCTTGCAATGCTCAGATCTCCACCCCCTTCCCTTCAACAACCCCCAAAAGTGGACCTACTTTTTATCTCCTTGAAGAAGTGGGATCCGATCACAGAGAAAGTGAGGACAGAAATAGGCAGCGCACAATCGGAGAGGATTTCACGGACGCGGGGGTGGAGGTAAGGGCTGCAACGGAATTAGAAACACCCATTCAGGACCAGTCAGAACCAAGGGCTGTCCTGTTGAAGGTTTTTGAAAGATCAGGACAAAACTGCAACTATTTCATGACCCAAAAGAAATGGGCTTGCCTCAGCTGCTCCCGGTTAGGAACAGAGACATGTTGGTGCAGTTTTGAAAGAGAAGCCAACATCCATGCCTAGCTAAGATGCTGGTTCCTCACTCAGCATTCCTTTCTCTCTTGACCTCTGCTGCACAAGATCCAGCCTGTAGGGGCTTTCCTTGGAGAAATGACGATATATCTTAGACACCCGTCCAACACTTCAGGTGCCTGGTCAGGAAAAGCTAATGTATGCTGATCATCACAGTTCCCCAAGATCTGAAGTCTTTTCTCTGCCCTGCTACCCAAGATATATTTTTAACTAAGGATGCTAAGAGCTGAGCAGAGACAGTTTGCCTGCAAGACTTGTCCTGGACTGCTGTTGTTATATTCCTCCCTTTATTTTGTAGCCGTGAACAAGCTCCCTCCTCCTATTTCTCCCACAAAAACAACGCTGTGAAGTGGACTGGGCTGAGAGGGAGCAAGGAGCCTCTACATGGCTGGCTGGGGAATTCTGGGAGTTGAAGTCCACACATCTTAAAGTTGCCAAGGTTGAGGAACACTGCTCTACACCAAACTGGCTATAACATGCCTTTCTTAACGTGTTGCTCATACACCATGTCAAACGTCCCAGCCTTGACTTCCCTTGACCTTTTACAGATTGAAAACCCCACGCAGCCCAGGTTTTTGCCAACTAAGTGACAACATTGAAGATGTCAACAGAATTGCAACCAGGCACGTCACTGGCAATCCGTTTGCAAGAGACCCCTCGGTGACTAAAGGCGGTATTTCAAAACATGGCGAACAAAGATGGATTTTTGGTCCTCTTAAAGGAGGGGTCAGTCCTTCATTGCAGGAATCCAGGGGAAAGGGGTTCAAACAACTCACAGAGACCCCTCCTTCATGTAGTCACTAATAGCTGGAGTTTTACTGATTCAGTTTCCGAGATTCTACGGCCAACCTTTTTTCCCCTCGCATGAAATTTGATTAATGAAACTCTGGCTGAATCTTGCATTGTTGCTACAGTCCTGATACTAATCTTGCCATTTTTTGGCACAGTCTCTGCGAATTGCTTGAACCTCTTTTGCCCCTGATTCCTTCACTGAAGGACTAATAGTCCTCTGAAACCTCCAACTCCTCTTTCTTTGGTATTTTTTGAAATAGCTTTCCTTTCTCCAACTCCCGGAATTCTCTTACACCGTTTCTGCTCTATTCTCCCAAAATGGATGTAGAGAAACAGCCACGGGGCCCTGCGCACAGCGTCTGTTGATATGCAGGGAGCAGCTTACCTTTTCTTGAACTGATACAGGGTGTGACCAAGCCACAGTGTCCCCAGCATCAGCATCAGACTGAGAACAGCGGTTTCGCGCCCCTCCTGCGTGGCCCCCGAAGGACCATCGCTCTGGTTTCCCATTGTTGAACGTTCTGTTGATATGTTTAGCAAGAAGGTGGTGTTATTGATGGACAAGCTGTGTGGTCTCGGGCCATGGTAGTAGTTTGTAAAAACTGAAAAGAAAAGAAAACACTTTTAGGGCTGGTACACAGGCAGAAATCTTTTTTCACCTCTTTCTTTGAGAGAGAGAGATACAGTACATATATTTATTAGAATGCTTCAATACAATAAAAGTATACAAAATTAAAAGAAGATTAAGGGAAAAAAGTATATAGAAAATAAGAAAAAGAAATGCAAATAAAAAGGAAAGAAAACATAGAATTATGACTTCTGCTCTTCTTTCTATCTAGTAATTGCCATCTTATCTTTTCCCCTTCCTCTTTGACCCTTTCTACTCCCAAATCCGTAAATCATCAATTCAGTCTTGTCTTCTTTCAACAAAAGGTCCACGTAAAGCTTCCAGTCTTTTAAAAAGTCGTTATTGTTTTTCCCTGACCAAACTGGTCAGCTTTGCCATTTCCATTCTTGTCAATTTTATAATCCAGTCTTCCATTGTGAGTATTTCATTATTCTTCCATCTTCGTGCATACAATAATCTTGCCGCAGTTGCCATATACAATATTAGTTTCCCATTTTTTTTCCCTTCAGCAAAGGATCGTTACCTTGTCGTAGTGCTAGAGCTTGAGCACCTCAATGATGCCATGAGCTGAACCGTGAAGGGCCACCCAAGACGGGAAGGTCATGACAGAGAGGTCAGACTAAATGCGATCCCCGGCGAAGGGAATGGCAACCCACCCCAGTATTCTTGCCGTGAAAACTAAATGGATCGGTACAACCAGAGATATGTCAGGATACCATCGGAAAATGAGACCCCCAGGTCGGAAGATGGTCAAAATGCTACTGGGGAGGAACAGAGGATGAGCTCAACTAGCCCCAGACGTGATGACGCAGCTGGCTCAAAGCCGAAAGGACGGCTAGCGGCCGACGGTGCTGGTGGTGAACGGCGAATCCGATGTTCTAAGGATCAACACACCATTGGAACCTGGAATGTAAGATCTACGAGCCAGGGCAAATAGGATGTGGTTATTGGGGAGATGTCAAGATTAAAGATAGACATTTTGGGCGTCAGTGAACTGAAATGGACTGGAATGGGCCACTTCACATCAAATGACCACCAGATCTACTACTGTGGGCAAGAGGACCACAGAAGAAATGGAGTAGCCTTCATAATTAATAGCAAAGTGGCTAAAGCAGTGCTTGGATACAATCCAAAAAACGACAGAATGATCTCAATTCGAATTCAGGGCAAGCCATCTAACATCACAGTGATCCAAATATACGCCCCAACCACAGATGCTGAAGAAGCTGAAGTAGAGCAGTTCTATGAGGATCTGCAGCACCTACTGGACAACACGCCTAAAAGAGATGTTATTTTCATCACAGGAGACTGGAATGCTAAGGTGGGCAGTCAAATGACACCTGGAATTACAGGTAAGCATGGCCTGGGAGAACAAAACGAAGCAGGACATAGCCTGATAGAATTTTGCCAAGACAACTCACTCTGCAGAACAAACACTCTCTTCCAACAACCTAAGAGACGGCTTTATACATGGACTTCACCAGATGGACAACACCGAAATCAGATTGACTACATCCTTTGCAGCCAAAGGTGGCGGACATCTATACAGTCGGTAAAAACAAGACCTGGAGCTGACTGTAGTTCAGATCACGAACTTCTTCTTGCACAATGTAGGATCAGACTAAAGAGATTAGGGAAGACCCACAGATCAGCTAGATATGAGCTCACTAATATTCCCAAGGAATATGCAATGGAGGTGAAGAATAGATTCAAGGGACTGGACTTAGTAGATAGGGTCCCGGAAGAACTCTGGACAGAAGTTGGCAGCATTGTTCAGGAGGCGGCAACAAAATACATCCCAAAGAAAGAGAAAACCAAGAAGGCAAAATGGCTGTCTGTTGAGACACTAGAAGTAGCCCAAGAAAGAAGGAAAGCAAAAGGCAACAGTGATAGGGGGAGATATGCCCAATTAAATGCAAAATTCCAGAGGTTAGCCAGAAGAGATAAGGAATTATTTTTAAACAAGCAATGTGCGGAAGTGGAAGAAGACAATAGAATAGGAAGGACAAGAGACCTCTTCCAGAAAATTAGAAACATCGGAGGTAAATTCCAGGCCAAAATGGGTATGATCAAAAACAAAGATGGCAAGGACCTATCAGAAGAAGAAGAGATCAAGAAAAGGTGGCAAGAATATACAGAAGACCTGTATAGGAAGGATAACAATATTGGGGATAGCTTTGACGGTGTGGTCAGTGAGCTAGAGCCAGACATCCTGAAGAGTGAGGTTGAGTGGGCCTTAAGAAACATTGCTAATAACAAGGCAGCAGGAGACAATGGCATCCCAGCTGAACTGTTCAAAATCTTGCAAGATGATGCCGTCAAGGTAATGCATGCTATATGCCAGCAAATTTGGAAAACACAAGAATGGCCATCAGATTGGAAAAAATCAACTTATATCCCCATACCAAAAAAGGGAAACACTAAAGAATGTTCAAACTATCGAACAGTGGCACTCATCTCACATGCCAGTAAGGTAATGCTCAAGATCCTGCAAGGTAGACTTCAGCAATTCATGGAGCAAGAATTGCCAGATGTACAAGCTGGGTTTAGAAAAGGCAGAGGAACTAGGGACCAAATTGCCAATATCCGATGGATAATGGAAAAAGCCAGGGAGTTTCAGAAAAACATCTATTTCTGTTTTATTGACTATTCTAAAGCCTTTGACTGTGTGGACCATAACAAATTGTGGCAAGTTCTTAGTGGTACGGGGATACCAAGTCATCTTGTCTGCCTCCCGAAGAATCTCTGTAACGACCAAGTAGCAACAGTAAGAACAGACCATGGAACAATGGACTGGTTTAAGATTGGGAAAGGAGTACGGCAGGGCTGTATACTCTCACCCTACCTATTCAACTTGTATGCAGAACACATCATGCGACAAGCTGGGCTTGAGGAATCCAAGGCTGGAGTTAAAATTGCTGGAAGAAACGTTAACAATCTCAGATATGCAGATGATACCACTTTGATGGCTGAAAGTGAAGAGGAACTGAGGAGCCTTATGATGAAGGTGAAAGAAGAAAGTGCAAAAGCTGGCTTGCAGCTAAACGACAAATCTCAATAAAATAGTTAAGAGCAGAGACATCACACTGACAACAAAGGCCCGCATAGTTAAAGCAATGGTGTTCCCCGTAGTAACATATGGCTGTGAGAGCTGGACCATAAGGAAGGCTGAGCGAAGGAAGATCAATGCTTTTGAACCATGGTGTTGGAGGAAAATTCTGAGAGTGCCTTGGACTGCGAGAAGATCAAACCAGTCCATCCTCCAGGAAATAAAGCCAGACTGCTCACTTGAGGGAATGATATTAAAGGCCAAACTGAAATACTTTGGCCACATCATGAGAAGACAGGACAGCCTGGAGAAGATGATGATGCTAGGGAGAGTGGAGGGCAAAAGGAAGAGGGGCTGACCAAGGGCAAGGTGGATGGATGATATTCTAGAGGTGACGGACTCGTCCCTGGGGGAGCTGGGGGTGTGGACGACCGACAGGAAGCTCTGGCGTGGGCTGGTCCGTGAAGTCACGAAGAGTCGGAAGCAACTGAGCGAATAAACAACTAAACAATTTTTTTTCCAGTTCAGTGTCCATAAAACCTAATAGAAATCATTCCAGTTTCATCGTAATACTAGTCCACAGTATCTTTTGCATCATTGTATGAATTTGCTCCCAAAATTTCTTTGCTCTTTCACAAGTCCACCATACATGATAAAAAGTCCCCTCTTCCTTTTCACCTCTTCCTAGCATGTCCAACTCTTTTATTCCCTTCAGTGACCTCTGGCTAAATCACTTTTGGAGATGTGTGGATCAAAATTTACTTCCTTTGCTACATACAGGTAGTCCTTGCTTAACAACGGTAACTGGGACCGACAGCTCCGTCACTAAGCAGGATACTGCAACATCGTAATTGCGAGCTGGCTGCCAAGCACCTGAATCAGGATCACGTGACTGCGGGGACACTGTGACAGCCACAACTACGAGGACCCTTCATAAATCCCGCTTGTTCAGCCCCGCTGCAACTTTGAAGGTCACTGAATGACTGGTCGTTCAACAAGGACTACCTGTATACAGTTACAGATTCATTTTCTATTTTTGATCTTAAAGATATGGCATGGCTGTCTTGAGTTTGACCTGTATCTTTAAGATTCCACTCTTGCTTACTTGAAGGTGGTTTTCAGGATAAGTGTCAAGCACCACATCAACTCCCATGTACACAGTCAACCTCCATTTACTTAAACTAATGTCTGTTTTAGGCGTTCAAGTAATTCTGGCCCTGAGGGTCTGCCTTCCAAATGATCAAGATGCTCCCTTGCCCCCTCAAGACAGGGTGCTTCACATCAAAAATTGATCAAATTCGAAATATTCTGCAGACCGTAATCTAAGTCTCACTGTATGGAAAAGACTGTCACCATTGTCCTACAAACTCGCTCCTGAAGTCAACCAGAGCCTTTGGCAAATATGGAGGATAACATACAAGAATTAAAGTCTCTCCTACATATTAGAAGTTTAACGAAATTTAAGCAGGAATGGCGTCCATATATATTACATATCACACAGCCAGGTAAAAACAAACATTTAGAGTATGGTTTTTAAAGCTTATGCCAACAGGTACTATAAACTGGTTGGAGCACAAAGAAGGGGGAAATTGGAAATTTAAATATTTACCCATATTAATTTTAGTTTTTTCCCCCTTTTCTCTTTAAACATTTATAAACAATAATATAGTGGAGATGATGGCATTAAACTTAGAAATTTATACATCTTTTTATATATTTAAAAAAACTTAATATACACTGCTTAGTATCTTTTATTAATCTTATATTTATTAATAAGTGTGTAACTTCAGGAATCACTTCTTTATCCACAGATAGTATCTTCTTTGAAATACACCTTTGTTTTAAATAAATTAAAGGGATTAGAGTAAGACTAAATAATAGTAATAATAAAACAGGCACTGTTGATTTAAAAGCTACATCAACAGTACTCGTGTTTTATTATTATTATTATTTAAAATTATTAAATTTTATTTATTTCTTTATTGAAAAGAGGGAAATGAACATAGATCTCTATATCTGCATGTCTGTATATCCTGTCTTATTGCTAAATAATGCTGTAATTTAAAAAAAAAGAATTAAAGTCTTTTTGCTCTGCTCTTTTAAGCCTCATTTGCAAAACACCTTTGTTTTTTACTCTAATTTAGGATTCAAGACACCTCTCTCTCCTAAAATAAAAGCTAAAATCAAAAGGTTAAGGTTTTACAGTTAAAGAAGGGAGTTTGGCTCCCCTAGCTCCATCCAAAGTCCAAATTTCAGCTACCCCCGAATTATTCTTTTGCAAGGCAAGGTGTAACCGCTCTTTAGCCCTGAAACCACTGGCGCGAGCGATCGCTTAGCAAGGATTTAGTGGTGATATTCTGTGGCCACAGCCCTATTCGTCATGGCAGCTGAATGTCTCCCTCCATGCAGAGGTGATCCACCTCAGCAGCTGCAACGTCCTAACAAAACTATCCTAGCTGGGGGGAGTTATCTAAGGTCCCTCTGATCCCATTAGCTTCTCTTGTTTGCTTCAACGGCTGCTGGCCATTTCCTGCAGAGTGCAGAAGTCAAGATCAAACAGGACAGCAGCGTAGGTAGCTGGATCCCAACTTCGAAAAACAAAATATAATTAGGCAGCTGAAAAGAATGGGCAGCAGCGTGAACTCCCTGTTCTTTCTCCCCCTTCCATAATGTGATAACACCGCCCCCCCCCTTCCTTCCCCTGCCGGTGCATTACAGCTTTAGGAATTAAAAGAAATATTCAACTAATCTTCCTTTCAGAAGGAAATGGGGCAGCTGGACGGATGGAAAGCACTCCCAAGCAACTGCGCCATTAAAAAAGATCAGAGATTAATGAAAATGAAGTATTTAAATTGTTCTGTGAAACAGGAGGCACATGGTCCGAGACAGCAAAAAGGAAAGAGAGGAAATTATATTCATGGGCAGATCGCTCTCCTTTGAAGAAGAAAATAATGATGTTCCAGCCCTCCCCATTGAGGGTGAGCCCACTGATTCTCCCCTTGGCAGAAATCAAAGAGTGGCTAAAAATGGGGGAGGGCATGGGGAGAGCCGATCTAACCTTGCAAGCCTTGCTGAGGGACGGACTGCTTTGTTTCCCCGTCAATCTTTCTAAAAATTGGGGGTGCAAACTATAGACAGGGACCGAGTGAAGGACCACTGTCATTATCGGGGGACATTTCAGCCATAGCACCAATACAGTTGCATGCCGGTGATTAATAAATTATCTTATAGCTTCTTTCCACTGCATCCTTTAGCTTCTGCTCTGCCCTTGTGAGCAAACAATGTCAGAATTCAGATGTGGCCATCCAGATGCTGATGAACCTCAACTAGATCCTACCCAAGACACATGAAGTCATTCATCCTCTCTACTCAGCACTGCTGAGACCAGACCTGGAGTCCTACAGTTGTGATCAAAATTATTCAGCCCCCATTGCAAATCAGGTTGATTGTCAAAATGTACAGACTTTCAGCTGTTTGCCATGAACAACTCAAACAAAAGCAATTGAAGTAGCTCAACACAATGACTGCTTCAAGTGGTGTCCCCAAAGTCAACTGAGAATGTAACTTATCATGACTTCTCCAGTCTCAAAATTATTCAACCCCTTCATGGCAAGCATCTTCAGTACTTAGTAGAGCACCTTTTTGCTGTTATGCAAACGAGATGCATAGCTAGACACCAGCTTCTGGCAGCGTTCCTGAGGAATTGTAGCCCATTCCTCATGAGCAATGGCCTCCGGTTCAGTAATATTCTTGGGTTTGCGTGCTGCAACCGCCTTCTTCAAATCCCACCAGAGATTTTCTATGGGGTTCAAGTCAGGTGACTGTGGTGGCCACTGTAGAATCTTCCTGGACTTCTTCTGCATCCAAGCCTTAGTGGAATTTGAGGTATGCTTGGGATCATTGTCCTGTTGGAAGGTCCGAGGACGCCCAAGCTTCAGCTTCCTTACAGATGGCATGACGTTTTCTCCTAGGATTTCCTGATACTTCAATGAATCCATCTTGCCATCCACACGCTGCAGGTTTCCAGTGGCAGAGGATGCAAAGCACCCCAGAGCATCACTGAGCCACCACCATGCTCAACTGTAGGCAGAACGTTCTTTTCAGCGTATGCTTCATTCTTCCTCCTCCAGACATACCGCTGATCCATCGGGCCGAAAAGTTCCGGTTTTGTTTCATCACTCCACAGAACAGAATCCCCAAACTTCTGTAGCTTATTTATATGATTTTGAGCATACTGGAGCTGACTTTTCTTGTGCTTTTGGGTCAGCAGTGGTGTACATCTTGGAGTTCTGGCATGGAAACCTTCTGTGTTTAGAACACGCCTTGCTGCGCTCACTGAAACCTCAGTGCCTGTTGCCACCACGTCTTGCTGCAGGTCTTTTGCAGTCACTCGAGGGTTTCTCTCCACCTGCCTTCTCAGAAATCTGGTTGCAGCCATTGACAGCTTCCTTTTTCTGCCCCATCCAGGTAGTGTAACCACTGTTCCTTCAACTCTGAACTTGCGAACTCTGCTTCCAACGGTGTCTCTAGGAACATTCAGTGCCTTGGCTAACTTTTTGTATCCTGTTTCTTGTTTGCGAAGGGTGATGATCTCTTCTCTTACCTTTTTGGACCATTCTTTTGACTTAGCCAGACTGTCTTTCTAACATGCAGTCAAACGTGACACTCAACAAACCCCTAGCCAGTTCAGGTACTTCCTGTGTTCCAGCAAAAGCACACCTGGTGCAACTAATGAAGCCCCTGATTAGTTGCATCAGGTGTGCTTGAGACAACACCTGTTTTGCATACTGTATGTGTGCTATTGTGACGGATTCTATTCAGGGGGTTGAATAATTTTGACACTGGAAAAGTCATAAGTTGCATTTTCAGTTGAATTTGGGGACACCACTTGAAGCATTCGTTGTGTTGAGCTATTTCAATTGCTTTTGTTTGATTTGTTCATTGCAAACGGCTGAAAGTCTGTACATTTTGACAATCAACCTAATTTGCAATAGGGGTTGAATAATTTCGATTACAACTGTATCTGTGCCTCTGGGCATCACGTGTTCAGAGGAGATTGCGAGAGAGAAAGGTTCTGCAAGAGGGCAATGATGATGATCATGGGACATGAAAACATGCCCTCTGAGGACAAGCAGAAGATGTTCAATCTGGAGAAAGGAAGACAGAGGAGAGACATGATGGCTGTCTGTGTCCAGGTACATCTGGAGAGATGGTCAAGAATTATTTTCCATGGCCACAGAAACTAAGACCAGAAATCAGGGGCACAAAGTTGCAGCTACCTAGATTTTGTTAAATGTGAGGAGAAACTTCTTGATGGTATGACCTGTCCAACAATGATAAAGTCTACCTGTGGAGGCTGTGAGTTCTCCATCTCTGGAGGTTTTGAAGAAGAGGATGGAAGGCCACCTCTCAAGGATGGTTTAACTGCTTTTCCTGCACATGGCCAAGGGTTGCACCAGATGAATCTTGTGGTACTTTCCAACTCTATAGTTCTATGAATGGTGCTCCCCCACCCCACTCGACTTATATTTCCTTTGCACTGCAACTTTTGGTGGTTAGCCTAACCTGAAAGCAAAATCTGCTTTTCAGCCAACCATGCTGCTCACTGTTAAGAGTCTTAGATCCAAGCATTTGCAATATTGCTTTCTGCAGGATTGTCTGCTCTGCATAAGAACAAAAAATGCTGCCAGATTTACCTTTTGTGATTCCTTTAATGGCATCAAGCACGAAAGTGATAGAGATAAAAAGTGCAATGATTTCTTCTGTTGACCTACGAAAACACACACACACAACAGAAGAAGATCATCAACAAAAATGCCAGAAATGACACCAAATATCTCTGAGCATTCGAAAGATCCCAACACATTTTGAAGCACCTTTTCCCAGGGAAATAAACAGCTCAGCAGATGCAACGTTCAGTCATACCCAATATTTTATTTGTAGAAGTCTCAATTTTTAGTCATAATACATGGAAGTGGGTTGGATTCATCAATTACTGTGTTTCTCAACCTTAGCAATTTTAAGGTATGTTGACTTCAACTCCCAGAATGGAGAACGGCCAGCTGGAGAATTCTGGGAGTTGAAATCCACACATCTTAAAGTTGCTGAGGTTGAGAAACACTGATCTGTTGTAATAGTTCCCACAGTTAGTCTTCACTTTAACAACCACAACTGAGACAGGAATTTTGGTTGCTACGTGAAGTGGTCATTAAGTGACTCTGACCCAATTTTATGACCGTTTTTGTGGTGGTGGTTAAGTAAATCATCACGGACATTAAGTGAACCATGTAGTTGTTAAGCGAATTATGTGGTTCCCCATTGATTTTGCTTGCCAGAAGCTGGCTGGGAAGGTCAAAAATGGCAATCAGGTGACCATGGGATGCTGTGATGGTCATAAATGTGAACTGGTTGCCAAGTGCCCAAATCATGATCACATGACTGCGGGGACGCTGTGATGGTTGTAAGTGTGAGGACTGGCCATAAGTAGTTTTTTCCAGCACTGTCATAAGTCCAAACCATCACTAAAAGAATGGTTGTTAAGCGAGGGCTAGCTGTACTTCATTCTGAAGTGTTGGAACATCAAAGAACTGCCCTCCTTCAAAGGCTGCGTATCCAGTCTTAGTGCAGATGTCATACCCAATCATGGCTTGTTCATAACCACTGTTCATAACCCAAATCACGGTCAAAGTTACTAAGGATCCTAAGGAAATCATGGATTAGAGTCACTTCTCTCTCTTTTTTTTTTTTAAAGTCATTTCCTGCTCAGGATTGCAGATTCACTCCCTTCTCCATGATGCAACTGACTCTGCCTCCAAGTATGATTAATCGTCAGGCATCTTATCAAACCATAGCTGGCACAGGCCAGGGCTTACAGACTTCAAATCATGGCTTCTCAATCTGAGTTGCTGGCTTAATTTCCAGCTACAGTTGTGACAATCCACTTGTGGAGGTAACACCACCCCAAGGAATGGAGGCATCACTGAAATCAGAATGGCAAAGTGAGCATCACGACACACGCACATATGTTTGTGAAAGATCATGATGCATGTACAAAAGGGGTGGTGCTTCACCTGTCACTCCATCAACTTCCCACAGTGGATGTCTACGCTCAGCTTTCTCAACTGTATGTGTGCATGACATCTGAATAAACCATTTGATATGAATGTATTCCCCTTTAAAAACCTTCACAGCCTGCTTTTTTGGCAAAGGAAATCAGGCTAACGCATGGACGAAAACAGCAACTGGCAGAATTTTTTGAACTGCTCTGAAAGAACCAGGACCCATGTACATCTCTGGGTCCCGGTCCTGGGGTTTGGAGGTCGGAGTGTTAGTGGGAGCCCGTGATGTGCTTACAGGTCGTCCTCATTCAGCGACCACAATTGGGACTGGTAACTTAGTCGTTAAGTGAAGTGGTCACTAAGTGAAACTGCGACTGTGCTTCTGATCTGACTTCAGCTTTCCTTTGCTTTGCAGACCTGTAAAGGTTATCAGTGCGAGGATTGGTTGTAAAGTTACTTTTTCATCACTGTCGTATCTGTGAACAGTCACTAAATGAGGCAGTTGCTAACTGAGGACGACCTGTATTGTTTTGTTTAGACTAGTTTGGTTCCTCAACTGCTGTGGGTATTGCTATGTTTTATATTATGTTTTTATGTTTTTATTTATTTATTTTTCAAATTTCTATCACCATCCATCTCCCCCAAAAGGGGACTCTGAAGGTTTTTGTACTGATCTTAAATCTGCAAGCTGCCCAGGGTCGCTGTGTGAGATGGGCAGCAATAACAACAACAACAACAAAAGTCTCCCACCTGCAAAATGATGCATTTCTTACCTTTTAAAGAGCTTCATTACAAGACTGAAATTGAAGAGAGAGTAGAGCATGAGGAAGAAGCTGTTCCAGAGTCCAACCCAAGCATAAAACGCACGGAACTCCAAGTTGTAGTCAGAACAGATTCCTTTGATCACTGGAAATAAGAAAGCAACACAGATAAACGGAGATGCGTTGCAGCTGCTGAGCGATCATCTTTCCATAGAGAAAATGACATCTTCCACATGCAAGGAAGTATTATTGGCCAATTTGCAGGGACTTTAAAACCTGCAGAAATACCAATACCACTCCCACCCCCCAAATTGGGGAGAAAGTCTTAATAGGGAAGGACTTAATAAATGCACCAGCAGTTTGGAGATGGTACACTTGAAGATGTAGGAACGGGAAGAAAACGTTGGGATGCAACTGATGGGCGCCCAGTGATGGGCCACTGACGCGACCTGGCCTTGCAACCGCGCCAGGGTTATGTGACCTGGACCTTCAAGGAACCCCAGGAGATCAGTTGGGCAGGCAATGGAACCAAATCATGGAAGACCACTGTTTTCTGTATGCAGAAGATCTACACAACAGGGAAAGAGCTTGTTTGGAATTCTTCACCCAGATGTGCTAAAGTCCCGTGAGTGTTGCAAACAGTAAGGGGCACTCAAACTTCCGACCCTCAGCAATCTGAAACTGAACCTGTTCTAACACCTGGGACAGAAGGGCCACATTCGCACCCGGGGGTTTTCCTCCGCCTCTTCAGATTGGAAGCAAAGGCCGTACGCAGCACAGCGGAAGAAGAGATGGCTCAGAACTGAGCATGAGATGAGTTTAAACATCAAAGAGGGATGCTGACCAAAGGGGACGGGCAGGAGGGACAAGGACTGTGCAGAAGGAAGCACTGGCGGTAAGGAGATCTGAGCGTCTCGGTGGTGCTCTAAAGGCTGTCCCTTCTGAGAACCCCGAAACGCAGAGACACGAGCGAGGTGGCGTGACAAACTCACCATTGATGTACAGCGCCAAAGGAGCTGTCGTTAAAAGCACTACAAGTGGCTGGCCAGAGAACAGCGCATAAAGCAGGCCACCAATGCACTGGCCAACGATAGATTTTTGCACATCTGGAAATAAAAACGGGGAGGGGGCAGAAGACAACACCGGAAAAAAAATCAGAGGGTGGCTGAAGCCGGCCCGCATTAAACCACAAGATCCTGGAAGGGGTTGGGAATAATTCATTATGTGCTGGTGCCAAGAGGGTCCAGAAGGCGTGGTCAAAAAGTCAAGGTGGCGCTGCACACAAAGGCAGAGCTTTGATCGCACAGTCGTGGCCTCCATCTTGACTTTTTTGACCAAACTCTGGTGGATGCAATACATTCATCTTCCTCACAGACCACAGGCAATGTGGGGCAAGAACAGAGTCACACAGCAAGGCTCCCTTTCCAAAAAATATGATCTCATCGTTTCCCAGCATGGTGCTCCCCCAAAACATTGGCCGTCAGTCATTCATTGACACTATGAGCCATACAAACGGTATTGCTCCTCTATAGGAGCATCACGTTGCTGGGAATTATGGTCGCTGAAATCTACCATGGGAGATGATGGAGAAGGACTTTTTTTCCCCCTTCCTCTGCAAACTGCGTTTTGTTAAAAATCTTTAAAACGGAGCATCCAGGGATAAACAATGTCTAGCTACAACCTCAGGCTCCTCTAGGTTTTCCGGGGAGTGGGTGGGGGGGTTCTCAGCAAGATTCTGTCCTTATAGCTCAGCAAGATAGGCAGTTCTTGTCTTTTATAACGTCGGAAACCAGAAAGATGGAATTTCCGGTACTTTGGGCAGAATTAGCAAAGCAGAATAAATAAAGGTAAGAATTGCTGGTCTTATTCCAACAAACGTTTTTGTTTTTCTTTTGGGGGAAGACTGTTTTTAAGCGTTTTTTAACATCTTGCTACTGCCTTTTATTTAGTTTTAGAACAGTCTCTGGTTTTAACGACAGTTGTATCGTCATTCATTGAAATGCTTGTCTCCTCATTTCTGCACACCACCATTTTATCAGGTTTTTAATGGAAAATACATTCTGCAAATAATTAAACACACAGACGTCCTGTTCCGAGTACTGCCTAATCAATTGATGGGGTTATTTGCAAATTAAATTTTGTAGGGTGTGAATGCAAAGGCTACAGCCCAATTATGCAAACCTGCTTGTTCTTCCCAACAGATTCAGCAAGTGTAAGAATGCTGCATTGGGCACAGAAATTGCATTAGCTGGGCACAAAACTCTGAACAGCAGCAACCTTTTTAAAGGAGGCTGTTCCCACATTCTCAGCTGTGCCCTCCAGTAACTAAATTATTTCACAGCAGTGACACTGCAAAAACTGTGTCAACTTTTTTTAGCTTCACCCTTTAAATGCCTGAAACGCTGGGGTACAACGTCACCATTATGGACTGCTTCATCTTGCACACACAGAAGGATCGGAGTTTGATCATTATACAGAGTGTGTAATATAAAACTCAGGGATCTGTGCTCTCCATATGGGTTGGATTACCAAACCCACAACTCCACTGTCTGGAATATATGCAATGCGCTTGGCCGAGGAAGGATGATTAAAGTATCCTGTGCGGTAGACCCTCATCCAAGTTGGCTTCACTGCTGGCAGTGCCGGTAATCAGGATTATCTTGGATGCAGAGGATCTTCCCACAAGGAGCGATATAGTAGATGGGCTTATTTCCCTAGCACTAGAGGGCCAGGAAGTGGCACTATAGAATTTAATTTATTCTCCTTTAAACTGCCAGAAAATAACACAGGGTGGGGGAATCCTATCTCTCTCACATGCTGAGAGAGGACACCGGATGAGGCACTCCCTAGAAGATGGGTGGAAGTCTCAGAGGTGCTGTCCCCGAAGCCCTGGCCGTGCCTCTTGTCCCTCAGGGTAGACCTGTGGTAGTTCTCGTTGCCACCATCTGTTTTCCAGGGGGATGCCTTTATCTTTTTCTCCCATTAACCCCAGTTTGTGAAAGGGATAGGGGTCCCATAGCCTGTGTTACTTTCTGCAATTATTGGGTAAACATGAAAAAATAAAATATAATAATCACTCTAATGCCACCTCCTGGCCATCGAGCATTGAGGTGTATGACTAAGGAATCAGCCCTTTCCCCTTTGGAGATAAACCAATCTCACATGTTATAAAGAAAACTAAACTTCATTAAAAATAAAGTAAAAATTGTAGAGCTTGCTTCCAGGGTGCCTCAGAGTTCAGAATATGGGGAGGAAGCGTGGGTGACTTAGCTACGGTGAAAAAAGTAAACATTTGGGAGGAACAAGAGTTGAACCCTAACAGCTGTTTTGGAGGTCTGGATACACAACTTATGAATGCATGAGGAAAACACTGTTGGACTAAAGGTTCAGACACATTTATTAAAAAAAATACCTGAAATAGAGAAGATACATCGAGGGGAAGGCGACTCTATCGCCTTTGTTTCTGACATGACCATTTAATGAAAGAGCATTTAAATCACAAACATGATCACCTGCAGTCTAAAGTTAGGGATAAAGTTGAAATCTAAGTGAGCAGCCTCAGCAGAGAGATCAGACTGCTCTCTGTTTGAGCAGCAGATGTCCAGCTTTGCTACGGCAGTGGTGGGAGAATCCAACCTAGTCCGGGAGGAAGCTAAGTGGGAATAAACCAGGCATGTGCAAAACCTTCAACTGCTAAAGATTCTGACCCTGGAATGGCTGATCTGGCTTTGGAAGACGCCACATTCCAGATCCAGTGTTTGCCATGATAAAACGATAAAAAACAGTAAAAAAAAAAAAAAGCAGGGCATGCTTACATGCTTAGAAAGGCCGGGACAGACAGCTGGCGGCTGGTTCTCCAATGAGCCTTTCCCAACCTCAGCTGATGTTTAAGTTGGCAACAAGGATGGCAAAGCTGCTCTAGGCAGGTGCAGAGGGCTGACCATGAAACAACTGCCAACTTAAACTGCAGGGTGAGAAAGAGGAGAGATATGAGAAAGGAAAAATGAAGAGAAGAGGCTAAGGAGGAAGCCTTGTTCTGTTTCTGCAGGATCAACACATGGGGTTGACCATAAAAGTGAGAGAGGCAACGGAATGACCTCACTAAGGCTGATGGAGCACCATCGGTACCGGAAAGGGGGTCCTCCCCCCCAGGTTTCGTACCGGGGATGCTAGAATTGGGCCTTTTTCTTTCCCTTTCCCATCCTTGTTAGCCAAGCCTTAACTTTCTAATTGCTTTTACCAAAATAGGGGTTGATGTGGGTACAGCTCCCCTTGCTATGAGCACTCCTTCATGGAAGAAGAGCCACTGAGATGCCTTCTTGCATCCAAATTAGGCGTGATGAAACATGGTGCGAAGCAAGGACGTACCCTGGCTGGTGACTTGTGAAAGATCCTTGGGGAGTGTGCTTCCACATGTGGTACTGACTGGGGATGATGGGCAGCATTGTGGGGAAAAGTTGGGAGAGGCCGCTATAACCCATGCTTTTCGGTTGAGAAGGACGGCTTCTTCTATACAGACACATCCACAAGGCTTAAGTAGGGATTTCCCCAATACTCAGCCCCCTGTAGTAACCCCTCCTTAAACGAGGGAAGGCCAACTCACCAATGACCCCTTCTGTGTTTTCATCATTTAGGGACCCGAACGCGATGGTTGGCAGGAGGCAGGCGAAATAGAGAAAGATCATGGTGGTGATATATTTCCCTATCGCTTTGTTGTTGCCGATAATGCCTAAAATAAAGCCCAAATAGTGGATTAAAAACATGGAAATGACCCAGATGTGTGCCTAAGGAATTCTGGGAACTATAGTCAGCTCAGTAGCTCAAATGCTATTGAGACCATCACACATGTGCTTTTTCACTGCCCCTAATACCAATGTAGTTGAAAAACATTCTTTCTTCCTTTATTGACACCTGTTACAAGTCATAATAAAAGTTTTCCTCTTGATTTTTTCCCTCTTAGATCAGGTACTGTTTATTATATACAACATCACTAGATTTTGCCTGGAAACAATAAAAAATTGCAAACAAATAATTAAGGGTACTCAGCATGGGTAAACTAACCAAGAACTTCTCTTTAATTCTATTTTTTTTATGTTTATCTGTTTTTACATCTTTTTTGTGGCCTTCAGAGCCCTCCTTTTAGTACATAGCCTTAGTATTAAGAACTTTTATAAATTTATCTTGGTGTTTTAATCTTATAGAGTTGTGTTAGCACTCACAGCTTTTAGTTACTTTTTATTTTATTTTGTTTCAGTGCCGTTATTGAAATAAGTGTGATTTTTCCTGATCCTATTTTATGCCAGTCTGTGACCGAAATAAAGATTTGATTGAGTGATTTAAAATATATCTTGCTTGCTAGTCACACTGATTCCCGAATCATGGAATTCTCCAATATTTTCCAATTGGGGGAAAAATTCAGGTGTAATTTTTTTCTCTATAGCTTAATTAAATCTTTACCAACTACAAATTGCCGAATTCCAACTTTCACCATCCCCAACTACTAGGATCAACAGTCAGCAACACAGGTAAGATCTATCGTCTGGCAACATCTGGATAAAACAGAAATATGGCATCCTATTATGGGCAGTAATCATTCCTGATCCAGAGCTTTTACAGTATAGCACAATGAGAAAAGTTTTTAGAAACTAAGTTCTATTTTCTTTGAGCCTTCAAATGGCACTCTAAGGTTGTTGATCTACGTTCCAGAGCCCCACTCGTACTTATTATCTTTAGAAATGCTGGATCTTCAACACTCCCTCATTTTCCATTGTGACCAATAAAATTAAAAATGGGGTTATGCTGGATGAAGGAGTGGAGACAGAAAACAGAAAAATAGCCTTCCGCTTTCTCTCCTATAATGGAACGGTAGCTCTGCGTTTCTAAGAAGACAATACATTTTTGTGCGCCAGAGGGCAAAACTTGGGGTTGCCCACCTAAACCAAGCATTTCTTCTAATTCCATCATACTTCAGTTTGGATGACTTTGCACATAGAACATCCTTTCATTGTTTGGAGGAGAAGCTCAGAAGCGTCTCAATGAGGTTCCGGTGCTATGCTGTACAGAGCATGGTGCTGCCAGTGAGATTTTGGGGCTGTGGTCCAGGACTGCAGGCCAGGAGACAAAGCAGGAAAATCCCAAACGTGGCAGAGCAGATGTACCACGTTTTGAAAGAAGCCAATTTCACAGAACTAATCAGCAGCTCTAAGAGGTCTTTCCCACTCAGTAAGACCATACATACTATCATATTATAAAATGGCCTATCAGCATTACCCTGCACATATACTTCAAATGGATACCACTTTAATCAATGCCTACTGAAGAGGAATCAGGGTATATTTCACACTGCAGAAGATACATACTGAAGGACAGGCAAGACAGACACTGACCAGGCAATATGATTCAATACAGGGGCTCCCTTGGAGGGAAAGGGGGGGGCGAGTGTCAAAAAAGTCAAGATGACAGCCATGACTGCATGCCAAAGGCCCGCCCCTTTCAGTGTGCCGTGTGGTTGTGGCCATCATCTTGATTTTTTTTTAATGCATCTTTGGAGGCCTGGGTTCAATTGTTTAAAAATGTAATCGTAACACTGAAAAAATGGAATAAAGCTTTATAGTTTCAATTATCTGATACACCCACACACATACTGTATATATCTGTGCATATATATTAAAACGGTGTACGTATATACACACACACACATACTCACACCATACCTGTACATAAATATTAAATGGAGGCAAAAGATTTAATTTAGATGGTTATTTTTTTAGTTTTTGTCAGTTACATTTGCTTTTCTCATCCCCCCCCCAAATTTTTAGGAGTTTTTGTTGTTTTCTAGGTAGTTTAGCATAGGTGTTTATATATTTATTTGTTTGTTTGTTTTGTTTGTTTATTTTCACCATATAGTATGCATCTAAATAAGAAACAGCCTAGGGTTTTTTGGTTTGCAATCTGCACATTTCTTACAATGTATAAACGACTAAGGCTTTTAAAGGGAGTATTAGTTGTGTATTTTTGAAGTTTAATGAAATAAAAAATAACATTCATATTCCAAAAAGAGAGAAAGAGTGTAAGTAGCTTTAATTGCTGTGAGCCACCCAGAGGGGCAGCTATATAATTGAATGAATGGACGAATAAATAAATAAATCAAACCGACCTTGCCTGAGGCTGAGCAAGGAGAAAACCCACACCAGTTACGGACCAGACATGGAACAGATATAACCAATATAGATGAGGGCAGAGCCATGAAAGTCTACAGCAGTGTTTCTCATCCTCAGCAACTTTTAAGAAGTGTGGACTTCAATTCCCAGAATTCCCTAGCCAGCATGGCTGGCTGCAGAATTCTGGGAGTTGAAAGTCCACACATCTTAAAAGTTGCTGAGGGTGAGGAACACTGTTCTACAGCAACAAAAATGACATGGAATCTGGTAGCGTCTTCAAGATAAACCAACATTATTAACGCATTAACTTTGTTGAGCGACTCACGAAGCTTATGCCTTAATAAAGCTGGTGCACCTTGAAAGTGAAGGGTAGGGTTGGAAGGGACCACAACCACAAAGATCATCTAGTCTAACCCTCTCCTGGTGACCAAACTTTGTGCCAGAAATAGAGACCAAAGCCTATGAAAAATGAAACCATCTTAAAGCACCACAAATATTTCCTTTGAGACCCCTACGGAAGTGCCGTATTTGAGAAGAAATGGTATTTTGTGGCTCGTACCCTGACATGAAATTGTAAGGAAGAACTCCTTTGAGTAACTAAGCAACCCTGGGCCTGGTTTTCCTGAACATAAACAGAGGGCAGAAGATCCGACTGGAACATTTCCTCCTTCCTGCCAAAAGCTGCTGATGAAAAAAGCTGAGTACGGATTTGGGGCCGAGACAGGGGGAAGAAAAGGTTGCCGGACAGGAAAACGGTAAGAACCAGAACCCTTGAAAGCTTCCACTGATTGGCAGGTCCTGCTTTTTTTATCTATTCTCTTCTTACAAAAGGGAACACTACCCACCCGTGTGATTGCACGCACGCGCACACTCATACACACGTTCAAAGGAAAACCAAAGAAGCAGACCAACTCATCACAAATTTTGCCACACGCCCCAAAAGCTGATTTATTATTAGCTTGGATTTATGATCACTGTGAATTATTGTGAATTTATGAAGCAGCGGCACAGTGGAAATATGGGAGACGCATTAACTAGATCAGCAACAACTTCCAGCAGGAAAAAAAGCAGGTTTTTTAATGCTACAGAGAAGCATTTCTCTTAATGGGGGAAATAACATTCAACTTTTCCTTGCATTTCAGGGAATCTTTTAATTTAAAAAAAAAAATTAAATTGCACTGACAAGTATCGGTAGAATTTAATTATGCCACCATTTGATTATCTTACTATAAGTGCATGCCCGTGTCTGTGTGTGTTATGTATCCCATGTTTTGTTGTAACTGGAAGTGAGTAAAAATGCCAATTGTATGGATGGTTAGAATAGTTGATATTAACCATCCATAAGAATAGCATTTTTTTTTACTCACTTCCATATGAAGGTCACATTATTTTCTTTTATTCTTAGCTTTTCTTGAGAAAGGAAAAATATGTAGAGGAAAAAAAGAGAGAATAGAACTCAGCCCCCATCAGAACATGACAACCCACCACCAGAAATCTTCCTTGAGGTTCTGTTTCTCCAAGACAATTAGAGGTCCAGCTCTTTTGCTGCTGCTAGCCATCACTAGCACTGAGAGACATCACTGGTCTTCCTACAAATTGCAGATGGTTGAACAAGATGATCCTTGCGGATCCTTCCAACTCTACAATTCTATGATTCTAAGATCAATTTCTCTACTTAGACCAGCATTACTTGAGAAACAAATAATCTGAATTTTGGTCTCTCAGACTGCAACCTCCAAGGCCACTTTCACTGGAAGCATGGACACAGAACCAAAAGAAGGATTGAGGCCAAGAAGTCAGAAAGCTGAGTTCCTTTCTATCACACGCTGATGTACGAAATCCTGAACTGTTAAGATGTGCATGTAAGGAAGCCACGGTGTCATGAGTGCCGTTGAGCTGAAGGCATCAGCACAACGGCACACATGGCAATACCTATCAAGCAGGGGAAGGGATTTAGGATAAGCAAAGCACGCACAACAAAAGACACAGACCCCGAGGAGAAGGGAAGGTCCCCGGCCGGACGACCCAGCCATCGAGTCACAAAAGAAGAGGAAGGAAAGACAAAAGACAGGGCGGGTCACAAGGCACACCTGAAGCTGTCAGCATAGCGCAACGGAGATCGCCCAGCTGACAGCAATCACCGGCCGGAGAAAGGAACCGATCATGGGCAAGCCCGGGGCACCGGCAGGGGCCCCGCAACCCTTCACCTACCGGCACGGAAGCATGCAGGACAAAGGGGGGATGACGCAAACCGACGTAGGAGGGGCGCTGACCGGCGCGGGCTATTTAAACCCCGCACCGGCGCGCTCCCTTCACTCTCAGCTTTTTTCACGTCTAGCACTACGCTGTAATAAACCGGAACCTGCTCTTCCCTGAAATCAGTGTCTGTGGTTTACTCGGCGGCAGGCAGCGCATGACACACGGATTGCATAACCCATTCCCAGAACATGGGAAGGTAGCTCATACACCACGCTTATGGATTCCAACCTTCATCAGCGACAGTGTTCCAAAGGGAAGGTAGGTGGGCCACGGGTACCCAGCCAGCTGCACTTTTACTCTAGAGGTGTGCACGGTAAATCTATAGGATACCTCCTCTTTCTAAGGCTGGCTGGGGAAATCTGGGAGTTGAAGTCCATGTGTCTTAAAGTTGCCACAGTTGAGAAACACCGCCTTAAGGTCTTTTGGCTTGGTTTTACATGCTGATTTAAGATCACCCGTCAAGAGCGTTAACCTTGAAGATGGCATGTTGCTTGAGAAACTACTTGCTCATGATAAAATGGAACAGAAAAGGATTGCTCAGGCAGAATATTTCTTTCAACAGCTTTTCCTCCCTTGGTGTTTTCTAGATGTACTCGACAACAATTCCTAGCCAGCGCAGCCAATGATAATGGGAGCTGTAGTCTAAGACAGAGACAAAGCTCCAGGTTGAAGAATTATAATATCTGGAATCACAGAATGGAAGGCTTGGAACCCTCTCCAGGGACCTTGAGCTTCACCCAAGCCAACCTGCTCCTAGTGCAGGAATCTAATACAACTGCCCTTTGCTTGATGTCACTTGATGAAGAAGTTGGGTAGGAATTGGGCTGTGTTTGAAGAAAGAACAGCTGGGAGGAGGTTGAAGCAGACACTCTGCTGGCATCTCATGGCCAGATTAAATTTATAAGACCATTGGGATAACAAAGTATATTTAAAATGTGATTCTGCTAATGTGATAATAATATTGTGTTTTGTCTTTGCATATAAACTTCTTTTTACATGTGGATAACCCTTGATGGGTCACAGGGCACCACCTTTGGCTGAAGACATTGGGAATCCTTGCTAAATCCAGCCCACCAGTGCCCCGGCGTTCAATTATCCTTTCAACAAGACAGAGATGTCAGACATCTGTAAACAGGACACAGTACAATGTGGACTCCAGACGGACCCCTTTTTCCATAAACAACAGCTCACCTACCATCAGTGAAGTCCAAAGCGTACACTGGAAATCTTCGTGCAATGTCATCAAAAATCCCCTTGCCAACATTGAAGAACTCATGGAGCTAAAGAAAGGAAGGAAATGTTATTTCAGTTCAAAAACGCTCATCTATTGTTGAAGGAAAGAGAGAGCAGGCCTTCTCCAGCCAGACGGGAAAGCCAGCGGCCTGGCTGAATTCAGAGAAACGGTAACAGAGCGCCGTATGCTTAGAAGAACTTAGATGGTGAGTGACGGAGTCCTCAGACAGCTGTCAGATCTCAAGATGCACCAAAAGGCAAGGTTGGATTTGCTGCACTCAAATCCATCAAAACCACCGTCAGCATATGGGCCAAGCTCCTTTCTGTTATTTGCTGGCTGGAAGGCCAGCTTGGTGTAGCGGTTAAGGCTCCAGGCTAGAAACTGGGAGACTGTGAGTTCTAGTCCTACCTGAGGCACGAAGCCAGCTGGGTGACTTTGGGCCAGTCCCTCTCTCTCAGCCCTAGGAAGGAGGCAATGGGAAGGGCAATAGTTCTTCCTGGGGGTGGCTGGCACCACAGTGCCCTCCCTACTGAACGAGATCTTATCGCTACTTGGATTTTATATCTATTTATTCTTTATTTATATTGGTCGTTTGTGCTGTAATTTATGTGTTTTATGGTTTTAACTGTCAATTTTATTGTAAACCGCCCAGAGTCCCCCTTTTGGGGGAGATGGGCAGTGATGGAAATTTGACTGACTGACTGACTGACTGACAGACAGACAGACAGAGCCACTTCTGAAAAACCTTGCCAAGAAAACTGCAGGGACTTGTCCAGGCAGTCACTAAGAACTGGACATAATTGAACAGATATTTTTTTTTAAGTGCTGGCCAGCTCCCCACCGTTCTGTCTACAAGGGTCTCTATCTCTGAACCTTCAACCATCCTGGTCCTCCAGATGAGATTATGCAGCAGAGTCTAAAAATTAAACATATAGATCAGCCTTTCTCCACCTTTTGACCCTGGAAGAACCCTTGAAATATTTTTCAGGCCTCGGGGAACCCCTGCACATTCAGGCTCAAATACAGGCCAGAAGTTACAAAATTATTATACTCGTTTCATGGGTAGGCCCGTACAGATGCCTTAACGGTGTTCTTTAACTGAAAATAAAGAATGAAATTTCTCTCTTTATTGTAAAGTTGCCCAAATTTGAAATAATTTTTTAAATAAATTGTGATCCCCCAGGGAATCCCTAGTGACCTCTCGTGGAACCTGAGGGTGCCACGGAACCCAGGTTGAGAAACTCTGATATAGATGCTTCCTAAGTTTTTAGATATCATCTGAGACACAGAGGAACTTTAAGTAATTATCAACAGAGACTACAAGTACTTTTCTGTTCCCCAACTGCTGCAAGCTCAGCAGACTGAAGACAAAGTTAATTTGATGTGTCTGTGTAGGAGGAAGACAAGGCTGAATATGACTCTTCGCTGGCAGCAACTGATGACATCATATGAGTGTGGGCTAACCACCATCATTTAAGCTGCAGTAGCTAAGAAGTGCAATGCAAACTCAGCATTCAGGAAGTGAAGCTCCAAATTAGAGAAAGAGCTCTGCCAACCCAGAGACACCCAGCTGGGCAGCTACCTGGAGAAGAATGCATGTTCCTATATAGGTTCACACTTCCTTGAACTTCTTAGGAGAACACCTGTAACTCTTCTAAGAGTGCCTCATGATACATGGCTGCATTTCATTAACCTGAAGCAAGGCATCAGCTTCCCCCCTCCCCCTATACCTTAAGAGGCTTGGAGCTATGAGTTTTGTGGTCATCAGTCACTGCCGATGGCCTCTGGTTGACAACTGTCAGCAGGTGACGCTGGTGGACCAAAGCTTCTTTGAACTCTTCTTCGGTTTTTGTTTCCAGAAGCTTCTGCCGGAACGTAATATCTGAAAACATTGTGGCAAATGTCCGGCCCACTTCGGTGGCTGTTTTGGTACTTTTCTGAGGGAGCAAAAACAAGCAAACCAAGAGAGATGTTAATGGATAAGGTGAACATCTATATGATGGCCTGAGTTCTATGTTTTATGACATCTCAACCTCCTTCCCTCTTTACTCTCAATCTATCGAAAGTGGCCAGTACTGAGGACCGTGGACACTTCAGAGGATCTTGATGGACTTTGTCTCCATGTACTGTAGGTTAAGGCTATGCAGCACTTCAGATAAGATCTCCAAAAGATGCTTTAGATCAGTGTTTCTCAAACGTGGCAATTTAAGACATGTGGACTTCAACTTCCAGAATTCCCCAGCCAGAATTCTGGAAATTAAAGTCCACATGTCTTAAAGTTGCCAAGTTTGAAAAACACTGCTTTAGATCATGTGGCAGCTCAAAGGACAGGCATGAGATCATAGGAAAAAGGCACAGCTGTCTGAGAAAACTGCCAACAAGTGCTACATCTGTGCCGTTGCATTCTTCATGGCAGTTTTTGGTGATTATATCGGAAGTCCTGCAAGATAAGACCCTCCTTGAATGTTCTAAGCTAGCATATTAGGCAGAATGTTTTCCTAACTATGCAGGGAGGGAGGTGTGAGCCTTTCAAAATGGTCACATCATTCCAAAACCAATTCATTTTTCTTCCAGCTTCAAATATTACTATCCAGTTCATCATTCATAATTTCTGGACCATCCTAGATCTGTTAGGACATAGACGTGTGCACAATAGTGACATGCACAGACATAATATACACATGTGAGCGCTGTCTGTGCAGGGACACCCCCACACGGAGCAACTTCACTCCTATTTGAATAAGGACTAACCAAGCGCTATGCTTGGAAATTCTACAAAGTCAAGGAAGGTCAACTCACTCAGGGGCACAAGGAAAGTAAGCGTACCATTTTTGGCGGTGCGAGCACCAAAATGACGAATCTCACTTCACAGGAATTCTCTCCCCAGTTCTGGGGTCTTTCAAGCCGGCTGATGCAAACATGACGACGCTGGAGAGATTTTATAGTGCAACTGTCAAACAAGATAGGGTTATTTCAGCAGGATCAGACATCTACGGGATGGTTGTGATCATCTTCCAGGAAGAAAGTCAGCTTTAAAGGAAAAAGGGGTTAGCCCTTGCTTCCACTAGCATATGGGCTACTGAGGAGGGGACTGACTATGGAAGAGCCCCCCAATTTGCAGAGAAAAAAATACCACTCTTGCATCAAATGCTGATTTCTTGGAAGAATCGTGATGAAGTCACCCATTAGCCCCCTTGAAAAAAATTAAGAGAAAGTCAACAGAGATGTCAACTGGTTTCTCTTCTCTCTGTGCACATCTGCGTACACACATGGACATTGTTAACCTCTTTCTCATTTTGGGATGCCTCTTCTGGGTTTTTAACATTAGGATAACTGAACCCCAAGAATTTCCTCCTCCCTTCAGATGTGTTTGTGTTCCAAGCCCCAGGCCTGCACCATGCTGGCTGGGGATTAAGGGAGTGGCAGTCCCATCACATCCAGAGTTCTTCCCAGTGGCCTCTCTTCTAAAGGAGTCAACTGAAAAAACGACCCTTGTGCTAACAAACTGAAAACATCAAGGAAAGTTCAAAAATGAAGCCTTAATTGTGGGTTTTAGTGACTAAATGGTTTGCTTTGAAAGGAACAATATTAATATGGTCTAATTACGGGTAAGAGATTACATCACAAATTATATTTATACCTGCATGGGAAAAATGGGAAACCATCTTTCCTTTCTTTTCTTTTATAGTTTCTTCTTTGTTCTTTAGCTATCTTTTCTTGCTTTTCTGTGTTTTTATATTGTATTGTAACTATATGTTGAAATCAAATAAAGTTCTTAATAATAATAATAATAATAATAATAATAATAATAATAATAAAAGTTCAAATAAATTGTCCCTCTAAGAACAATCCCAGGTTTGGTAAACACCAACAGGAGTGAAAATGGGCCACTGAGAAGCAAGAAGGAAGTGCCTGTATATTTTCAACCCTCCCCTTCAAAGATCTGCAGAAACACTATAGGGTAAGAATGAGTCATTGATTAAGCGCAAAGAAGCCACTCGTTCGAAATTCCTGTCGTGTATATTAAATAGAGGAGCTTAAATTTATGGATATTTTTCTTTCCTCTTTTGTGTTCCCAAGTATCCTTTTAATCCTCCCAAACCATGTTCAGACAAGATATTTGCAGTGATCCACAAGCTTGTTTCTCAAAATCACAAAGCATTTGTCCATCAAACACTGGCACTGATCAAAGAAGTTGGTTGGGGCTGCAGAATTTGGGCCTAAGCTCATTCTTTTGTGTTGCTTTCTTAAGCATCCGGACTGGGGATTGCCCAGAGCGAGCCTGGCAGAGGCCAGGGACAGAGGATGTGTTTCTGCTGCCAGACTGAGAGAGATCCACCAGCTGGGTGCCATTAATTGGTACCTAAGCAAAGCCACATGGGCTCCTTGAGCTGGGAACAGGCTGTTTCTGATTGATACTTAAGTTACTGAGTGGACACAAAATCAAACAGCAACTGGAAGGTCTGTTTCCATTATGCTGCAAAGAACAGTTAGAAATTTAGAGTCAGGCAAACAGGTTAATCTTTGCCTTTGTTGACTTGGTCCTTCTCTTAAGAGAAACTCTAGGCCTATCCTCGACGATGCCTTTAAGACAATGAAAGAACCCCAAATCTTCCCCTTGTCCACCAATGGTCAGCCATCAACAACACGTGTGGTGTCACAGGGTCTTGCTCTCTGCATAAAAGAAGCAGATCCCTTGCAAAACTCTGGATTAAAAAAAGGCTTTCTGGCACCAAGAGGATGTGGATGGTTTGGACCGTGGATAAAATGCCCCAATCTTTAATTGGCCCAGAACGCTGCTATCTGTCAAAGCAAGTCATTCTAGCTCTGTTTGATCTTCACTGCTTGTCTTTGTGCTTCCTGGTCCTAAGTCTGCCCAGACCTTATCCCCAAAGTCTTTCTCAACCCCATTTCCTCCTCGGATATTCCTCCTCCTATTTTTTACTCAGGTCTTGCTCAGCATTTGCTGCCGAGGGAAGTTCCACAAAAGAAAATTCCATGCTGTGCCTCTATTTTCAAGGTCTGCTTGCAGCTGCCTGTCTAGTGAGTTCATTTAGGTGTTAAAAATGTAATGTACACATGTCTAAGCACATGCATTACATAAACACACAGGGCATTTTAGTAAACTATACACTGGCGTACCGCACTTGCCAACTTCAATTCATCGATAGAAGTGAGAAAAATCTATATGAAATCTGGCTAATGAGACTTCTGCCAAGCGATTCATATCACCGTTGACTATAATCTGCTCCAGAGCCAACCTCCTGGCTGAGCACAATCAGCATGCAAAAACTTTATTGCATTTCCATTTCTTGCACAAACTTCTATTTATTGCAATGATAGGCAGCAGAGAAAAGAGATGTTTGAATTTCTGGGACTGTTAGGGTTATCGGTCAAATTGTCTAGCTTTCTAGATGGTTTTAACTCTCTCATGTATATTCATCAGCCAAACTGGTGCATGAAGTGAACTGTTCAATGTACTATTTGCAATTCAGTGCTTTGTTCTTTTCATTCACGAAGGCGGCATTTCAATTTTTATTCAATAGCAATAACATTTATGGGATCTTTTGAGGGAAAAAAAGGCTTATTCTGTGGGAAACGCTGTGCTCTTCAAAACACCTTCTATTATCCACTGAAAGATACTAATGGGGTCTCTCCAATATCACTTGAACAGTTCAGATTTGGCATGACACCACAGCTGGCTGTAAATCTGGAAGGCTCACATTCAGATCTCATTGGATGCATTAAGTGACCTTAAACCAAGTAATTAATCTATCCAATCCCTTGCTATCTACAGAAGCTTGCGGCAGCTGAGATTTCAGAGTGCTTCACAGAGAAAATGAGGGTTTGCTCCTTCACAAGCATGCAGTTGTGACTCAAGAAAGCTGGGAGGACCCCACAGAGTTGCAAGACGTATTTTCTTCTTGGAAATTTTCTGGAAGAGCTGAGAGAAAATATGAACTGCCTAGTCCCAAGCTGAGCCTTGAGTAGAAACTAGGTTCCTCACTGACATTAACATTGCCCTTCACAGTACCCTAACCTTCATGTAGCAGTGCTCCGCAGATGGAGCGTCACTGAAGCAACAACCAACACCTTGTAATAAACTTTGACCACGCAAAACGAAATCACAGCGTATGTATTAAAACAACAACAGAGAAACACCAGACAGAAGAATCAATGGAATCTACAAAAGATAAGCCAGTTAAGAAACTGACCAATGAGGAAATTAAACTGACATCAGAAATGGAGAACTTGTTGACCTCGTACCTCACACCCCAGTAACCACAGATGCTGCAATTCAGGAAGACCTCCAAAACCACATGCTCTTCTCTTTAGATTACCCAAAAAATTTGTTGGAATACAAGGTTTTTATTGATAGTGAGAAAGCCAGTTCCAGACTAATAAAGGAACTAGCCATTACCAAAATAACAAGCAGATACAGACTGTCCTACTTTTCCAAAACCAGCAGGGATCCTCTTCCTTTTCCAGCCCCCTCTACCATAAAAATACAAGAAAATGGTTAAGAATATTCCCTCCCTAATGAACTCCATATAAAGGCATCATATGAAACACTCGCTGGAATTCTTTTATTGTACCTCTAACCTTTCCCCCCTGCCAAATCAATTTTACTAAATAAGAGCTGAGAATCTTGTTCTTTGGATTCACTGGTTCCAGTCCAGTTTGCCACAAGAGAAGTCCAACAGGTTGCAGAAAGGGTATGAGAATGGAAACCGCATTAAGGATGGAGCTCCGGGTCTTGACAGGGCTTAATGAGAAGCATCTGAAGTGTGAGAGTTAGTTCTCACACTTGTCAGAAGAAAACAACCTGATACCAGATCTGTCCATTACCAAACCAAAGCAGATGGAAACTGGGCTTCCTGCCCAAAAGTGAAGGCTGTCCAACCCATTGCGTTGCTTGGGCGAGAGAAAGAGGTGAAAGAATTTGAACATTGGTTTTCCTATAAATAGGTCTCCGCATCCACCAGAGTTGCTGAAATTCTTTCATAATGGCTTTTTAGCTTTTTTATGATGTAACCCCTTATCAAAAGTTCTTGGATTCTTATGTGCTCAGACTGGTTCCAGTCTAGCCAGCGGGTAGAAGGCTGACATTAAATTTTTGCCAAACATATCCCTGGATTTTAGTGGGACTGGAAGAAAGGCATCGTTGGAAACATTCAGAATCCAGGGAGGGAGGTGGCCTAGGACACTATATTCTCAACAAGACATTTTGTTTGAGATATATTATTTCCTATTCCCAGTTTTCATTATCCAGTCCCGAAGGAATTCAAGATTATCAGATGCCACTATTGAACCATTGTTCATTGAATCAAACACTAGTCAGGCCTGCCAAACACACTATAAACCATGATCTACAAACTACAGTGCTTGGGTTTGTCCAGCATGCCAAGTTGGGTATTCTATGTTTCCTGACCTGAGGATTACACTGGGCTGCGTTGAGAATGAGTTAATTGAAATTTGATTCGATTTCATTTCATTTTAGTTAAAATAAAACTCAGCTAATACGGTTACTGTTCAGTCACATAGGCAGTACTTTCTTCTGCTGTGACACTGAAAACTACAGTTTGGGAACTACAGTTTATGTCCTAACAGTCAGGAATCATGCTGAGACGAGGAATAGGTCTCTAGTACTTTATTACTGCTACATTAGACAGAAAATCCTAACAAACTGAAGAAGCGTGGGAAAAACCCAGACAGACAAACCCTGAAAGTCAAGGCGGGTCTGATCTGTGTCTCTTTGAATGGCTGCTTAATTCCTCAGTACTACGCATGCGTTTTCCCCCCTGGATAGAGGCCCCTTCCTGCTCACCATCAGTACTCATGACAGTTTAGAGGCCTCTGACCCCAAGTTTCCAGGGGCCATAAACTATTCTGGAGTTTGCTTCAGATTGTTCACATCCGTGTTAAGGAAAACTTGTCAGCCCAACAAGGAAGATCAGACTAAGAAACCAATGCCACGTAGGTCAGGACTACTTTTATTTTAACAGCTACAGAACCTTGCAAGTCGGAATGTGCTTCCTCCTCCCTCACTTTGTCTTCGTGTGAACTAGGGATGGGCTTGTCTGAGACGTTTTCTCAAGTTACTTTCTTGGCCTGGGCTCAAGCCGCACTTAACTGTTGTCTGGGTAGTGACTCTTCCTCCTGTCCTTCAAGGCCAACCCCTACGCCCTCTACAAAACTAAGAAAATGACATTCTAACTCAGTGTATCAAAGAAGCTCCTAAATCATCTGTATTTCTCTAGCTTCCTACCTTACTTGGAACAATGAAGCAAGAGTTTGGAGTAGAGGGTACAAAAAACTGCCACCCACCAACCAACATGGTTACAAAGCAGCCATACACAGATGTTAGTACTTCGGGTCAAAATGCAGAGTATAAATACTACCAACCAACATAAATAAGTACATGAATTCCTGTGAGTTTTACTCAGAAATCAGGTGGGATTCCCACCAAGTGTTTTAGTGTTATGGTATTACTGCATCGAATTTCATACTGTGGTTGGGTTAGGGAATTTATTGCCCCAAGGAGTGTCCAGCAGCCTAAGACAAAACAAAACATGGAAAACAGATATACCACTTGCATTATTCTTCAGCTTAACACTGTGTTAAATGATGGCATTTTAAGCCCCTTACAAGGAAAAAAAACCTGCTCTTTTAGAAATATTGTATGATAATGACCTGGATTATTCACAGCAATTCAGTCCCTCTAATGTAGAAGTTGCCTTGCGTCCAGGCAGGAGGCATAAAATTTGTTTTAAATCACTTGCAGAGATAATTCAGTGCTTCTCGGCGCATTTATGGCTAAAGCGGAGATGGGAAAATGTGTCACATGAAGACAAATGGCTTATGCGAAAGCCAAGCGGCTGTTTGCCAATTTCTACTGTAGCAGTTCAGAAAAATGACTCAGAGGGCTCCATCTCTGGCTCCCAAAGTAATCCATCGTCTGTCCATCACTGTTCATCCCGGTGGAACATCTTTATCTTCAGAGGGGTCCAGCAAGAGCTCCATGGTGCTATCCAGTTAAACAAAGACTGTTCTTTCTCTTCACATACCTCATATCGAAACAAAAGGAAAGCCCCTTTCCTTACATCACTTAACTTTAGGCAAGGGAAGGAGGAAAGATATATATATAATTCTACCTTGTCATTTATACTTAATTTTTAGGAAGGCCAACATCTAGGCCTTGATGGGACAAGCACATCTGGTATCTCTCTCCAGATGCCTTCACGTTTCAGGGGTGCCTTCATGATTGATGTTCATCGCTCCAAGATGAGCAACATAGACCCCCATTTTTCCAACATTTGGCTCAGATCAAAGAAACATTCCTGAATAATTATGAAGAACATCATATTTTACTGTTTTGTTTTTTAAGCCAAGCCACTTTTGTGGCCCTCAAGGCAGCGTTGATTCCTGGCAACTGCTTGGACAGGTCCCTGCAGTTCTCATGACAACATTTTTGGAAGTGGTTTGCCCTGGCCTCCTTCTTCCTAGGGCTGAGAGTGACCGGCCCAAGGTCACCCAGCTGGCTTCATGCCTAAGACAGGACTAGAACTCACAGTCGCCCGGTTTCTACTCTGGTGCCTTTAACCACTAGCCCAGACTGGCTCTTACCAACTTAATACCTAATTGACTGAGTGGTTAGCTTAAGAGAATGTGTCCAGATGAGGTGCTACAGCCCAGATTTCTAATCTTTTGTGAAGAGCAAAGTACAGCTATACATCATACACAATACAGCTTTTGCCAGCCTGGGACTCCACTTTGAGACTGCTAAGTGTACAGATGTCATGAGTGCCGTTGAGCTAAAGTCATCAGCGCAATGGCACTCATGACAATGACAAGGAAATAGGTGAAGGGGTACAAGTTAAGTAGCCATCAACCCACAACGACTAACGGCTAACAAACAATAGCTAAACGGATCACGGAGCCACCCAAGCCATCAGCGGCAATACAACGGGGATCGCCCAGCTGAAAGCAATCAGCAGAAGAATGAAAACCTGAGGATGGGCGATCCTGGAAACCCTCAACCAATGGCAGGGCAACGCATGGGACAAAGGGGGGTGACGTGACCGAGAGCGAGGGGGCGCTGACCGGCGCGGGGTATTTAAACCCCGCACCGGCGCGCTCCTGTCACTCTCAGCTTTTTTCTACCAACGTTGTACCTACCCTGAAATAAACCAGAGCCTGCTTTGCAAACCAGTGTCTGAACGTTATTCAGAGGTAGGCAGCGCATGACATAAAGCTGAGAGTCATAAACTCAGCCTCGCCGAGCCCCACCGGACGACAACGAGCCGCGGGAGGAGTAGACGGCGAGAAGACCAGCAAGATGAGGCCGGAACGACGCGGGCAAGGAGGGCGAGCCGCGCGGCAAGAGACAGAGGAGGACCGACCGAGGCCAGAGGCACCGCGGACTCCCGGAGCCATGGACGCCCACCCCACCCGACCCGAGCCTCAGCTCCAACCCCAAGGGGAGATGGCGACGGAGGCAACCCGACCGCGGGAGGGAGCAGCACGACTTCCGAAACCAGCGGAGGACCCCGCGCCCCACATCGCACCCCAGCAACGGGCGTGGAGCGACAGCCCCACGATGCTCGACACGGAGGAGGACGACGGAGACACCCATCAGACGGAGGAGGAAGCGGACCCGCGGCGGAGGGACGATGAACCCCACCGGCAACCCACCCCCGAGGACGCGCCAACGGAACCGGCCCCAGCGGCGGCGCGGGCTGTGGACGAGGAGGCACGAGCTGAACTCGCGGCCATGCGGGCTCAGCTGACGGAACTCCGGACCATGCTCCAGGCGCTCATGCCCCCCGCGCCACCCAACGACGTCCCCGCACAAGCCCACACCCCGAGCGAAGCACCGAACCCACACGGGCCAGCGGAGAGCCAGCAGACGGCACAGGCGGCCGACACCACACCCCGGGAAGCGAGAGGCGGGGCCGCACAAAACGCCCGGGCCCCAAAGGACTTCCCCATCTTCTTCGATGGGACCCCCTCAAAACTCTCGTTTTTCGTGACCAACGCTAGGGAGTTCATGGGGAGGCACGGACACTCCTATGACTCCGAGGCCGACAAGATCGCCGCCGTGGCGATCAAACTCCAAGACAGGGCGGCGGACTGGTACGTCCAACTGTACGAGTCCAGCTCCCCCGCCCTCGCCACCTTCCCTGCTTTCATCAAAGAGATGAAAACCTACTTCGAAGACCCCCTAGCTAAAGTACGGGCGAAAAGCGCACTCCAGAGACTTAAACAGGGCACACGCACGGTCCCTGACTACGCCCTGGAGTTCAAAGCCCTCGCGGGAAAGGTCTGCGACTGGTCTGAGACCACCCTGCTGGAAATCTTCAAAAGGGGGCTCAACCGCGACGTTCTCCAATGGGCCCTCTACCGCGACGACCCAGAAACGTTACACGGGTGGATCCACCTCGCGGGGAAAGCCGAACACGCGCACCGCACCTTCCTGATGACAACCACGGAAGACACAAACTATGTCGGGAAAAAGGTACCCGCACCACACGGGGGGATGGCCGGCCCCATATACCCAAAAAAGAAGTTCAACCGGGAGCCCTGCGGGAGGTGTGGCAAATTAGGGCACAAGACGGCGGATTGCTTCGCCAACCGACCGCCGACCAGCGCGCCCAAGCCCGCCCCGAAAATTAGCCCCAAACCACCCAACCCGGGGCCGCCCCCTCACCGCCGAATGACCGTGGCCACAGCGACACCGGAAGAGGGCTGGGACGCTTACTGGGGGGAAGAGGACAATACCGATCGTTTGTCACCACCCCGTGGGCCCGGGGCGGGGGGAGTGAGTCCCGGGGGGGGGAAGGTCCACCCAAGTCGCGGGCTTGGGGGGGGCCCTTTCCCTTGGGGCACGGGAGGCGGGGGGAGGCCTGCGGGGGGGGGTTTGGTTTTGCTGACCTTGGTTGCGGTTTGTCGGGGTATGCCCGGTGAAATGCTCTGGTCAGGTCAGGCGCGTTAACGTTGTGCGCCGCCACCCATTCCGGGTGGGGGAAGTGTTTCCACCTGACCAGATAGTGTAGGGTTCCTCGTTGCTTGCGGGAGTCGAGGATGTCCCTTATCTCGAAGTGGTGTTGCCCGTCGATCATGAGCGGTGCGGGCTGTGGCGTGCTTGGGTGCCATCGGGAGGTGGTTGCCGGTTTTAGGAGGCTGGTGTGGAACACCGGGTGGAGCCTCCGGAGGTTGTGTGGCAGGTCCAGGCGTATTGCTACCGGGTTCACTATTTGCGTGACTCGGAACGGCCCGATGTACTTAGGCCCCAGTTTTTTCGAGGGTTGGGTTGACTTTAGGAACTTGGTGGAGAGATAGGCCATATCCCCCGCCTGGAACGTCGGTTGTAGGCGCCGGTGCTTGTCGGCCTGCTCTTTGTAAGCAGCCTGTGCCTCCTTTAGCGCCGCCGTGATTACTGGCCATGCTTCCGCGATCTTCCGTCCCCAGTCGCTGGCGTCCACCTGGGGTTCCGGGGGTTGAGGTAGCTCCGGGATGGGGACGAAGTCGCGCCCCGAGACTACTTCGAACGGGGTTTTCCCCGTGCTCGTGTGGACGGCGTTATTGTATGCGACTTCGGCGAACGGGAGCAGTTCAGCCCAGTCGTCTTGGTGGTAGTTCGTATATGATCGTATAAATTGCTCTAAGGTGGCATTAAGAACCTCAGTGGCTCCGTCCGTCTGCGGATGCCAAGCCGTAGATAGGGCCTGTTGGGTCCCCGTCAGCTTCAGGAAGGCCCGCCAGAATTTGGAGGTGAACTGTGTGCCCCTGTCGGTCACCACACGTGCGGGACATCCGTGTAGCCTGTACACGTGGATGAGGAAGAGTTTGGCTAGTTGTTGTGAGGATGGGACCGACGTGCAGGGGATGAAGTGGGCCTGCTTTGAGAAGTAGTCCTTCACCACCCAAATAGCCGTTTTCTTCTGGCTGGGTGGGAGGTCCACTATAAAATCCATAGAGATTTCCTCCCATGGGCGGGAGGGTTCTGCCACCCGTTGCAGTAGCCCCGCGGGTTTGCCTGGTGCCCGTTTGGCCCTAGCGCACGTTGGGCAGGACGCCACGTAGGTTTTTACGTCTCGCCTGAGCGCGGGCCACCAGAATTGGCGCCGTGTGAGGTGTAGGGTCTTGAGGAACCCAAAGTGTCCCGCTTGCTTGGCGTCGTGTGACCTATGCAAGATCGCCTGGCGTTGCGAGTCCGGGACGTAGATTCTGCCTTCCCCCCATGCTAGGTCTTGCGCCATCGTTACCTTGTCGGGGTTTGCCAGGAACCAGGGGTCGGTTTTGAGGGCGGCGGCGAGGTCCTTGCGCATTCCCCCTGGTAGTTGCGGTTGGCTTCTTTCCGTCGCCGGTTGTCCCGCCGTCGGCTGCGCCGTAGCGTCGAGCTGCCTCCGTGCGCCGCTTCGGGTGGTCACGGCCATCCCCAGTTGCGAGGCGGATAGGACCGTCCCAATGGTGTCTGGGGCGGGCTCTTCGTCTTGGGGCAGCCAGGAGAGGGCGTCGGCCAGGAAGTTCTTCTTGCCCGGCATGAACTTCAGTTGGAAATCAAAGCGGCTGAAGAATTGGGCCCATCGGACCTGTTTTGGGCTAAGGCGTCTAGGCGTTCGTAGGGCCTCGAGGTTCCGGTGGTCCGTCCAGACCTCGAATGGTTGGGTGGCTCCCTCGAGTAGGTGTCGCCACGTCTCTAGTGCCGATTTCACCGCGAAGGCTTCTTTCTCCCAGACGTGCCATCGCCTCTCTGTCTCGGAGAACTTCCTTGACAGGTAGGCGCATGGTTTCAGGAGCCCCGTGGAGTCTTTTTGTAGCAGGATGGCTCCCAGGGAGAAGTCTGAGGCGTCGGCTTGGACCACGAACGGCCGTTCTGGGTCCGGGTGCGCGAGGATTGGCTCCGTCGTGAACAGCGCTTTCAGCTTGTCGAATGCGGTCTGGCACGCGGGAGTCCAATTCAGCACTGTGCCTGGGTTCTTGGCGCGTCGGGTGTCCCCCACCCCTTTGGTTTTGAGGAGGTCCGTTAAGGGGAGGGCTATCTCAGCGAACCCCCGGGCGAATGACCTGTAGAAATTCGCGAATCCCAGGAAGCTCTGTAGTTGCCGTCTGTTGCGGGGCCGCTCCCAGTTTAGCACCGCTTCGACTTTTGCGGGGTCCATTTCGATGCCGTCCCCGGAGATTCGATACCCCAAATAGTCTAGGCGCTCTTTGTGAAACTCGCACTTTGTAGGCTTTGCATAGAGCTGCGCCCTTCTGAGCTTGTCGAGGACTTGCCTGACTAAGGTTACGTGTTCCTCGTGCGTTTTTGTGTAAATGAGGACGTCGTCGATGTAGACCAGGACCCCTTTAAACAGATGTTCATGCAGTACCTCATTGATGAGCTGCATGAACACCCCAGGGGCCCCCGCGAGTCCGAAGGGCAGTACCTTGTACTGGAACGCGCCTAGGGGGCAGTTAAACGCCGTCTTCCATTCGTCCCCCTCCCTGATTCGGATGCGATAGTACGCCTCGCGAAGGTCCAATTTGGAAAAGACTTTGCCCGTGGACAGGTGGGCGAGCATGTCCTTCACCAGGGGTAAGGGGTATTTGTTGGACAGGGAAGCCGCGTTTAGGCCCCGGTAGTCGGTGCAGAGCCGTAGGGTCCCGTCTTTCTTCTCCCGGAATAAGACGGGGGCTCCGACCGGTGAGCATGCTGGCTCTATGAATCCCCTGTCTAGGTTTTTATCGATGAACTCCCGGAGGGTTGCCATCTCCTTCGGGGTCATCGAATAAATCTTTGGTCTAGGTAAGGGGACGTCGGGCAGTAGGTCAATCCGGCAATCCGTCTTGCGGTGGGGGGGTAGTTGGTCGGCTTCTGCCTCTCCGAAGACTTCGGAGAAGTCGGCGTATTGTTCTGGTAGGTCTGCTGTGGTAGCGGCATTGTCTTGTGTGGTCGCCTCCGCTCGTCCTACCGTGGGGTTGCTTTTGCCAGCTGGTACTGGTGCTCGATACTCGCCGTCGCCGAATGTGAAGGTGCGGGTCGCCCAGTTGATCCGCGGGTTGTTTTTCGCGAGCCATGGCATCCCCAGGACTGCAATGGGCCGTCCGATGGGCGTGACTACGAACGATGTGCGCTCGGTGTGAGTGCCCATTTGCAGGGTGACCGGCTTGGTTTTGTTGCAAACCAGTGTCTGAACGTTATTCAGAGGTAGGCAGCGCATGACAACAGATCCCAGCACAATTGCTATTGGCCATATACAATGAGGTATTTTGGGAGTCCCAACAGCTGCAGATCATTTTAGCAGTTACAGTCCCAATGATTCTGAAAGCTACAAGATTAAAAACGGATGATGTAAGGAAAAATTAACTTCAGCAATAGCTGTTGGAAAACTCTAATTCAGTGTTTCCAGTCTGGACAACCCTTCAGATGCTTGGACTTAATACCCAGAACTCTGAATAAAAGCCAGGCTGGCTGGGGAATTCTGGGAGTTGAAGTCCACAAAGCTTAAAGTTGCCAAGGTTGAAGAAAATACTGATCTAAGATACTGCCTTTCTCATCAGTTAATTCTGTCTCCTTGCTAAACATAGCACTGTCAGCCTCTTTCAGCCTTATGGCTCTCTTTGTCAACAACAGGGATGATTAATTGGTGGATTTCAATTTTTTTAAATCAGTACTCATTTCAAAGTGTCCTTCAGAGAACAGAGGAGGATGCATTTGATAACATCAGTGGGTTGCAAACACACGTGTTATAATGGTATGTGGGGAAGACCTAGGGAGGCTAGGTGAAGAGACGCTGCCAAGGGAATGGTCAGATAAGAGAAGGAAGAGCCCACAGCTGCATAATCGGCAGAGAAAGAGGCTCAGAAGGGACCCTCCCTAGTTTTTGGGCTGTAACGGAGAGATTCTGTTAATGTCAGCCTTCCCAGGTAGACCAGACAGGAAACACGACTGGATAAGCTAATTCTACTTTACTGTAAAGCTACATTAACAGAATCTTGCAAGTCTGAAAGTACAATTCCCCCCCCCCCCGTCTCCTTTATACCTCGAGAAGCTAGGGAGGGTCCCTTTTGAGCCTCTTGCTCCACCCACTATGCAGCTGTGGGCTGTTCCCTCTCTTATCTGACCGTTCCCTACGCAGCATCTCTGGGCCCAGTCTCCCAAGGTCATTCCCACATACCATTACACGTCTGCTTTTCTTTTCTAGGTTAAGTTGATCTAATGCTAGCACACACACACACACACACACAAACGCTATGTGGGACATAAAAGGCAAATCCTTCCTCTCCTCTCCTCTCCCTCCCATGCCACATCTCTCCTGAGCTATTAAAAGCTCTTTTAAACTCTCCATCACAGCTTTGCTACTGTCATCACCATGATTAATTCATCTGTTGCTGTCCAACATGGCTTCACACCCCTTCACTCTATTAATTCAGGAACACAAAACCCAACAGGTGGATACACTGAAGAAAAGTGTCTGTGGTACCACCAGCCATTCCGGGACAGGTAATTGGCTTTTTCAAACTGTTCACCAAATTCACAGGCAGAGAAATTCTGTGGTCGATTCCTCCCAACTTCTCCAAGGAAAAATTCTCTAACATTTTTTCCAGGGCTGAGCTCAGCAGGATAGGAGCACCACTACTGGAAAAGCTTTCTGGGATTTTGTCTTCCTTTCAGATTTAATGGAAATGGGCTACAGCCTGCCACAGAAAGGACTGCTGAGGAAAGACAAGACATTCACGTCTGTCCAAAAATGATGTGAAGACACACAAAATCTTGGGCAACCTCACTGTTAAATAAGTGCAAGACCCCCCTCCATTACTCTGAAAGCATTTCTATTGTCAATTCTTTTGCTTCAGATTGGATCAGCACTGGTAGAAAATCAAAATGCAGGAGGAGGTCTCTGCCTACATCTACTTTTGTTACTTCCTGAGCCCTTCTTGAACTTCAAGGAAACATTACTCAGCTATTGCATTACTCAGTAAATAACCATTTACTCAGCTTAACCGTTATGGCAAATGAGTTGCGTGCATTTAATTAAAGAGAACATTTGCACAATAAAAACCATCTCTCCTAGCATAAGTGCGGCAGGGAGAGAGAGAGAGAAAAGAACCTAAACAGGTAGGTGAGGAATCTCTTCAGAAAAGGCTCTGGGAAGAACAATTTATGTGTGGATTGTTACTTTTTTTCTTGAATTCTCACAGTCTGTTTTTTTTCCTAAAAGACAAAGCAAGCTCGGGTTAACCCCTTAGGAGCTGCCAAAGGAACACGAATTATATATTATAGAGAAACTGCTAAAAAAAAACATAGCAAAATGTTTAAATATAATACATTCTCCCCAGATCCTGAGAGTTAAATTGACTGCAATTATCCATGAATTAAATACCATCCTTGGGTAAAAATGTTGTCCACTTTCCTAAGCGTGGCAGAAGGAAAAGATACGAAAAACGGCTTCAAAATGCCAAAGAAACTTTGCAGTGCCGGCCAGATGCATTTCAAATATTTCCTTCCTCACCCAGATCACACTGCCAGGACTCTCTGTAAGGTGAATGCAATTTTTTCTATAATATATAATTTGTTTTCGATTCACACTGCGGCTAATAAGGAGTTAACGTGAGCCTTCCTTTGTCTATATATTACTGATCAGGTCTCATCAACTTTATTTTTGTTTCTGGCACTTTTTCTAAGATCTTCTTTGGGGGCTGGGATGGGGGGAATATCCTCAATTTCAAATGATTTTCGGAGGGTAGCCCTCTGGGTCTTTAGAATAAACATAACAAAGGCTTTTAAGATCCAATATTTATTGTAGCAACTGCTTTTTATGGCCTCCGTGCACTTTTCTCTATCGTAATCATCTTTATTGATTCTTAACCTCTCGAGCAAATAATCTTGCTCAAGATAGCTGATGCTATCCAAGCATTACAGGCACAGCTATCTGCCTCTCCCATCCACCCTCACCTCATTTTATTATCTGCTACGTGGAATAATCTAAGATGTTTCGTTTTAAGCCAAATTTAAATCTTTATTTTTGGCCACGAGCATTCCTGACCGAAGAGGACTTGCATACATGCATCAGTTACCGCCTAAAACTTCCCAGCAGGAGTTCTGCCAACCCCTCCTTGGGGGCTTGTTAAAAGGGGTCTTGTCACCCACCCAGCCCTCTCACCCACCCAGCCAAAAGCCATAAACAGCTAAAATCCTTTAATGCAAAATGAAGTCAGTCTTTCCAGCTCAAAATTATCTCTACATGATTGTAACCTTCTATCTAGAATGTGAAACGCCCGCTTTGCACCTGAAGAATCTGCATTGGGCAAAAAACAGCGCAATTCGAATCTGAGAATGTTTGGAATTCAAAATGTATCAGCACACCCTTAATTTCTAACAAAAGGTCATTTTTCCTACCAAGAAATGCTATGCTGTAAGGATTCGCAAGGATAGAGAAATTGTGCACACGAATGTTGTATACAAATAAAATATACTGAAACTATAGTGGTTGTAACATACATTCAGATAGCTGGTATCTTGGATTTCTAAAGGAACAAAATGTATTTCTTCAACATTTTCTCCCCAACGGTACCAACAAAGACAAGTAAAGTATATTTAAAGGTTCAAAATGTCACCAATTTCCAAGGGACTTAAAGTTCTGCATTTATTCTCTGCATCACTGTTTTATTTGCTTTCAGCAGATGCTGGTGGCATCACATTACCTCATCTTGCATTAAAGAATAGTCTGGCTATAAAAGAATTCAGTGGCTAATTTGAAAGGGAAGTTTCTCAATTGCAAAATCAAACAAAGAAAACGCTCGTGGATGTCTCCAAGGAAGGGTTTCATTTGGCAAGCACCCCAAATCATTCCTAGATTTTGTAGAAAATTAAGACATGTTACTTTGATCTGTGCTTTTCCTTTATTTTTGCTCCCCACATAATATAAATTAAGAGGAGGTGATGGAATAAGTGCACAAAATATTTTTGTAATGTTAGCATGTTCAGAGCAGGACAGTGACCAGAAGTGTTTCTCCAGATCCTTGGAAATCCCAAGTTATTAATGTGGGAACTTAGGGATGCAAAACCTAAACCCTCTTTGAGGTACAGCCCTCTGGGGTGATGCTACCCTGTAATAAACTCCATCACAGGAAGATACATTTTGCCCTCTTGAATTTTTACTACCATGCACGATGGTGGGATTACAAGCTGCTAACAAGAAAATTAAGCGCATAAATTATCATGTTTATTTACTTATTAATCCAATTTATACAGCTGCCCAACTCACAGAGGCAACTCTGTTACTGCATTGCTTTGCTATTTTCCTCTTTTCTTTTTTTATTATTGTTTGATTCTTTTTCTCTTTGCGCTGCCTGCTTTAAATAAATGGGCAACAAGGACAGAGGAACAGGACCGGGAAGAATGGAACATTCGAAAGCTTAAGGGACTCACGGACACTTGGAGGAACGACAGCAGAAATCAAACCTGAAGGACCCAGCTCCAAGCAGCATCCCCAAGCGCCTTCCTTAAGACTTCCTGGTGGCTGATTTTCTTTTTAAACTGCCACCCAATAGCTACTTATGCCATAGCTTGAAATAACATTCCCACTGTCTTTAAATCTTGTACGTTCCATTTTTTCGTAATGACCCATTATAGACCTTCCACGCTGACGCAGGGGGCCAAAAGAGACACAAGATTCCTGGGATGGGAGATCCGTAATGTACGGTCTCAGTTCTGCTTCCACCAAGCTCTGATGAGTCTTTTCGAGAAAGCACTTACATGATACAAAGCCACGACTGCTGATACTGGATTCCGGTGACGGTTGCTGTCACCCCCTGAATTGTATCCGACAAGAGGTGTACTGTGCAAAAGAGAAAAAAAGGCATTTTGATTCTAGTACACATACGGTGGCATTTTAGTCCACCCAAAGTTGGTCAGAAAGCTAACATCTAATTGAGATACACAAGATTCTGTCGTCTGGTGTCTAAGTCCCCCACTTCAAAATTCTGGAAGGCCTTTTTAAGCAGGTTTGCTTGTACAGGTAGTCCTCACTTAACGGCCACAATAGGGACCAGAAAACTGGTTAAGTGGTGTGGTCGTTAAGTGAGACACCATGAGACCGGACCCAATTTTATGACCATTTTTACAATGGTTATTAAGCGAAACACAGGCCGTTAAGTGAAATCACCACGGTTGTTAGAGCGAATCCACCTTCCCCAACGGACGTTTTAAAAAAGGTCACAAATTGCAATCACGTGACTACAGGACGCTGCACCTGGTCGTAAATGTGAGCTGGCTGCCAAGTGCCCGAACTGTGATCATGTGAACATGGGAGTGGTGTGACATTTTGCGATGGTCGTGTGAGTGCAGCTCGTAAAGCATTTTTTCCAAGGTTGTCATAGCTTTGAACCATTGTTAAACGAATGGTCGTTAAGCAAGGACTACCTGTAAATCAAGGAGCAGAGGAATCCCAGGATCAGCTGTAGGGATTTTCCAACATTACATGATCACCAAGTGTGAGAGTGGGACTACCATGGAGTGGAAATGTGGTGCCCAAAGTGGCAATGTCTTAAGGAAAACTTTGCCCACACATTCCAGCCTAGACAGATGAGAAGAATCGCCCCAAACTGTACCATTCCCTTCTCTGGGGGTCCCCGAATCGGTGAATAAAGTGCTCATAATTTTGTCGAAGTTGCAGCTTGGCTCGGCATTGTCAGAGTCTTCGGCAAAATGCTTTAACATCTCCCGCAAGACGTCGTCCAGAGAAGTAGCTGTCTCGTCCAGAATGATGCTGGCTCTGGCAAGGAAGCCGTCCAGGTCACGGTGGGCTCTGATCTCCTCCTCAAAATTCTTTAATTTTAGGTACTGCAAGGGGGGAAAAAAACAACAACAGGGGATGACACTTGTCAACTCTGGAAAATTCATTTTCCTCACCGGCGCTGAGTGCAAACACAGTGACAATTATTCTAACACCGCAACTTGTTTCTTTGGCTTCTGTCGGACTGGGGTCAAGATCCGTCCTAGCTTTCCCACTCGCTCAGTGTTTGAAAAACGGCTGGCAACGAGGGACGGGCAACTCAAAATCAGAGCAGTGACAATGCAATTAAACTGTTTGGCATTTGCACCGAGCTCAGCCGTTGAAAAACCTCTATTCGTATTTCTGAAATATGGAAAAGGATCGGAGTAAATACTAGCCCATACTGTACGCAAATTCCTCCAGAGCGATCTGTATTTAATATGACGACCTCTGCCATGCACAATGTAGAGAAAGGGGAAGTTTGGGGCCCTGTTATCCAGAGAAGGAATTCAAAAATGGAATGACAATTTCAATTGTCTTTCTTCTCAAAACGCAGCTCTTTCAGCCCGTATTCTTCATCTTGAAATCCAGCTTATAAAGATCCAATTCATAACAAATGAGTTGAAACAGAATAGAATGTCCAAGGGGCTGTAGAAATCATCTACGCTCCTGAAATCATTATCCTTCGGTGGCTTCCTATGGCTTTTTTTCAGCAAAAACAGCAGCATCTGCAGTAAAACACAAGTTTGTGGGCAGAAGCCTGCAAGTGTGATGGAGAAACAATTCTTCCTTTCTTTTTTCTCCAGTGAAAACAGCAAATACTTTCATTTCCCAGCCATCAGGACTAGGAGAGATAATTCTTAGTTATGGTTGCAAGTTTATATTATTACAACATATAGAAATGCCGTAGTGGAGCACTGTGCTCACTGCCTGCATTTCAAAACCTAAATAAAGGCAGAAGAAAAACTAGCTACAAACCAGAATTCATAACAGACGGGGCCCCTCAACCAAACGATGGGTATTTCTAAGGTGCATATCTAATATTCTCTCTTTTCATGACAGTTATCACTTTGCATTGACCATTCTCAATGCAACTAGAATTTCACATTCTGTAGTATTTGGGTTTTTCCCCCTAAATAGCCCTTTATTGATGGAACCTTCTTCCTTTTTTCCTTCCTTCCTCCCTCATCACTGATTTTCTTCCTCTCTCCCGCCCATGTATTCGTTTTATTTTAACAGATATATGAAAGGTCAACCAAGAAAAAAGAAAAAAGAAATCAAGGAACAAAAGAGAAATAGAAAAAGGATTTAAGAGGTATATAAAATTCAATTAAGAATTTTCAGTGTAACGTTAGATTAGTACTGCATGTAAAGATGATCTCATATCAGTTTAGCACTTTAAAACTTAGTAAATTTTCCTTCCTTCCTTCCTCTTTCCTATCCCATTCCTTTCTTTTTTTCCCCTTCCATGACTGCTACAATCAACAGTTATAAGTGGTGTATAGGAGCCACAGCCTAAGCCAGTTTCCTGTACTTTATTTAATAAGAAAAGTACTGTAATATACAATAAAAATTCATACAATACATACTTATAATGAAGAACTGCAATGATTCCCAAATTATGCAAATATCATCCAAATAATGTGATCTCCATTTTAATTATTGAAATGAAACGTTCTGGTTTTAAGAATTTTGATTTAACGCTATCTATATCCAGATTGGCCAACTGCAAAGCTATTTTACCGCCCATGATTTTTCTGAACATTTGCCAATAAAATTGAGTCAGGAATTGTAATGTTCTTCTTGCCATAAGGCAAATAAATTTGGTAGGAGGAACTACGTTGCCAGTTCTGGAATTTAAAGTCATTTTGATGATATCTTCAATATCTACACCCTGTAAAGATTCCATAAGCCTTTGAAAACGTTGCTTTGTTGTCAAGCCTGGGGCTAGATTGTTGAGTCCTTGGCAGTTTTCTTTTGTGTTGCAATGTGTGACTTTTTTCCAGAAATACATATTATTTCCTAATTGTCTTTTTCTCTTTTTAACTATGTGAACTGCCCTAAGTCATTGGGGAGTTGGGCGGCCTTCCAAATTAGAAATAAATCTAAAGTTTCTTTTTGAGTTATACTGTCATACGGGGATATCCCTACAGTTCTGTGACTGCATGCTGGTGCTAATAAAGAGCTCAATTAATAAAATAAATCATCTTAATACAGAATATGAGAAACTAAAGAGGGACAGTAAAGGGACATGGGGTAGTCAACTTTGAAATGAGAAAGTTGCCAACTGAGATAGCAAAATAGCCAATAAATGGGATAAACTAAACAAAGTCAAATTAAGGACATTCCAGAAGGTCTTAAAGGGTACACTTAGGGGCAGTCAAAACTCAGGGCCCAAGCTAGAAAATCAGTGTCTTCTTAACTGATGAGCTTGGACAGAAAGCCACAATACAAAGAAAAGTAAATCTAGCCTTGATACTGTTAGGGATTGGAAAATGCCAAATTCCCATCCAAGACATTCTGTTTGGAGGCCACCACAAAGAGACGTCATGAAAAAAGACAGAGATCTACACCCTAAAGCATTCTAGAACAGCATGCTAACCAATATTTTTATCTAGAGCTTATCCCAAGCTACAGTTTGGGAAAGAGGGCTAGTTGCAATTCTATATTCATTCTGTTGTTATTATGACTTCCCAACGTTTCCCTTTCTGGGTATTTGTGTGTTATGATGGTTTATACTAATTAGACAGTGTAAGTGTTAAACAGTTTTATGAGAATAAGTATTCTGATATTTTACTCTGATCCTCTTTAATTGATATTGGTTTTTATGGACCAGAGATTAATATTCCTCTTTTTTGTTGTGATGTTGTTATACTTCTGCAAGCCTAAGAACATTCAGTTATATTGACCTAAAATACTGGAAGCAGGGAACAAAATCATAGATATATCAAATTATTAGCTCATAGAGAGAAGATGCATCAATATCTAAATCTGTGTTATCTGCCCAAGTCCTTCTGAATGTCCCACTGTTTGATCACAAGAAACTATACAAATATCTACTCTGGAATAGTCAGATGCCAATAGTTTCATTCTTGAACTGAAACCTAAGTGTTCTAACATGTTTATTCTGGAAACTAACACGTTGATTCCAGAAAACACTTGTGTGAACCTGATTATATACTTGGAGTATTATCCAAAGCTGGATGACCATGCAGGGAGGGAGTGTCATGACCTCGTTGCAAGGCACAAAGAGCCTCACAACGTAGATCATGATCATTAAGAAATAGAGGAAGGAGATAATCAAACTAGGGATTAACACAAGCACCCAAAAGCACCCACACCCATGGACCCATAGGCAGCTGAAAAGAAGGGCGTCGGAGGAACGGAGATAAGCCGCACCTGGTGCCCCGGAGGACACAACCGACACTGGGAGACAAAGGAAGACACCGGGAAAACGCCCAGGCAGCCATCAAGGGTCCCATCAAGAGGGATCGGGACAATGCAGGGTGGGGAAGCCCGGGGCAATACAAGAGGGTATAAAAGGGGCACCTCCGCACCACCAACCCCGTTCCCGTTTTTCGTTCTGTCAGCTATCATTCCAATAAACCAGAAATCCTTAATACCCATTAAGTGAGTCTGTGTCTTATTGCGAAGCAAGAATGACCCTGACAGGGAGACACAGATATATGTATGCATTTACACATTGTTAATTCCCCATTCCCCAGCCAGGACTATTCTTACATGACTTCCTCAGATTGACATTCTAAGCATCTGGACTGTAGTCTAGGATAGCTGATGCTACCAAGGTTGGTGACCTTGATGATTAAAAAAAAAAGTACATCTGTGGTCTAAAGGAGACCAAAGGCCACTCACTAATCTCAGTTTCACATATAGGACAGGAATGAGCAAATATCGCTTTTTGGCAGTAGAACAAATGCAACAGATAGATTTATCTTCTGGTCAATGGAAAGGTGAAATGATCAAAATGTCTCCAGAGGTTCAGCTCTGAAGACTGAGCTGGAAGAAAGAGACTTCTCATTCATTTTAGTTTCCAGAAAAGAAGCCACAGAGTAACCTCAGCCCCACCTTAGTTAAACAATTTAATGATCCCAAAACTTTCATGGATCTCATACTGTGGTTGACTTCCCATGAGGACTGTTTGGTTTGGGGTGAAACTGGCCAAAACCAGCCAGTGAACCCAGCCCCTGAGGTGTGTAAGCTTATATGTAAACCCTACGGCTTGTTCCCCAAACCAGGGTTAACAAACCATGTCTTATTAAGATCTGTAAACCCAGCCAAAGAGTAAAGATCCAGAAGAACATGTAGTCCATTCCTTTTAAGGATGACTCACCAATCCCTTATATTCCAGGGTCTGATGGAGACCTCTCTTCACTGTTGCCCATAATTTTTATGACGAGCCTTACTCTCTGCACAACAACAGCAAGACCAAAAACACCAGCCAGGATTAGGAAAGCTTCCTCTCCACCCAGTTGATGGAGCTCCTCAAAATAGGTGAATTACAAGATTTTGCACATCCTTTTGGCACCGTCCCCATTACCGGCCGTGAAAGGAAGGGCCCAAGAGATGTCAGCAGTCAGCAAACCCATCAAAGGCATCACTGAAGGGAATGGCTGAGGTGGAAGTGTTTCGGCCAAAAAGGTTAACGCTTTAGGAAAGGCACCTTTCATTTGTCAGACTGGAAAACTGGCACCAGCATTAGTGAAGCAGGAAATTTAACTTTCCTTTACAATCATTTTATAGGTCTCACTGTGCTACTCACAGACGACAGAGAGGGCAGATGTGACGGCAACTATAGGATAGCAACCCATAAATGAGAATCTGTATGAGCCGGCAGGATGTGGCTTCAAAGCTCTGATTAAAGGACACTGATATTACAATTCATTCCTTTGGCAGTGGGGTGCCCCGCTCTCTGTGCCAGATTGCTTGGACTTCCCCAAACTGGGACCTTCCAAATGGGCTGGGGTTTAAGGTCTGTGTGCCGTGCAAATGCAAACACTTCAAGTGAGGAAAGGTTAAAAGTAGGAGACAGATTATCTTTTCTATCTTGAGAGATTCCTACTTAAAAATCACCCCCTGAGCTATTTGCCCCTTGCGTGCCTTTGTTCGTCACATCTAGTTTGTCATAACGATTATGGTCCTTTCTGACCAGGGCGGCCACAGCACACTCTGGTAAAAGGCACTAAGCAGAAACATCTCACAAAACATATTTAACCCAGGAGCTCTCCAGATGTATGAACAATGTCCATAAGAAGCACAGCCACTGCTGAGCTTTAGAGACTGAAGCCCACACCTCCAGGCACCTGTATCTACAGCCTGATTTTGTCTTTGTAATGGTGCCTGTTTTGATTTGATTTCAATCATATTTCTCCCTCTTGAACTGTGGGATGATTAGATTGTGGAATCCTTGGTGCACTCTGAGCTCGGTTGTTGGCTTGCAGACGTTTTGTTGCCCAACTAGGCAACACCTAGATGTTGCCTAGCCGGGCAACAAAACATCTGTAAGCCAACAACCAAGCTCAGAGTGCACCAAGGACTCCACAGTGCATCCCTGAGCTACCAAGATTCTCTTCTCTTGATGATTAGATTTGTCAACACAAGGAGAGAAGCCCTTCACCACAACTATCACTCACACTCAGCAACAATTCATCTGAAAGGTTTTGGAGCAAACCTCATGTCTCACAGAACTTCCCCATCAGGGTACCCTCCAGATCCTTGCACTTCAATTCCCAGAACTCCCCAACTAGCCACGGCCCTGCTGAGAATTGTGAGAGTCTAAGTCCCCACATCTGTAGAGCCACAGGTTGGAAAACACTGGGCTACCGAATTTCAGCCACCAACAACGTCGGTTACGAGCATCAAAATGACTTCATGCCCGCCATGATGCAATCGAGCAAATGACAGTAAGAACAGACTGCAAAATTTGTGTCAGTTGCACCATCGCATCGCAACTTGTGCCATGTCACTTTTATTGTTCATTTGTTTGTTTAAAAGATCTGCATGAATGCTCATCTTAGAGCACAATCTTGGGCGGCTTACCACAACAATGAAACCACAAAATCACAAAATCATGACAACCATACCATCAGAATCTAGAGGCTTCTGGCGGTCACTTCTCCACCTCCTTGTGTTTGTAGCTGTCTATATTTTTGACAATTGTTGACATGTTTGTGTTTGTTTAACTCTCCACATGTCAAGTTAATCCAGATAACTCAATTCCATCATCAACATTGGAGCAAATAAAAAAGACTGAAGATCTGCCGAATGCCTTTAAATTTATTTTATTTTATTTATTTTATTTTATTTACAGAGGTTTCTGCCCATTCTGAGCCAGGAGGGAAGGCTCTGTACAGATTACACCCTATTCTTACAATGGAAGGGTTAAAACGCAAAACTAGTAAAATAAAATAACAAACTACAATCCAAAATAATAGCAGAAGTCACAAAGAAAGACACTAAGGCCACCCAGAACAAAAATATCCCAGCACAATCCAGGATGGAAATTCTAACTTTTTATTTATTTTTATTTATTTATATATCAAATTTATTCCCTGCCCATCTCACTCAGAGAGCGAGTCTGGGCAGTTTACATAAAATAGGAATAAAACATTAATGAAAATACAATAAAACAATAAAACAGTACAATAAAAACAACTGTGTTAATAAATAAGTAAATATTTTAATATTAATAATAAATAATATTTAATTAATAAACAAACAAATACCAGATCTCCACCCAGCACTGTCTTAAAAAGCTGGGTTTGAATGGCTACTCTAATACTCAGCAGAGCAGGACCTGGTTTGATGTAAGGTGGGATCTCAGGCAAGTTACGGCAGGATATTGGCTAAAAGTTTTATATTTTATTTGAGACAATGTTTACCAACTTACAAGTGGCCTAATGTTTGCTTTCAAGAAAGTGCAGAGGACTGTATAGTCAAACCCACCATTTTCAGAGATCTGCAATATTAATTTTCAGACGAGGCCACGTTTGTAAGGCAATCGGATGCCATCCAGAAGTGCAGTCAGTGGTCTGGGCTGGTATGAAAGATGGTTCTTGTTTTCTAACCTCATCCAGGCAGTTCCAGACTGGGGCACAATGTAGTAAAGTAAAAGTAATTGTCCCGGGGAAAATGCAGAGAACAGAATTGCCCGCAAGAAAGAATTTCAGAGGTTTAAATCAAAAGATAATGGGGGACAACAAAGCACGAACCCATCTAGGATGTTCTGGAGGACCACAACTGGGAAAAGATGAAGCTTATGCCTGTGTTTTGCAAATGTATAAAAGCCAAAGGATTGAGATAAAACAATAAATAAGCAGAGTTGTACCTACTTTTCTTGATGTGTGCAATAAAACGCACCCAGAGCCATCACTCTCTGCTGAAAGAAAAAAAGAGAGAGAGAGAAAGGTTATTATTTATTTATTTAACTGCTGGTCCACCTTCATTTGGGGCAGCTTTGCACTCAAGCTGGCATATACAAGGTCCTGTCTAATCCCACAACACCCCTGAGAGGTAGGTTGGGCTGAGAGATCAGAAAACCTAAACTCACACCGTGGGTTCCACAGTATTGTAGGGCTTTAAGCCTGGGTCTCCCCTTTCCTCCCAGGTCAACATTTTAACTATTATCAATAAACACTATGGAGGGAAGAAGAACGCAAACTTTGTTGTAATTTTCAAGCCTGTTTACTTAAACTTTTGCCATTCCAGCCTAAAAGGCTGGATCGCACATCCCCACTTCTTCCAGGGTAACCCATAACCCACGCTCACTAAGCCAGTTCAGTTATTAATGAGATGCTTGGGATTCCCTTCCTAAACAGCGCTTCTGCAAACCAACAGGTTCCCCAAATCTGCCAGACCCAGGACCAGCAGCAGTAAATACAATACAGGTCGTCCTCGACTTACGACCATTTGTTTAGTGACCGTTTGAACTTATGATGATGCTGGGAAAAGCGACTTGTGACGGGTCCTCACACTTACGGCCATCACAGCATCTCTGCACTCACGTGATCAAAATTTGGGTGCTTGGCAACCAGCTTGTATTTATGATAGTTGCAGCATCCTGGGGTGACGTGATTGCCATGTACAACCTTCCCAGCCAGCTTTCGACAAGCAGAGTAAATAGGGGCAGCCGGATTCATTTAAAGACTCCATGATTCACTTAACAACCACACTGATTTCCTTAACGACTGTGGCAAAAAGTGTCATAAAATCAGGTGTGACTTGCTTAACGACCACCTCGCTTAGTGACAGAAGTTCCAGTCCCAATTATGGTTGTAAGTCGAGGACTACCTGTAAATACAATTTATTACAGTAGTAAATACATTTCCACTTGCAGGGAATGGGGGAAAAACAGTTGTGCTGAGAACATCTCAAGCCTTTGACCTGACATCCAGCTAGACTCCAAGGCCCATCCCAACACCCAGTCTTGCCTTGCCACAAAAATGTCTTAATACTACAAAAAGGTATTTTGTAACAAAACATGGGCTGCGTTTGCTCACACACTTTGACCACACACTCCTGAGCATGGCCGAACACTTGTGTTCTAACAGTGAATCACTGCGCAGAGAGCACCAGGCCAGGCAAAGAACAACTTTCCCCATCTCTTGGGGGGCATAAAAAAACTTCACAAAGCCCCCAAGGCCTGTCATTTCACAAAAATAAGCAGACTGTTGATGTCATCTCCTGTGCTCATAAAACAATTTAAAAAGGAAAAACGAAACAAGCAAATCTCTGGTGATGTCTATAAATTCCTATGGATTTAGCTTGGTATTCATGGCTAAAACCTCCATCAACTTATCTTTCACCAAAAGTGCTGAGAAGGGAAATCATCTGCTGTACTCTCCCATCTTCTCTTCCTTCAGAGGAAAGCACCATGGAGAAATTCAATAAAAGTAAATAAATAATGAGTATCGCCTCAAGGAGAAATCTAGGACACCTTTGCAAACAAATCCACAGCTCCCTTTTTAGCCTGAATGGAAAAACTCCCCTTTATATTATTCAAATTATAAGCTGCTGTGACGAGATTCAAGGAGGAGAAAGCTTGGGAAGGCAGCTTTTGTGCTATAAATTTTAGATATTCCCAAAGCCAAACTGTTCCTTTAATTCCCTAATTGATGAAAGCATTTGGATTTAACACAAAAGTTTAATCAGATCATTATTCAGTTCAATGAACAAGAGCCCAGTCAGCAAAATATATCAAATTAGAAAGCCTGTCTTGCTTAAATCTAACCCTTGGTCAAGCTTGGATTGGAAGTGGACCCACACATCATCTCCAAAATGCAAGTACCATCTCAGTTGGTGCTCACAAAAGTGTTCCACCCCACTTGGCTGTGGTCAGTGAGCTAGAGCCAGACATCCTGAAGAGTGAGGTTCAGTGGGCCTTAAGAAGCATCGCTAATAACAAGGCAGCAGGAGACGACGGCATCCCAGCTGAACTGTTCAAAATCTTGCGAGATGATGCTGTCAAGGTAATGCATGCTATATGCCAGCAAATTTGGAAAACACAGGAATGGCCATCAGACTGGAAAAAATCAACTTATATCCCCATACCAAAAAAGGGAAACACTAAAGAATGTTCAAACTATCGAACAGTGGCACTCATTTCACATGCCAGTAAGGTAATGCTCAAGATCCTGCAAGGTAGACTTCAGCAGTTCATGGAGCGAGAATTGCCAGATGTACAAGCTGGGTTTAGAAAAGGCAGAGGAACTAGGGACCAAATTGCCAATATCCGATGGATAATGGAAAAAGCCAGGGAGTTTCAGAAAAACATCTATTTCTGTTTTATTGACTATTCTAAAGCCTCTGACTGTGTGGACCGTAACAAATTGTGGCAAGTTCTTAGTGGTATGGGGATACCAAGTCATCTTGTCCGCCTCCTGAAGAATCTGTATAACGACCAAGTAGCAACAGTAAGAACAGACCACGGAACAACGGACTGGTTTAAGATTGGGAAAGGAGTACGGCAGGGCTGTATACTCTCACCCTACCTATTCAACTTGTACGCAGAACACATCATGCGACATGCTGGGCTTGAGGAATCCAAGGCTGGAGTTAAAATCGCTGGAAGAAACATTAACAATCTCAGATATGCAGTTGATACCACTTTGATGGCTGAAAGTGAAGAGGAACTGAGGAGCCTTATGATGAAGGTGAAAGAAGAAAGTGCAAAAGCTGGCTTGCAGCTAAACCTCAAAAAAAGCAAGATTATGGCAACCAGCTTGATTGATAACTGGCAAATAGAAGGAGAAAATGTAGAAGCAGTGAAAGACTTTGTATTTCTAGGTGCGAAGATTACTGCAGATGCTGACTGCAGTCAGGAAATCAGAAGAGGCTTAATCCTTGGGAGAAGAGCAATGACCAATCTCGATAAAATAGTGAAGAGCAGAGACATCACACTGACAACAAAGGTCCGCATAGTTAAAGCAATGGTGTTCCCCATAGTAACATACGGCTGCGAGAGCTGGACCATAAGGAAGGCTGAGCGAAGGAAGATCGATGCTTTTGAACTGTGGTGTTGGAGGAAAATTCTGAGAGTGCCTTGGACTGCAAGAAGATCCAACCAGTCCATCCTCCAGGAAATAAAGCCAGACTGCTCACTGGAGGGAATGATATTCAAGGCAAAACTGAAATACTTTGGCCACACAATGAGAAGACAGGACACCCTGGAGAAGATGCTGATGCTGGGGAGAGTGGAGGGCAAAAGGAAGAGGGGCCAACCAAGGGCAAGGTGGATGGATGATATTCTAGAGGTGACGGACTCGTCCCTGGGGGAGCTGGGGGTGTTGACGACCGACAGGAAGCTCTGGCGTGGGCTGGTCCATGAAGTCACGAAGAGTCGGAAGCGACTAAACGAATAAACAACAAAGGAACCTACAGCAGGCTGTAATGGCGAAGATCATCATGGAAGGGTCAAGGGGAAGGTGGGGAATTAACACTGACAAGTGGGTGTTCTGTTACTCACCACACCCACTGCCACAGCCATTTTGTGAATAGCCAAACGTGCCCACGGGGTCAGCCAGTTTGAGAGCGCACCAAGATGCCCCCCAAGGGCACACAATCCCTACTGCAGACTAACTGGCCCCCATTCTCCGGAATTTCAGGTAGGGATCTTCTCCACCCTACTTGGAAGCAGCACAGGTTAAACTTGCAAGATTTCTGTGCAGAGAATCAGCCCTGCCCCTCAAAAGAACCTTTCATGCTCAGATTTTACTCCGTGGGACTGTCGGCTGAGACAACACAACGCAAAATGCTTGACTAAAGGAACTTTTCCAACTTCCCCATCCTCTGGCAAGATCACAGGTCAACACGCAATGTTGCATATAATTCTCTCCCCCCATCCTATGACTATGTGCAAAAGAAATGATGGTGCAAACACTACAAGGTGAAGGGAAGGAAGTATCTTCCAGTAGCTTTGGAAGGTGTAATATTTCTATAATTTTTGCATCTGCCCCTCCAAACCTTCCCTGGAGCTTCACACTCTGTACCTTCCAGATTTTGCCCCCACGCCCAACTCAGGGGGAAGCCACTGACCAAGGGATCCTTTCCTCTCGATTGAAGATACTTTCGTTCTGCAATAGAGTATGCAAAAGAGGCTTGTTTAACCTGGGGAGGGGATCCTCCAATAAGCCAGGCTGATTCTCTCTGCAGAAAAGAAAGGGAGGTCCCTCCAGCTGCAAATCACTGCTCAGATCCTAGGAAGAGCTGACTTTTTTTTTTAAAGATCAAGTTGTGTTGGGCGAGGAAGCCCTTCCCCATCACTCACTGCAAAGCTGTTTTCATTCCAAGATTTGAGAATTTCAGCATTATGAGAGTGGGAGAAAAAAAGACACACACAAAACCCCAATCCATTCATGTTCTCTACACCATCTGTCAGTTTTTAACAACCCACTGCATTGTGTATTTTTTTTCCTGATGTGAAACGCCCCTTGTTACCTTAAACTTTCTTTGTATCATCTTGATTACTATTTGATTCCTTCTGTCTTTTGATTGTCCTCCTCAACTCGATGATCTATCGTTTTTGAAATTGAGGAAGTAGGATGGGAGGCCCTAATCTGAATAGGGGCAATCCCACTTTACAGGGCTGATGTGTGTCTATTTCAGGACCTCTCCAACCTAGGTACAATGGCCATCACCCCTCCAGTTTGCTGGTTTAGGACAATGGACTTGAACTGTGGTCCAAAACACAATTTAAAACACTTTGCCAATGGAGGCAAAGATGATGGGAGTTGTAGTCCAGCAGAACAGATGGGCAGACATCGAGGGAAGCTGGCCGTAAGCCACATAGCCTGAAGCACATTATAGAACCGCTTTCTGCCATTCGTAGAATATACCGGAATGGTATGTATAGATTGCAAAAGTAACCCTTTTCATTCCTCATCCAAATTTATAGCCCAGATCAAATTAATCTGCTCTTCCCAGCTATAAGAATAGCAACACAGATCTGCAACTAGAGTAAATTTAAAATGCAAAAGCAACCCCCACCTAAATCCAAACAGGCTGAAGTTGTTTTTCTGTTCTAGTTCTGGGCTGCTGAGATTATTTCATCATTATTCCTCAAGGGTTTTTGTTTACTTGTGATCTTGAGAGCTGAAATTAATTAATGTCAGGGTTGGTTGGCGTTTTTAAACCGGGGAGGTGGGAGGAAAGGAAATCGGGTCCAAACGTTTCCCACCTGCCGGAGTCCGGCTCCCATCACCCCCAACCCCTGCACCACCCAATGGATGGCCTGGCTGAGGACAATGGGAGGGATAATACCGCACATCTGGAGGTCACCTGGTTCAGGGGAGGCCGCTCCATTTTCACGCTCTGATCCCAGAGTTTCAATAGCATGGAAGTGGGAGGAATAAAAAAGTGATCCAATTACTTCCTTCATACCATCTGCCACAATGTACAACTTTAGGAGGGCAGAGATGACGAGAGAGAAACTGCACCCAAGGGCCTTGCCACATGGGCATCCTACCTTGGCACAAGCACGCCCTGGCAATCTCCTTTTCTTGCCATGTCTTCTGCCTCCTTCTTGTCCCCAGCCCTGCATAAAACCCCTCCTCGCTTCTTGCCCAAAATCTGTTCCGGTTTTGCTGCCTGCAGGGCAGGCAGGGACTGGGGACGGGGCTTATAGAGACTGGAGAGCAATGGGCAAGGGGGGGCATTTCACACACCCCAAGCTTTCTGCCAATTCAGGGGTGGGCAGAGAGCGTTCAGCCCCACAGCAGGGAAAGGCCCCGGAGCTCTCCTGGCCAAGCTCAATTCCAGCTTCGGGCCATTGGTAGGCTGACCATACGTACCGTTTTGAACGGGACAGTCCCGTTTTTTTTAACGTTTCCTGACTGTCCTGTTGTTTTAACGTAAATGTTAATTTCATCCTGTTTCTTTAAAAACATTGGAGCCGTTATTGGGAAAAGCAGGAAAAAAATGGAAATGGAAATGGAAAAGGAAAAGGAGGCTGACTTGGCAGCAGTTCTCAATGGGAACCGCAGGAGCAGCTGATTGGCGGAGAGCAAGAGGGAGAGTCGCTGCCGCCAATCAGTGCAGTGGAAGCCGGTTGGAAAAGGGCGCCCAGCAGAAAAGAAGCCAATTGGCTCTCAGGCCAAAACGGCGGGAAGAAAATAAAATAAAAGGGCGCGCCAGAGAGGAACAGGTTGTTGGGGACAACCCTTCACTAGACTCCTCCATTCCTGTCCTCCCATCCCAGCTCGCCGCCCGCCTGCAACCTCTCTGCCCAACGCCACCCCTGCACCAGCCTCTCCGGACCCAACCACTGCCGCACCTCCCCCTCCTGCACCTTCCCAGCAAGGACCAGCAAATGGATCTTAAAAACTCTTTAAAACCGTTTTTATCATCTTACTTTTTCATGAATACGGAATATTACATAATATTACGTACGGTTAGCCTTGTCCCGTTTTGCCATCCCAATGTCCCATTTTTGTCTCAATGAAATATGGTCAGCCTAGCTGTTGCAACACGGGGAAAGCCGGTCTGAGGGCAATGGAGGCCAATGGCCAGGGCACCACAGGGCAAACCCACAGTGCCAACCCCACCTGTCTTGGGCTCATCCAATGCCCCGGGCAAGACACTGGAAGGGGGGGTAGGACGGATCTTCCTGGACCTTTGCAAGGAAGACGCCAGTCTGCAGGGCAGCGGAAGCTGAAGGCACGAAGCTGGAGGTGGCTTGGCCAGAAGATCTGCAGGAGAACCGGGCCTCAAAGGGAGAATCTGCTCAGAAGGGAAAACAGAGGCAAGAGGGGGATCGGCAACAAGGGAGGCAAGTCTTGTGCCAGTCCCGTTTTCTGCCAACTCAGCGGTGGGGGAAGGCCCCAAATGCTCATGCCCCGCTTATGCCAATGCTCTCCAGGGCATCTTCAAGGTGCGCACCATCTGTTAGGCTCAGACACCCATTTCCTTGCAGGGAAGGGCTGGGAACAGAGGCAGGAGAGGGACTGGCAATGGGGGCAGCAAATCTCACACTGGCTACTTTTCTGCCAACACAAGGATGGGTAGAGAGCACCAACTCATCAGGAAGAAAAGGCCCAACCAAGCAACTCCACAGAAGATGCAATTGCTCTCACCACAAGGATCTGCCTGCACGTTAGACAGCCTCTATTCGTCATTCAACGGAAGGGTGAAAGTTCAAGGGACAATTGTGCTCCTCTGCTCTCAACTCCTTCCACCCCAAGTCCTGTTTCCACCACCAATTCTCCAAAGCCACCTTCTCCAGCCTTCCCCCAAGGCACTGAACTTCAACTCCCATAATCCCTAGCCAGCATGGAGCACACGTAAACATGAACACAAATGCACAGCAAAACCCAGGTGGAAACCGCAAGTCCATCTGGGGTCATCTTGAAGAATACCCCATGGGATAAACCCTAGAACTTCCTGCCCCCTAAATCACACATGAGAGATTTTGCACCCATCACCCTAAGACTTTGAGCTGATGGAGTAAAGTTTCTGAACCATATTGGGGACGGAGGGGCAGAATCCTAAATAGTAGACGCTCCTACGGAAATCAACGCCTGACAGGTCCAAAATGCAGTGCATCCATTTTCCACTGAATAGAAAACCCTAAGTGGCCGGCATCCCGCCCTGATACCGGCTTTCTAAAATAGAATTTATCAGATGAAGATTGTGTGGTCGGTATTGTGCCTGGCGACATAAAAAAGCCGTCGGTCTTAATGCAAGGAAATGCACCTATTGTGTGCAGAGTGATGTTCATTCAGTCTCAGACCGCTAGTCTGGACAGAGTCCTCCCCGGAGTTTCTTGGCGCCACCAGAGAGGGCTTCCCTTCATAGCCTCGCACCTCCTTTCTACAAATGATCGGAGCCGAATTCCACTGCCCCCAGCTGGGATTTGGAAACTGCATTCTGCTGGTCGAGCTGCCAGGCAGGCTGCGTGTGAGTGCCTGCGTGCGCCTGGGGAGTCTTTCAGGAAACTGTTGACTTGGAATCCGGGAACGCTCTATTGTGCCAAAGGTGGGACAACCTCTATAAATTGGCATTTGTGTGCAGAAGGGTAAGTCCTGCCCCATTATTATAGCGAACAAAGCAACTTCCTGCCTTCCAAATAGCTTTTCATCAAACCGTGCAGAACTTGGAAAAAGGCTTTTTTTTTTTTTTAAAAAACTCATTTCGACTCAGACAGATGTTCAGCCTCAGTGAAATTCAGTGCATCCAGAAATGCTCCTGGAAAGCAGACGGTTAGCAAAAGGATTGTGGAAGAGGGACAGATTAAAAAGTCAAAATATACTGTAGGACATTCGCTTACATGGAACTAGGCTGACACATCACACTAAGCCATAAAGTGATTGATCGGGATTTGGCCACTGTGGTTCATAAACCATTATTTATGGCTTAGAGTGAAAAAGAACTGGAAATGCAGGAAGTTGCCTTGCGTGGGCTAAAGTCATGCACCATGCTAAGCTATAATGTGATTTGCTTGGTTTGGGCTCACAATGTTGGATTACCTCCATTACTTCGGCTTACAAACTATGGTTTACCAAAATAATCACTTAAATCCACAAGAAAGGCTTAGCACAACTTGAAGAACTGGCTACCGGCTGATTCAGCCTCTCACAGCCTGGTTGCGGTGGCGTGGTGAGACTACACTCCCCATCATCCACACCCAACAGGGCATACCTATCGTTGCTCAAAGATGAGCAACATCTGCCCAGAGGTTTTCCTAGCACGATCAGGACAACTAGGACACTGAAACCAGGAAGGACCTTTTGCACGCAAAGCCTGCGTTCCAGAAAGCAGCCGCATCTCTGGCCTTGCTAACGAGAGAGCTTTACAGCCAGGGGGAAAAATGCGCTTGGTTGTATTTTCTGCAGATTCGCCAGCTCAGCTTCTCATAGGCTGGTGAAGCAGAGGCAAAAGGGAATAAATCAGGCATTTGAAATCAGGCCTTGCAATGTCTTTGCCATGGGCTTTTATTTCAGGTAAGGTTCTGCCCCTAGCAGGTGGACTGGCTGAAAGCAGAACAACCACTGCTCACAGCTTCCAGGCGCCCCAGGAAGGTCCCTGGGCCCACACAGACCCACGGGAATTGCTGTGTTGTTTTGACCAAGTGCTTCGTTTGCTTGCATGATCTATAGAGTAATTACAGAACGGTACAAGCGCAGTTACTAAAGGTATCCTGAAGATATGTAATAAGGAGATGAGATGATTAATTCATGACCAGAACAGCCAGAGGAGGAAAAGAACACATAAACCATGGAAGACTTCATTCTAAATCGCATTCATATTGAAACGTCTCCCAGCTCGTTTCCTTGCAAATACCACTGCAAAGATTTACACTTGACGCCAAATACATTAAACGGAACAACAGCTACTTTCTATGAAATCTTCGTCTAATTCATGGCTGGATCGTAACAGCAGCAGGCCAGGGGAGCAGTATTTAGCCCAGCTTGACTGTTTTTGAAAAAGCTAAGCAGGGGCAGGCCTGCTTTAGTACCTTGATGAGAGACCACCAGGAGACCCAACAACAAATCCCTTCCGCACCGCTGCCAAAGCCCACAGTTCTTGGAGCTAAGCTCAACTTGAGAGAGACCCCCTTCCTTTTCACTTTCTTTCCATGAAATGCAGCTCTTTTCTCACTGTCTTCTTTCAACCAACTGTTAAAATAGCTAGACTTCAGAGTCATGCTTAAGATTAAAAAAAAGAAACAGTGGTTTCTTTCAAGCTTTTTTAGCATTGCCCTCCCACCCCGCCCCTTGAAAAGAAATCGAGGAGGGAATTATGGGGGTCTTTGGTGTGTGTCCCATTGCGTGTGTGTGTGTTTTCTATGTGGGATGAATGACCTGATTTTTGGGGGGGGCGAGGGGAGGCAGCTATACTGTAAATCAGTATTTTTCAAATTTGGCAACTTTAAGATGGGTGGACATCAACTCCCAGAATTCCCCAGCCACCATGCTGGCTGGGGAATTCTGGGCGTTGAAGTTCACCCATCTTAAAGCTGCTGAGGTTGAGAAACACTGCTCTAAATAGATCTGCCTCCCACGATAGCAGCTAGGTCTTACCTGCAAAGAAATTTCTCCTTGCACATGATTGGCATAATCTTCTCCTAAATACAAGCTCTTGCCTCTGTGGGAACCTTCAAAAGTATGCTAGATGCACATTCAGTCTCACGTGAGACGCACCTAAATTCTCATGCTCCATTCCTGATTTTGTCCAGGCTAGTTTAGCGAACCGGCAATTTTAGAAATACTGCCAGGTGAATAAAATATTTACTTGAGGCACTGGGCATGATTTCTAAACCTAATTAATAATGACGAGACTTTTAAAACACACACACACACACACAGAGGCAACCCTGACCAATTGAGTTAAGTGCTTCCAGAGAACTTAGACAGGAAATGATCAGATTATAGTTTTAAGGGGGATAAAAACTTCCATAGCAAACGTTATATTGTACCTGTGCCAACTTCTCCAATTGCTTTGGATTACAACCCCCGTCCTCATTAACCACCCACCCCATTAAGCTGTGCTCCTTGGAAAGGATGGGGTTCAAGCGTATAGTGCATCTGGAAGGTATTAAAGTCTGGCTTAAGGCAAAGAGAAAGATTTGACATGGGTTCCTAGTCCAGCCAACATTTGAGAGCATCTCAGGCGATTAACAAGGAGGCTGAAAATAAAACAGAACAGTACATCACTATGAGAACCATCTACAGATCTCCCACGCTGCCCTGTCCAGAATATAATGCATGAGTCTACTCATCTCATCCCTGAAGGTACAATCCAGAGCTGGAAAAAATCCAGAAAAGGAACTTTGCTTTAGAATCCACACCCACACGCACTGAAGGGAACCTAAGAAGGACCAGCCTTCCACAGCCAGGTGTCCTCTAGAACCGTTAGGTCACAATTTCCATCATCCCCAGCCAGCATCTCACAGCCTTTCCCCTTGTTCTCCAGCTAGGAGTTCTGGGAGAGCACTGGTTGGTGGAGGCTGCCCTAGATCTTCAGCCTAGCACACAACATCTCCTACGCTAGATGTAGTAACCAGAACACCCTAGAGCAGGCAGTGGAGATGTAATGAGTCACTTATAGAAGACCAATCCCAAATCCAGGCATACTTCTGCATTTCTGTCAGACATTCTTGGGTTTATGGAACCATCAGATGTTCATTTCCATGGGCTTTACTCTGCTCTGGATCTATAGCCAATGAACCTCAACATTTTGAACAGGAACAAATATCAGTCATTGCCAAGGTACACTGCGAAACATACAGTTTTTATCAGTTGTGCAGCAAAGCAGCCTTGGCTTCAACTCCCATCATTCCCAGCCAGCAAGGCCAAAAGGAGGCAAGATTCAACACATCTGGAGGCTGTCTTTTTGGGAATGTTGTGATGGAGTTAAAGAAGAGAAGCATCTGCTCAGCGTAATCAGGACGGTCCGTGTCCTGAAGTCCCTCTTTAGCATTCTTGGTCCTGCCACAGATGTACTGAAATTCAATCAAAGGGTGTTTCCCACCGGGTGTTCCCAATGCCAGACAGGATGTCCTAATTCTAACACATTTCACTAGTGGCTTGACCAAGTTGCAACACAACCATGACTATAATGCCAACTACCAAAAAAGAGAACCAATTTGATTTCTTAGGCAGCTACAGGAATTCAACATGCACTTCTGAAAAATAGTGGCTAAAAGGGCCTAACTTCTTAAGTTAGCTGTAAGTTACTGACTACAAGTGAGCAAGTCAGTCGGCCTTCCAAGCAACAATGGGAGCGCTTGCAAATGGAAAAACACTCCTTAGTACAGGGATATTCAACCTAATGTTCCCTTCCCTTTGGATTCCAAATTGGTGGGATGAAAAGGATGGTCCTTATACTTCTCAAAAGCGGATTCAGCCTGAGCAAAGCCAGGCACTGTTCTTTCACATACATCTGAACACATCCATGATTCAAGGCTCAACTCATAATCCTTTATCATTCCATGTGGGGAGAGCTGCACCAGCAACGGATGGACTGAGGTTTGCTTGGCTTTAGAAAACCATCTTGAATGGAAGAAAATGTTTTTTGGAGTTCCTCAAATATTACCACTTATAAGGGATGGTGAGCTTGCGGAAGTATAGGGAGATGACCTTGGAGAAGCCATCCAGACGCCATTAAAAAGACTCCCTAGAATCTTTCCCTCCTGGAGGGAGGGAAGGGAACACACGCAGACTTGCAAGATTCTGTTACTAGAGCCTCTCTCAATAAAATATAGCTCTAGTCTTCCTGTGGAACCAGTTTCCTGATCTGGCCTACCTCATGGGGATGACAAGAAGAGAAGACAGCCAGCAGACATGATAGTTGTCTTCAAGTATCTGAAGGGCTGGCATATGGAAGATGAGGCAGAGTTGTTCGGGGCTGTTCCACAAGACAAAAAACAGGGCCTATATTACAAGGAAGTAGATTTTTGATGGACATCCGGAAGAATCTCCTAAAGGTGTACGAGCTCTACAAATCGTGGAACAGACTGCCGTAAGAGGTGGTAGCCTCTTTTTTGCTATGTTTATACAAAGCCATTTATCTGGGGTGCTGCACCAGCGAACTTCTCCACTGGCAGGAGGTTGGACGAGATGTTGTCCAAGATACCTTCCAACCCTGATATTCTATGGTTCTAAATTCATCTTTAGGAACAGCTTGAGAAGTGGTCTTAAACTTAGGAATGCCTTGAGGAAGACTTACTCAAGCCGGTATTTCTGAAAGGTTTGAGTTTATCTTAGGCCATCCTGGCTGGCAATCATAGGAATCACAGGAATTAAATGACTCAGGCACCCAGTTTAAGAAAAGTTGTCTTAAGTTTCAGCAAACATGACCTAACTTGGCTGAGGAGGCGGCTGGCAATTTGGTGCTGTTTACACTGATGCATTGCCATATTTACAGCAGTACACGCAGGTTTGGGTTCGGAAGATGTGAGGACAAAAAATTCCAAGGAAAGAACCTAACACAGTTATCCATCCATCTCTGTGCTTAAAAATACTTGCCCTTAAAATGGATCATGAAAGAGCTGTGCTCTCTTTATTTTCCATATCTCTCAGCCTAGATAAGTATCACTTCTCTAGCCATTAGCCAATTTAAAGCATCCATTAAGCAGAACACAACAATTAAACCACACACCCCTTGGAGGACCCTTCATCAGCCTGACTGCTTATCACCTCTAAAAGCTAAGAGGCCACTTTGAAGTGGCTTTTCATATTTACATCCCTTCGCTCCAGTTCTGCTAGGTTGGCTGGTATTTCATAATTTGAACAATAGCATTGAGTTCTTTCTCAAGATACAAATGACCAGGCTTGCTTTCTTGCTTTCTTGAATTTTTATCACTGCCCATCTCCCCCCACAATTATCCTACTTTGGACACCGCATGTGAAGACCCAGCTCCCTGGAGAAGGCTCTGATGCTGGGAAAGGTGGAAGGAATGAGAAAAGAGGATGATCAGCAACAAAGGGAACTGACTCAGTTACAGCTGCGATGGGGGCACCCTTGAAGACCTGAAAGACCAGGTTCGGGACAGATCCTCCTAAGGAAGGTCTATGTTGGCTAAGAGTCAATACTGACCTGATGGCAGATAATAAATCAATAAGCAAGTTAATAGCAAACCAATCATAAGTTTGCCATATTCTATGTCAGCCTTTCTCAATCTTTTGACCCTGGAGAAACCCTTGAAATATTTTTCAGGCCTCAGGGGACCCCTGCAGGCTCAAATATAGGCCAGAAGTTACAAAATTATGATATTCATTTCATGGGTAGGCCTGTATAGATGCATTAACCGTGTTCTTAAACTGAAAATAAAGAATAAAACTTACCTCTTTAATGGGAAGTTGCCTGACTTTGAAATAATTTTTAAATAAATCGTGATCTCCCAGGAAACCCCTGGTGACCTCTCATGGAACCCGAGGGTGCCACAGAACCCTGGTTGAGAAACCCTGTTCTAGGTATTGGAGACAGACAAGAAAAATAAACGCTAGACAGACATTTTGCATGCCTATTGGCTAGCGTATCAGTTGCAGTCCTATCTGAAGCAGGAAGCCTTGGCATTGAAGACTCATTCCCTCAAGTACCTGAAGTTAGACTACTGCAACATGCTTTGCATGGGGCTGCCTCTGAAGACTGCTCAGAACCTGCAGTTGGTCCAAAATGTGGCAGCCCACTGGTTACCTAGTGGGAACAGCCCTGGCTTCTGATTGGTTTCCAGGTATAATTCAAAGTGCTAGTTTTAACCTATATAGCTGTTCTCAAGCCATGAGAAATGAAGCACAGATGGATGTTACAGGCTGATCTGGTAAAACAGCTGTCAGTGCTTCAGTTAAGCAATCAGGGAAAAAAGAAGAAAAAACACCTCAATGAATTCAGTAGTGGACTGAATTTTGTTCATCCAGTTTCCCAAATTCTGTATCCTAACCCCTTTTTTTCCCTGACTTTAAACCAATTAATGGAATTCTATGTGAATCTTGCTTTCTTGATCAGCCATTGCTGTGGTTGAAAGACCTACATGATTTGACTCCTACAGGTCTTGAGGACCATCTTCTCCTTGTAAAACTGGCCCAACTCAAGGTCCTCACCACCAATACCATGCAAAAGGTGGGGTGGGGTGGGGCAGCATTTCTCTGTGGTAACACCTTTACTTTGGAATCACCTCCCCTCAGAGATTCAGCGGCCCACCACCCTGACTGTCTTCAGGAAAGCTGTAAAAACGGGGTTATTTCACAGAGTGTTTGATGCGTGATCACCTCAAGGTGCCGTTGGGCATTAGTATCTGATCGAGTTTCTTGTTTTCACTGATTTTATGCAGGGCTGGTGGTTTTGGTTACAGATAGTCCTCAACTTATGACCACAACTGCACCAGAACTTCTGTCGCTAAGCGAGGCAGTTGAGTCACACCTGATTTTACAACCATTTTTGCTGCAGTTGTTAAGCGAATCACTGCTGTAGTTAAGTGAATCACGTGGTCGTTAAGCAAATCCAGCTTCCCCCTTTGACTTTGCTTGTCGGAAGCCAGCTGGGAAGGTCACAAACGGCAATCGTGTGACCTTGGGACACTGCAACTGTCGAATACATGCCAGTTACCAAGCGCCTGAATTTTGATCACGTGACCACATGGACACTGCGATGGTCGTAAGTGCAAGGACTGGTCATAAGTCACTTTTTTTAATGGTCGCTAAATGAACGGTTGTAAGTGAAGGACTACCTGTACTGGTGCGGAAACTGCCAGGGATTACCCTGGCAAGCAGCAACAGAGAAAATTCTACAGATTCTTTAAATAATTAAGCGCCGATTGGTGAGACCAACCGGGCGATGGTTTCTCTTAAGAGATGCTTAGTTTTCAAGCATCCTGCGCATCTGGCAGAGACTTGCTTCTTTACTTGACTGTATGCCACACAGAATTGCAGTTTGACTTGAGCAGCTGTATAAATTCCATAATAAAATAAAATAAAATAAAATAAAATAAAATAAAATAAAATAAAATAAAATAAAATAAAATAAAATAAAATAAAATAAAATAAAATAAAAATAAAATAAAATAAAAAATAACCACCTTCCCTCACCCGTAGCCAAATCTTTCTTATTCCAGATTTGATTGGCCAGGTATGTTGCACAAACAGATGTGATTTTTCAGCCACAAGATGGTTTTCCTGGTTCTGCTGGGAGGTATGGTTTGTACGTCACAGTTCATGGCTTAGCATTGCATGTGAACCAGGGCACTGTGGCTTGCTCAACAAAACAGGGTTAAAAGAAAACACGGTCTGGCATGAGGAGGGAACCCAAGTACAACATTGCATCATGAAACCTGAGTGAGTCCAGGCACCAAATCAGGGACGGAAGAATCAAATCCCAGATGGAGGTGGAAATGGTTTGCTCCTCCTGCTCTCCTTCCAGGCGGAAAGGCAGCATTTCAAATGACAGAAGCAGCATTGCAACCATGCAACGAAAATTGTGGCCCTTCTGTATGGGCGTGGCAAAGTTGCAGGTCTGCACAAAAGGGGTGGAGCTTGCACGGTGATGACACAATGCTGTTTTCCTCCTTTGCACAAAAGGCTTTGGTCCTGCAGACACCCTTCCTTCTTGCTGCAAATTTATTCAATGTTCTGACGTTTCAGAGATGAATTTCTCATTCCATCTATCACGCTGCAGCCACCCTCTAACAGTAATATTTATCTGATTTACTACCACACATCCCCATTTGGGGAACGGATACCCTTAAAAACCAAGTGTGTGATTTTATCACTAGGGCCTGCTAACCCTTGGCCACATTCAGACCAGAACAGGCTCCCAGAAACAGTGTGAGTCACCTTCTGTCTATGCAGGATGGGGGTATTTTTATTTTTCGTTTTTGCATATTAACATGTGGTTATCTAAACTGAGCTGGGCAACCTGCTAGCCTCCAGGCAAAACATTCCATGCAAATATTCTCTCACCAGAAGCTGTGGGATGGAATAAAAAGTGAGGTGCATAGTGATAAAGGGTAACATTTGAAAAATGCCCTTCTAATGAGTTTTTGGACCTATCACAGGGACCGGATTCCCTCCTCTGCAGCTCTTCAAGTCTCATCATTTATGGAGAAGAGGATGACCTTAAAGGTCCTTTCAACCAAGCCATGAGGGTTAAACACAAAGCAACAGGATGCTTTCCTAACAACTTGCAAATTCCATGGTTCCAATTTTCAGAGATGCTAAAAGGCAACTGAAGCGTAAGGCATTCCCCAGGCCAGAGCAAGAATTCTCAACATTTTTGGGCGGCGAACACTTTGGAATTTTGAACTTATGTCAACAGATGGCCAGTGGCGGTCTTGGAGCTGGGGTGACATTTGACTCTACAGAATTTCTAGCTCTGGCTTCCCATTTTTTAAGCTGAAAGATGCTTCAACTGCTAAAATAAAAACAGAGGGGGAAGAGATGGAAAGCGACACCAAGGGAAGTTCCGACAGCTCACTAGGGTCCTTGGCTGCCCTACTGATTCAGAGAACAGATGTGCGACCTGGCAGTGTATGTGACTTTTGAATAAGGGACCAGGGGCTGCCCTTTAAAAATGGGCAGGATTATGACAGATACGGGTTCAAGGGAGAATCACATTTAAAGCTCTGGAGAATTCACATGCAGCTCTGATGCCATAATTCTATGCTAATTTCTGTGGACTGAATAGTCTCCGAGGATTTTTTTATAAATCACATTAAATACAATCATCAGTTCATGCAGCAACAATGACTGTTAGCAGCTGTCACAAAAGGGAGGATATACAGTGCCAGATGATATTGGGGTGCATCCATCCTGGGAAAATATATTGCAGATATAAAAGTCTCCAGTGCCTCAAATGATTTTGCATCCTGGCTGTGCAAGGTTTTGGTTCCGATTCCGAACTAGAGAGCAACCGCATGATTCTGGAAAGAGATGCAGCTGCTTTAAAGAGCTGCAGTTGGGTGGGACATTCTGTGCATTACAAAGCACCTTTTCCAACTTGTTTCTGAAGTGCTGCCCAGTCTTTTTCAAGAAATACTCAGCTAAGGGGTCGTCTAATTCAGTAGAAAGATGCTCCTTTCCCAAACCCACTTTCAGACCTCTGCCATCTTCCATAAAAGGCACCCTTGTCTTCACACGCACGCTTCCTATTTATGGTTTTCTGCAGATTTTAAAGGCGCACTGGAGCCCAGCTTGCAACTTCTAAAAGCAACAGGGGAAATGACTGTAAGGTACCAGAGAATGTGCTCGGGGCAAGGTAGGTCCAGCCTCTATTCTTTCCATGGGTGTTTTCTTCAAAACTAAACAATGGCATTCATCGAGGCAAAGTCAATCCATAAACAAAAAAGCAGGACCTGCATACGAATGAAGCCGCAACTTCACAATAAGCAGCCAGCATACATCCATTTCTCCACCCCCAACCCCGTTTCCAAATTATAATGTGCTAAATTTAGTTACTGCTGTGCTAACCCTTGCACTCCAGCCCCTTCCTTCTCCCTTTCCCCTTTCCCCGCATTCATCTTACATCATTGTCAACCTACATTTCCTCCTGAAGGGGGAAGGCAAATTCCACCCGCGTTGGGAATGTACGAGAAGAGCCAGGGTCCACTTTGCAGGGCCTGTAAGCCACACAGGGAAATCTAGATACTCCTCTTGATGTCCAAACATTGCAATGAGAAATGGCTGGATGAGGACTGGGATGCAAACTTGCAAGAAAACTGCAGTTTTGCTAACGTTTGCCCAGCTAGGTGGCAGCACACGGTCAACCTTGGTGGTTCTCAGGAAGCTTAGCCAGGTTGTACCCAGTTAGTATTTGGGTAAGAGACCACCAGAAATTCCAAGCTTGTAGGCTAGGCTGGAAGGTCAATAAATGTCCACAAAGACGACAGAGACAAACTACTTCCCCACCATCGCTACAGGTATAAATGCTTGTAGGAATCATAACCACTGGGCTTGTACAAGGAACCCAAAAGCTTCCCTCGATGTCTTCAGAATAAGCTCTTGCATACAACGGCATATGTCTGTGAGTGTATGTGGGCAGGGCAAAAGCATTTACATGAGAAATTAAGCCTGGTTTGGCACTAGAAACATGAGTGCTGTGCCAGCCAACACAAACCCAAACCACGTGTGTAGGCTGCGAACTTGACAACAATGTGGAGGAGAGAGGGAGGGAGCAGTCAACAGTGGCCCAACTGGTTTTGAAGCCCACGGGTGTGAGAAAGCTATGTTCTTATTTCAACAGATATGGAAAAAAAACAACAACATATAGCACCCAGATGATCCTGAGTGATTTTTGTGGCTTTGTAGAGCTTGTGCTTTGCTCTCTGATTTAGGTGATCACCTTATCCTGGTATAAATCTTATTTACTCACTTCTAAACAACTGCAAAAGCTCACCATGAAAAGGATCAGTGGGCAAAAGAGATAAGTTTATTCCATAATTTAATATATTAGTATGGTTGATCGCACAGTCAGCCCACTTCAATTTAGACTGAATTTGGCATTTTTGTCCACCTATCGAGTCCTATTATTATTATTATTATTATTATTATTTAGATTTCCCTGGGCCTGCTTGAATTGCACAATTAAGTGCACACAACCATGAAATCAAAGACAGTGATCCAAGATAATCACAACTACCTTCACATGCAATCCTACCTTAAGAGTCAATTCCCAGACTGATAAAAGATTCTGCAACTTCCTCCTTTCCGGATCCTAAGAAGGCTGTTAGAAAGGAAACCAGAAAGTCTCCACCCTCAAGTACAAATTGGTTCTACATGGGAAATCTGCTGGAATTTTTGCCACTCACTCCCACTCTCTGCAATAAATCTCACCAAAGACAACCCTGTCAGAATCATACTGTGAAGGAATCACTCTGGGTTTTAGGCAGCTGCCAAGAAGTCAGACACCTACAGTATAATGAGAGTTATTAATTAGTTATTAATGTCTGTCTTTGTTTACCCTTATCTAGATGCCATCTAGGGCCCAATTCAAGATGTTGGTTATCACCTTTAAAGCCCTACATGGCATGGGTCCAGATTACGTAAGGGACCGTCTCATCCCCGTCACATCAACCAGTCCCACCCACTCACGCAGAGAGGGCATGCTGCGGACCCCATCTGCAAGAGAATTCCATCTGGCAGGGTCCAGGAGGCGGGCCTTCTCTGCAGCAGCTCCCACCCTCTGGAACATCCTTCCCCCAGAAGTGAGGTTGGCCTCCTGTCTTCTGGACTTCAGGAAATGGCTGAAGACCTGGTTTTGTCACCATGCCTGGAGTGGGGAGAGGAAGACCCATTCCTGGGGCTGGTTAGTTCCCTAGCCCTGCAGGGACCAGCCTTATCCCTTACGGGCTGAATTTGATCTGCCCTTATTTGGATTTTATTGTGTTTTATATTTATTGAAATATTGGTATTATTTATAATTTTACTGAATTTTAAATTGTTTTTACTGTGAACCGCCCAGGGTCCCCCATGTGGGGGAGACAGGCGGTGATAAAAATGCGACAGACAAATAAATAAATAAATCTAGTCAAAGGACCCTAGGCCGGTTACAGATCTGCCTGGCGTTGACTTAGCGCGTTGCGTGAGCCCCGTCAGTAGTGACACTCAGTCGAGCACTGCGAGGCAAACCGTGGCTTGGTCTGCCTCAGAGCACAGTTTGGCTAATTCAGTACGGAAACTGCACCCACCCGCTGGGAGAATCAGTCAAAACCACAGAGCAACCAGGTAAGACTCTGTGGGGGAGCATCCTTACCTGTAACATTCTGCTGTATATCCAAGTTGACGTTCACGAAGAATCTGATGCTGTCCCCTGACACAATTGAGGAATTGACGGTGTCAAAGAGTTCTTCTCCGCCGCCTTCTTCTTTGCTCTCACAGCCATCGTCCGTATCGCATTTAAGGTAACCTGCCAGATGAGAATATCTGTCATTGCACATTTCCTGCCACACTTCTCACGCAACCAAAGCCAAGCCTTAACGGGATCCTGCTACCGGCAGAACAAAACGGCATTTTTATTCTATGCAGGTGATGCTCTTCCACAAGAGAGTCTTCAAAATATTCTCTGAGCAAGGCCAAGAAATGTCTAACTCATGGAAAGGGAAAGGGGAAGTGGAGAAGCATTAGGGTCCCAAAAACACATTGATTCAGGGCTGGTGCGTGTCATCTTGTTTCACAAAACAGTCCCATGATACATGGTTTCAGGAACTGAAACCCCACAAAAATGCATGTTCTGAAAATTATTCATGAAGTCAAGAAATCTAGAAACAAACAAACAAAAAAAACAGCCAAGAAACTCGACTTTTTAATAAGGGTGGTTTTTTTTAAAAAAAATTCTGGTTCTGAGCAAAGGCCAGAGAAAGGTGTAACTTTCATGTCATCAAAAGCAGCCGTTGTTCGTTGACTCCTGATTTTATTCTAAGTGTGGATTCTTTTATAAACCACTTGGAGACTCTTCGTCAGGGCAGCTTATAAACTGCAGTAAATAAAGTAAATGAGTAACAAAGGAGCTAGGCGAACAGGTCTCCCCAAGATTTGGGGGGCTTCTATTCTCCAAATGCTCCAGCTAACATAGCCCAGTCAGAGGTCGCGACAGATGGAGAAGACCAATTCAGGACTCTCAATTTCTCCCTTATACAATCTGTTTTTTTGGCTGCACAGCACAGGGATCAGTGCTGGGGCCAAGATTAATCAACATTTTTATTAGTGATGGGACTGATAGGCTGCTTACCAAATCTGTGGATGACACAAAATTGGGAGATCTGGCCCACACCCAGAATGACAGAATGAGATTGCAGGAGGCTGGGCTAAGATGAACAAGATGTCCTTTAACAGAGAGGAACATAGGGATAAAAAACATAGGAAATACATATAAGATGGGGACTCACGCCTTGAAAACCCTGTACCTGAGAAGGACCATGGCCTTGCCAAGCTAAACATGAGTCAGCGGTGTGAGACAGCTTCTAGAAGGCTGCATCAGATGAAGCATCATATCGAAGACACCTGAAGCCATTATTCCTTTCTACTTGGCACTGGTGAGACAACATCCGGAGTCCTGTCCACGTCACGTTTCCAGAAGGCTATACTGTCAATTGGAGAGTGTTCAGAGGAGGAGACAGAGATGATATGGGGACCTGACAACGTGCCTTATTAGGCCAGACTAAAGGAACTGTGGATGTTCAATCGGGTGGAAAGACCACAGAGGTAAGACAGGATAGTCTTCTGGTACATAAAGGGCAGCTACGTGGAGGATGGTCAAGAACTCTTTTCCATGGTCACAGAAACTAGAGCAAGTATAAGTGGTAGCTACCTAGGTTTTGCTTAAATATAAGAAAAAGCTTCCTGATGTTAAGTTGCATAAAACAGTGGATGGGTCTACTTATGGAGGCTGTGGGTCCTCCATCTCTGGAGGCTTTCAAGAAGAGGCTGGACAGCCACCGCTCACCACTGGTTTTCCCCCACAGTGCAAAAGCTGGACTACATGATCCTTGTGACCCCTTCCAACTCTACAGTTCCATGACTCACTTCAGATTCAATTCAAAAACAGCAAATAGAGCACCTCTCTGGAAATCTCAGCTGCTAGCCAGGGTGGCTGTGGCCAGCACAAAGCACTAATTTCCCAGAAGGCAAATGGGAAATTGCCATCCCTCCCCTGAGATGGGTTGTTTTGTCTTTTTCTTTGGATAGGTGGGCGCATATCCAAAAAAAAGCATTCTATTTTCTACAAAGACCTATCAGACCTTTACTGGGCCCAAAAGCATTCTTGCAATTAAAAATAACGCTAGTTGCTCATAAAGTGCTTTGCAGCAGCTTGCTGGCTTTCCCTTTAATGTTATTTTAATTAAGAAGAATATATATTACCAATATTAAGCCAGGTGAAGCAGGCACCAAGAAATACCTGGAGCATTTCCCTGAACAAAACTGAGGCTTGAAGCACAGAGTATCTGATGCTAGTCCCATGCAGCATGCCTGCAAGGTGATGTTGTTGTACACAGGACCACAAATCCTGTCATCCCCAATCATCCCAAGCAGGCTAGGAAGATGGTCTCACACACCTGGAAGATGCCAGGCTGTGGAAGCTGAGTACACAAAGATACGTATCAGGTTCAAGGGGTTAAGAACACGTTCACTTGGACTGAGAATTGCCTAAGCAGCCAGCTTAGATTGTTGCTTCCCTGCAGAAAAGCAACCAAAATAAGAATGGTTTAAACCATTTGATGAGCACCCATCTCCAAAACAGCAGAAGAACAATTACCGAGATAAGTTGCGGGTGATAAATATCTCATTTTAGCATATTCCCTCAAGGGTTTCTAAAACAATTCAGCTCAGTGACAGATGAGTAAGGGAGCCTGACGCAGCACTGACATGAGCATCCTGCTCTCTTGCTCCACCAGAACCTCAGGAGCTCCTGCAAAATGCCTCCACTTTGTCCCCCGCTCCAAAACTCAAGGGCATCTTTGCAAAAGAAGCATGCCTGCAAACAAATGTGCCATGCTAAGCTGAAACGTAGCTCATTCTCGGCTAGGTGTGAACTCAGCTACCATTTTTTAAATCCGTTGTTTATAGCACCATATCCAAATCAGGCCATTGTGGCTTGTATTCAAGCAAACACGATTAAACCAAGTCTGGGTTGGAGTGAAGAAGAAGAGCCTGGGTCCCTATTTACACAAGCTCTATCTGCTCACTCTCCCTTGGAAGCAAAGGACATCTTCACCAACTCCTCGCCCATTTCCAAATGTGACCATCCACCTCTGCAGGGAAATTTACAATAAAATAGCTTTTCATTACAGGGCATTACAAGAGGAAGATCTCTACTGTGATCAAGGACATCCCCCCTTTCTGGAAAGTGTGAGCTCCAGCCTGATTTGACTGTCATTACGAGATTCAGTTCTAACCCCCACTCAAAAATCTCACTGCATTCTAATTCAAACCTGTGAAACAGATCTCAGAGATTCTGTGGTTTGTCTGGTGTCTTTCGGGAAGAGCCCAGCAGGCATTTGAGGATTCTGCTGGGTGCCATGGTTTCTTCTGGCTAGAAACGTAGCTGTGGGCATAATAATTTCAGACAGGAGTGGGAGATGCAGTTAGGTTTTGGAGAACTGGAATCCTTCCATACTCCACCGTAGGAAGGAAGGATGGGAAGAACAGAGACCTTTCTTTACAAACTGGTGGTTCGGTTTTGTTGTCTTCCAGCCAAATTCTGAACCTGCTTTGATCAATGATGTTCCTTTACTGCAAGGCTGAATTTAAATGCTTCCCACTTGGCCAAGGGGCCACACGCAATGCCTCTTTAGTTAATGGAACTTGTGGTATCCCAGGAGATGATGATGATGATGATGATGATGATGATGATGATGATGATGACGACTTCCAGATGAAAGTATTTTTGAAAAAATTAAAAACTGATCCAGTGGTGGAAGAGAGTCACCAACATGGTCTATTAGCTGGTGACAAGGAGATCCAAATAGCCACATTCAGAGGCAGGGGGAAAAATCAGAAGGAATCTGGCAGCACGTTTTCCAGCTCATGAAACCTTATGGCTTTTAATAAAATTTGGTGGTTTGGAAAAGATGCTACCAGAGTCCTGATTTTGTTGCTACCAAAGCTGGCTGGGGAATTCTGGGAGTTGAAGTCCACACATCTTAAAGTTGCCACGGTGGAGAACCACTGCTGTAGACCAATACGGCTCTTCTGCAATTCAGGGACAGAAAAATTCTGATACCACCCCGATGGTGGTCAAGGAATGTCCACCTGGCTGATCAGGGAATATTAAACAGCCTTTTGGGGTGACCCAACCGTTAAGGGAAAGCAACCATTCCCACCAGCCCCCAGGAATTTTGAAACACCCCTCAAGATCGCAAGGCAACATCGGCACACCCAGAAAGCCAACTCAGCTTCTTCAGAACCGGACTTCCACCTCTCCTGACCTGAAATTAGGAGCTTAATTGAGACATGCAACCACAAACAGCCTCTGGAGATTAACAGTTCAAGCAAAGAGTCCCCTTTTGGGGAGAGATGGGCGGTGATAGAAATTTGAAGAACGAATGAATAAATAAATTTGCAACATGTCATTCCTCCCATCCAAGGTTTGCAATATTTATTTATTTATTATATTTATTTATAAATTTATTCACCGCCCATCTCTGCCTCATGGGGCTTGCTCATCAAGCCACATTTTCAAGAAAAACAAAGAAGCATCTGAGCTCCCTGAGGTTTATAAATAATGTAAGGGAATAAACCCAAGGTTTCTTCTTTGGCCGGAGAAGAAAGGAAAATTGGAACAAATTTAGATGGAAAAGTCCTTAGACGCTGCTGGCTTGGGAAGGCCAATGTTGTTTTCCTTCTCATTTTGGCACAATAAAAAATGACAGACTGCTGCGGGGGGAAATCTCCGCTACTGGGCATGCATTTATTGTTCTTGTTACACCGTGCTTTTAGTTGCTGTTGGCTGCCTGGAGTCACTACAATAAGGAAGGGCGGTCATATAAATTGAATAAAACCAATAAAAGATAAATGGGACACTCTAAGATAAATAACATTGTTATTGGCACAGGTCTTAAAGGAAGTTCAGGAAAACATTTCAAAGGGGCAGCAGTCCTTGGACAGGGGAAGAAATAGGGAATGAATGATCGTTTATTCAATCATGGGCAAGATTCTCATTTATGAGTAATTGCACTTACTGTGAAGGTAATTTTCTAATTACCAAACAAGTGACACAGAGGTGTGAATCATCATCCATATGAGACAAGTGGACCAATTTCTCTCCATCTGGACATCCTCCAGATGTGTAGACTTCAACTCCCAGAACTCCCCAACTGGCACGGCCTTTGCTGAGGATTCCTGGACCTGAAGTCCACACATCTGGATGGGGCTCAGGTTTGAGAAAACACCACTAGGGAATATAGGAAACGTCGAGAAATCTAACTAGCAAATATAATAAATAAATCTGGTCTTTCTATTGCAATTGTTTTATGGTAGTGCGATGTAATTATTGCATTATTTTTTATACTATAACTTGCCTTGACAGCTCTGAGAAAGCTATGTATTTAAAAAAAAATTAAGTTAAGACTGCCCCTTTGTTAGGCACAAATTAAGCAAATACCTTTCAAAACAGACCACCGTCTGACAACCAGCTTCTGTTCTGATTTTTCCAACACCCACCTTCAAGAGGGGGTCAGTGGCTGGACTGGATCACCCGCCATTGGCTTCTATTAAGTTTGGTCATCAAGCAGATTATATTTGCTTCCCCTCCTGACTTCGATTCAGCAGTGACAACAAAAGTGTACTTAAAACTACTGGCCCCATTCCAACTCCCTGAGTGACATTTCCTATCCAGCATACAAGAATCTACATGACACAGCAGGAGGGCAAAAATGCATTGAATACTTTTGGAAATGGGATGAAAGGGAAAGATTCATTTGTTCCAGAACTGGACAAAATACCCTGAGGGAGGGGCCAGTTTTGCAAGGAAGGGGTTGAGGGTATGTTGGTGAGGGGAACAGGGATGCTTAACTCTTTCCATGCCAGTGGTTTTACTGCTAAAACTCATCACAAACTTAAGCAGCTGCGTGGCCAACCTCATTAGCCACATCTGTACTTGCCGATAACTCTGGTTCCAGGAATGCTAGTGGGGGTTAAGAACTGCTATGAGGGGGTTTCTGGAGAAGGGTCGAGACCCCCTGTTCCACCCATTCCTCTTCCCCCAAATAGCCCATTTCCCAGGCAGGCCATTGGGCTAGTGCTACCTACGTGGCCCTTAAACATGACTTGCTTGCTCTGAAATTCAGCCCGACAATTTGAGCGTGGGCTGCAATCATCACAAAGAGCATGTTGGGGACTGGGTGGGTTGGCTGGCAGGGAAGACATGGAGTACCAAGCATCAAACCTGTTGGGTTCTTGGTGCTCTCTGAACTTGATTGTTTTCTTGCAGACATTCCATTACCAGGCTAGCTAACGTCATCAGTGTGAGGGAGAGGGGAGTTTGGTGGCCGGGCAAGCTATTATATATAAACAGCCAGCAAACTCTCCCTCACAGTGATGATGCACCAAGAACCCATCAGTTCAACCCTGACCTACAAGTGTTCTCCTCTATTGGAATCAAACATTGTTGGACCCAGAATCAAAACACTCCCACCCCAGTTCCAGGCATCGCCAACAGCAGATGTTTCTTAGGCCATCAAATCACAGAGCATGGCCTCCTGCAATGAACTTCAGCTGTCCCCAGCCCAAACTCACAAACAGCTGTTTCTATTTCATTTGTTGTCTTCTCCTGAACCGCAGTTAATAGCGTAGACATAGAGTTCCCCATTGGGGGAGATGGGCGGTAATATAAATTCAACAAACAAGCAAATAAAATAGACATGTCTGATGCCATCATACCTTTGAGAGAGGCAGGTGATGTTCCTCAAAGTCAACAGACCCAAATTGCAATTGCTAACCAGAAGACACTATAAATACACAAAGGACTTTTTCATACTTGCGTCTAATCTCAACACAAGTGTGCTCTGATAACATCTTTTTGGGGGGATTTTTTGAGAGAGGCTTAAATCTTCTTCAGCTATGCTGGGTTAGAGCAGGGTTCCCCCCTTCTTCCAACACAATCCAGGGGCAACCTCAAGGTGTATGAGATCTGTGAGGCCTTGTCCTCCATGATCTTGAAGGGAAGTCAGGGGACTGGCAGAGACTGGGAAGAGAAGCAACAGAGGCAGGAGAGGGATTGGCAGTGGGGACAACCAACCATCACACTGGTCTAGTTTTCTGCTGACTCATGGTGGGTGGACTGCAGCAATGGGGAAAGACACAAGACACCGCACAGCCCCAACACTGGGTATGGTGAGGGGCAATGGAAGTGTACATTCCCCACTCTTAGTCCGCCACAACCAGAATGCAAAATGAGCTTCCTTAGGTAGCAAACATGGTTTGGTTTGAACAAGGGGAGAAACAACATTTTGTCTTCTGTAGGTCACATTCCTGGGCAACATCAGAGAACCAAATAATGCTTTTCCCTACATTTACCCTTGCAACCCGAAGTCTAGCACTGCAGATTCTAGGCAACCTATTGATAAAAAAGAATAAGGCTTAACTGAAATACATTAAACAAAACTTAAACAACAGACAAAAGAAATTGTAACATATCTAGAGTTAAGGACTGGCTCCACTGGGAGGGGGTAGCTCTCAAACAGTTCCCAACCATCTTTAGTAGTAGATACAGATCGTGTGTGAATTATATTTAGAAGCAGGAAGCCTCTAAAGCAACCATCGCTATTGAACTTCAACTCCCCATTGGCTGTGGATTATGGAAACTGAAGTGCAACTCATCTGGATGGCACTAGGTATGAAAAGCTACTCTAGAAGGCAGCTAGCAAGAACCCTCTTTAGACTGATAGGCCAGATTGGGTAACGAGTTCCCCCCAGCATAAAAACTTCTGAATGAAGGTTCCTTATCAGAAAACACAACTGCCAAAGGCTTTTCCTGCAGATATCCCTTCGTAATCCACTTACGCCCTCAGATCAATCTTGCTCTAAGCTTCACTTCCCACCAATAATACTTTGACCATGTCAGGAAATGTATCCAAATGGACAAATAATATTCATCATGATATTCAAGTATTATCTGGACAACTGTACCAACTGCAGAAAAAAATCAATCAAATACATTTATTTATTTATTTATTTACTTACTTACTTACTATCCCGCCTTTATTATTTTTATACATAACTCAAGGTGGCGAACATACCCAATACTCCTTCCTCCTATCTTCTATTCCTGTATTTTTAAAAAAAAAAAAATTATCTGTGCTGTGATAACGCACGCAATAACAGCACATGGCTCTTCCATCCTGAATGTCACTACAAACTAAGCACATCACAAATGCTGCTAATATTTATGCCAGCTCCTTTTAATAATTCCTTCCGCTCTCAAACAGCCCATGAAAATTAACACTGATGAAAAGAATCGCTCTTTTCTAAAGGAGAATTTTACAAAACAGCTTCTGAAACAATCATTAGCAAAGCTGTTATGCAAAACATGTTTGCAATAATGCAAAAATGACAGCTACAGTACTGCCTAACAACATAAACACATTTTTTAAATCTTTATTTAAGTAATGAAAGCAAGAAAGAGGAGATGCTGAGGCTATACCTGATTGCTTTTCATAGTACATCAACATCACATATCTGCAATACAGGTAGTCCTTGACTTATGACCACAATTGGGACTGTAACTTCTGTTGCTAAGTGAGGCAGTTGTTAAGTGAGTCATGCCTGATTTTACAACCTTTTTTGTTGTGGTCATTAAGCAAATCACTGTGGTCATTAAGTGAATCTGGCTTCCCCATTGACTTTGGGGGAATGGTTGTAAGTGCAAGGACCAGTTGCAAGTCACTTTTTTCAGCACTGCTGTAACCTCAAATGGTCACTAAACAAATGGCTGTCAAGTCAAAGACTACCTGAACCAATCTGGGTTTCATATAACTCCAACCTGAGCTGCCCTCATTTTGGTTCTCTAAAGCAGTGTTGCTCAACCTTAGCAACAGTGAGGTGTGTGGACCTCAACTCCCAGAATTCCGCAGCCCACACATGGAAGTTGAAGTCCACACATCTCAAAAGTTGCTGAGGTTGAGCAACACTACTCTAAAACACCCCCTGCACAATGCAGCCAGCAGAACCACACCGATTCTTTTAATTAAATCAAACTGTGGTCACCTACACACGTTTGGATGACCCCAGCACAGAAAAGGTGGCCTTATCTAATAATACGTTCTGCAGTTTGGACACCCTGCCAGCAGTCTCTGATGCCACCACAGTGAAAGACCTCAATCATGCCACCCTTTTCCTCTTTACTGAATGCACGCTGTGAACATCTGTTACACAAAGAGCGATGAGCTACAGGAAGGTGAGGCGCAGCCTTCAGCACCAGACATCCTGAAGCTTGTCCTCCAGATGTGTTCGAAAAAACTTCTAAAGCTGGCTGCATGTTGTAATGCCAGCATACCTGGAAAGGACCAGCAGGGATAGTGCCACACTGCTTGATGTCTATTTACCTGGACTAATTCCTATCTTACATCTACGTGAGTAGGACGTCTAAGAACTTGTTCAGAGGAAACTAACAAGAACAAGACACCCCGTTTGGTGCAGTGGCTAAGAAGCTGGGCTGGAAACCAGGAGACCGAAAGCAGTTGGATGGCTTGGACCAGCCCCTCTCTCCCTGGGCCGAAAAACCCACCTCACGGGGTTCTTGTTGCAGGGGGCATAAGGAGGAGCAGCATTAGGTATCCTACCTTGGGTTGGCCCAAAATAAAGCAGAATATCAATGAACAAAAACAAACTGAGATCGCAACTGGATATTTGGCATCTATTTGAAATATAGAAATATGAAAAAGATAGAGCAGGCACTTTTACAACTTTCCTATCTGTGAAACAGCTCCATGTTGGATGTGGCCAGCCATCAAATACCCATCTAATGCAAGAAAATCTGGGCAGTCTCTCCCTAGCTCTACTAATCACCTCTGCCTTTTCTCTGCAATCAGATCTGGACAAGCAGCAACTAGAACAGTGTTTCTCAACCTTGGCCATTTTAAGAGGTCTGGACTTCAACTCCCAGAATTCCCCAGCCAGCCATGCGAGGAACACTGTACTAGACAATAGAAAAGGCCTCCTTGCTCCTTCCCCTGATTTTAGCAACATCCAACTTGATAAGGAGTTTTGCCAAGCGTGGAAGTTTGCAGCTCTTGGGTGACACTTTAGCTGCTCTTAATAAAAATACAAGCCCTTATATGGATGTTGGATTTCTTTTCCCCAAGGATCTGCATGCCTATGATTTTACTTGGATCCTCAGGAGAAGGGTGATTCTCTACAACACAAACAGAGAACTTCACATTTTGAGTCCTGAAACCATGCCAGCCAGTAGAGTTGTTTATTCGTTCAGTCGCTTCCGACTCTTCGTGACTTCATGGACCAGCCCACGCCAGAGCTTCCTGTCGGTCGTCAACACCCCCAGCTCCCCCAGGGACGAGTCTGTCACCTCTAGAATATCATCCATCCACCTTGCCCTTGGTCAGCCCCTCTTCCTTTTGCCCTCCACTTTCCTCAGCATCAGCATCTTCTCCAGGGTGTCCTGTCTTCTCATGATGTGGCCAAGGTATTTCAGTTTTGCCTTTAATATCATTCCCTCAAGTGAGCAGTCTGGCTTGATTTCCTGGAGGATCGACTGGTTTGACCTTCCTGCAGTCCAAGGCACTCTCAGAATTTTCCTCCAACACCACAGTTCCAGAGCATCGACCTTCCTTCGCTCAGCCTTCCTTATGGTCCAGCTCTCGCAGCCATATGTTACTACGGGGAACACCACTGCTTTAACTATGCGGACCTTTGTTGTCAGTGTGATGTCTCTGCTCTTAACTATTTTATCGAGATTGGTCATTGCTCTTCTCCCAAGGATTAAGCCTCTTCTGATTTCCTGACTGCAGTCAGCATCTGCAGTAATCTTCGCACCTAGAAATACAAAGTCTTTCACTGCTTCTACATTTTCTCCCTCTATTTGCCAGTTATCAATCAAGCTGGTTGCCATAATCTTGCTTTTTTTGAGGTTTAGCTGCAAGCCAGCTTTTGCACTTTCTTCTTTCACCTTCATCATAAGGCTCCGTTTCAAATGCAAAAAGTACTGCACACCACTACAAATATTTAATTCTGGTCTCTTTGAAACCCGGAGCCCATACAGTACTTCGTCTAAAACAGTGTTTCTCAGCCTCAGCCGGCTGGCTAAGGAATTCTGAGAGTTGAAGTCCACCCATCTTAAAGTGGCTGAGGTTGAGAAACACTGGCCTGGAATATGACCACAGATTTCGAGACTAATGCCTCTGAATTTCCAAAGGAGATGCAACTTTCATGCCTTCTACCCAAACATTAGATTTAACTCTGCTGCTAAGAAATGCGTTTGGCCCACAATTTCCCTTTGAACGGGGTTCTGAAATTACAGATTTCATGGCTGGGATAAATAGGGTCCACTTCTTGCTGTCTGTGCTTTGTGGCCATCTTCTTCTTTCTCTAATATCTCCCCCGACAAAGAGTTTTGCAGAATTCAAAACTCTGCCCTCTCTGCTACGCCGTTTGGGTTGGTCAAAATGCAAAGGCCTTTTTCCAGTTGTGAAAATATATCTTCCTTCGGACTCAACACGTTTCAGGAAACTTTAACTACATTTCTTGTTATGAGGTGATGGACCCAGACTGCCATTTGCAACAGCCCAAGATTGAAGTTGGGAGACGCAAAGGAAGGAAGAGAAATTGCAAGGGGAAAGTGAGTGGAATGTGCTCTCCAAGGAAATATTCTACATTATGGAGACTTCCAGCCCTGTGTTTGGAATTTTGCCCACTCTGACTCGGCGTCATTTCATAACCATGTTGGTGCAGAGCTTCCCCTCTGGTTTAAAATATATTTCATTTACGAAGCCAGCAGGGGAATTTGCCCTCGACATAAAAGCGCTGACTGTATAAGATGCATCTCCAATTCTCTCTGTGTTGCATTCCTCCAGCATATCGATAGACGGGCAATACCGCAACGCAATCTCCCAGTCCATCTTGAAAGATTAATTTCAGAAAAGCCTTTGGATTCATTCCAAGTCAGGCAAATAATTTGCAGCTATAAACAAGAGACAAATACCAACGTTGATGACAAAAAGGAAGCAAAACAACAAGTCGAAAATGATGAGGGCTGTTTTGGGTGGGAGGGGGAGAGAAATAAATGACAGATGATGACGGTGAACCTCCCGGGGACTCCCAAGCACCAAAGGAGAGTGGGGGTCTGGCCAACAAAATCGGGTAATGAATTCCCGAAAGCAACTTTGCAGCTGCCCAGCACTTCAGATGCCTGTCAGAAAGGCTAGGGGGGGGGGAAAGGGGGGGTCTTGGAGTCACACTGGGGGGGAAAGCTATAGAGAGCTGATAGGAGTTCAAGGCCTGCATTCAGCAGAGAAGCAGGGCCAGAACCACAGGGAGGGGGCAGTGCAGAGGGTTTTAGGGACAAAAGGATCATTACCTTGCCATGGCGCTGGAGCTTGAGCACCTCAATGATGCCATGAGCTAAACCGTGAAGGGCCACCCAAGACGGGAAGGTCGTGACAGAGAGGTCAGACTAAATGCGATCCCTGGGGAAGGTAATGGCAACCCACCCCAGTATTCTTGCCATGAAAACTAAATGGATCAGTACAACCAGAGAGGGGCCGACCAAGGGCAAGATGGACGGATGACATTCACGAGGGGACGGACTCGTCCCTGGGGGAGCTGGGGGTGTTGACGACCGACAGGAAGCTCTGGCGTGGGCTGGTCCATGAAGTCACGAAGAGTCGGAAGCGACTGAACGAATAAACAACAAAACCAATGAAGCTCCCCCACCCTGCAAGAAAAATGCAAAAGGGGGGGGATTTTATTTTATGGCCCTGCAGGCAAGCCACGGTGCAGCTTCTGAACCACCCTGTTTGCCCCCCCACCCTGTAATGAACTAAAAGTCAACAGGGGGCAGCACCTGGCTGACCATGTCTGGGCTCGGAAGCTACGAAGAGTCAGTTTGTACTAGATGGGAGACCACTAGGAAATCTTAGGGCCAGAGGCTAGAGTAAGAAATCGAAAAGCACGCCAGGAAAGGGCCACAGCAAACCACTCCTGGACTCTTACCAACCCCGCCCCCCCTGCACTGATGCGTTAACGACATCACCAGGAATTGAGTTCAATGCCAACTATACTTCACACTCTTCATTTATCCAACCTCTTGTATCGCCTGTGTCAGACAGGGGCAACAACCTGAAAGACAAGAAACTGCTAGGTGAAAAACAAACCTGGTGACTAGAATTCCCCCAATCAATCAAGGCAGCCTTCCAGGTAAGCGCCTGGCCTTCTGGGCCATGTTTTCCCGTTATTTTCCCCACTTCAGGTAAGCCCCCAGAAGCCGGGGTATAACCATCTGCATCCTGCTTCACCTGGATTCCAATAACCTCTAGTGGATCCCGCTCTTGGCAAAGGGTGTCTGGCATTGGATCAGGTGCATGCGCAAGAGTAGGAAAATCACTCTGGCTGAAAAAAGCCCACAAAGAAAAATACATTTCCTTCACTATGGTCAAAGTTTACTAACTGTATTAGCCACATCACAATACCTTTGTCTATGCAAATGTTGTTCTGCAGAGAAATATTGAAAATAGATGTTTAAAATGGCCGTATTGCTCTTCAAGATCCCTTTGTCTTTATACACAGAGAGAGAGACATAAGTCAACCCTGTTTAATAGACCTTGGTTTAGCAGACTCTGGCTACACTACATTTTTCATTTGAACTCCATCCCCATTTAACAGACTAATGTCCATTAAACAGAGAGTTTATCCTTAAATCAACAGTTTGACTGTTAAAGAGGGGTGTTACTGAAAATGTCACCCTTTTTTCAATTACATCATTACACAAATCATATAAATTAATGTAAATGACATAACTTCAGATTTAACCAGCTTTTGGGTTTAACAGACACCCTTTCCTACAGAATGGTCTGTTACACTGAGGTTTCTACAAACACATATACGTACCCTGCCAGATTTTCTTCTTTCTTTTTTCAACTCTTTTCTTTGTATCATTAACTCAATTTTCTTTTTAATTGTTTAGTGCTCATCTTGAGTGTCCCAGCCCAAAAAAATTGTTTTAAGTGGAGATCACAGCAGTTCTCTGCTACCTTCTATTTCTTAACTTCTTTGCAGAGCATTGGATATAATTGGGAAGAATGCTGATTAACACTGCTTTTCTGGAATGCAATGGTCTTTGTCTCACTGTTATCCCAGCTAGTCCAGGGACACACAAAAATTGCTTTTACACAGAGAACATATGGTATTATTTTAGAATAACGTATTATAGTATTCTACTCAACACACCACACCACTAGGACATAATTTGGAGAAAAAAAAAAGAGTGGAACTATTTCCCATTCTCCATGTCAGCCCCACTTGGATTTTCTAATTCCAACCCCGCACAGGATCTGAAAAATGTAAATGGATCTCAAGAACATCTGCAATGTGCAGGAAACCAATCAAACCATCCTTGAGGTCCCTTTCCAGCCTCTTCTTAAAAACCTCCAGAGATGGAGGACTCACAACCTCAATAGGTAGAGTCTTCTATGGAAACACAAGTTTTTCCTTATATTTAAGCAAAATCTAGGTAGCTACAAGTTACATCTGTTCTAGTTTCTGTGATCAAAGGAAAGAGTTCTTGACCATCCTCTATGTAACTTCCCTTTATGTACCTGAAGTAGACTATCATGTCTCACCTCTGTGGTCTTTAAGCAAACTGTCCCACTCTTGTATAGATCTTACTGTCAGAAAGTTTCCCTTTATGCTTAAACAAAATTAAGTCGCTATAACTTGTACCTGCGTTTTCTGGTCCTGTCCAGTCCATCTTCCCTGTAGCTTCGCTGTATGGATCTGAACATGACCCCCATGTCTCCTCTCAGCCTACTTTCCCAGATTGAATGATCTAAGTTCCTTCAGCCAGTCCTCAGAGGGCATGTCCTCAAGTCCCTGGATTATCTTGGTCAACTTTCTCTGTACCCTCTTGGGTTTGTCAATCTCCTTGTGGAAATGTGATACCCAGAATCTATACAGGACTCTGGGTGTGGTCTCATCAGAATAGTGAGGACTTCCCAATCTTTGATACAAGCCAAGTCTTATATTAGCCACAAACCAGCCTGTTTGGTTTCTCCTGGGGAGTCTTAATACTTTTTCTTACAAATAATGTGTAAACTTTGCAAAACATTGTATTCCCCCTGAGCCAAACAAAACATCTCTCTTTCATCCAGATGGTGCCATTTTGGTTATATGAGCATCCTAAGTACCTTGAGAAGAAGCTTATGTTATTATACATCTGTTAAGACTTTTCCTGGAACAGGAGGCCATTCTCTCAGTCACTCTTAGCTACGCTGCGCCTTGATTACTGCCATGTGGTCTCCATGGAGCTGCTCTTGAAGACCACTCAGAAGGGGCAGCTGGTCCAGAATGCAGTGCCTTGGGTAGTAATGGGCCATTCCAGGTGCAATCCAAGGTGCTGGTGGTCACCTTCGAAGCCCTTCATGGCTTGGGACCGGGTTACCTGAGGGACCGTCTTTTCCCAGTTGTTTCTACCTGTCCAATCTGTTCCGACAGGATGGGCATGCTCCGGGTCCCATTAGCCAAGGAATGTCAGCTGGCGGGGACCAGGAGATGCGCCTTTTCTGCCGTGGCGCCTGCCCTCTGGGACATCCTCCCTCCTGAGGTTAGGATGGCCCGGACCCTTCTGGCTTTTTGGAAGGCCTTGAAGACCTGGCTTTGTGCCTGGGCCTGGGATCCCAGGTGTGCGACGGGCCCTGTTTCCTGGTTGTGGTGACACCAACAGATTTTAATATCTCTTGGCTGCTATTTGTATTTAGTTTCTTTTGTATGGTTTTAATTGTTTGACTGTTTTTTTATGACTGTTAGCCGCCCAGAGTCACTGCTTTGAGATGGGCGGCTATATAAATTGAATAAATAAATAAATATAATAAATTCACAATGTGCCTATGTGATGCTGCTATTTCAAGGGCTGCACTGGGTACAGATTTGCTTCTGAGGGCAATTCAAGGTGTTGGTTGCCACCTTTAAAGCTGTTGGTGGCTCAGGACCTGGGCATCTTCAAAGGGACCATCTTTCCTCAGTTGGTTCTGCCCATTCAATAAGACCTAAGAGAAGAGATTCCCTTCAGGTCCCTTCACCTACAGCAGTCTTTCTCGACCGTAGCAACTTTAAGATGGGTGGACTTCAACTCCCAGAATTCCCCAGCCAGCATGGCTGGCATGAGAATTCTGGGAATTGAAGTCCACACACCTTAAACTTGCTAAGGTTGAGAAGCACAGACTTAGAGCCTGCCCTCTGCAGGGGTTGTGGCGATGACATTTTAAGTTCTGCCCTCCTTCTTGGGGGCAGCATTCCAGTGAGATCCAGATAGCCCCCACCTCACTGAGTTTTCAAGAGGCCAGCAAGACCTGGCTTCCTTGGAGGTGGGAAAGTTATGAGTTGTTCCTTTCTGGAGCCTGGAGTTTAATGAACGTAGAGCCTCCTTGATCACTAGCACTGTATTTTGTATTGTTATTTCTATTTATTATCTTATTTAATCCTTTTTACTTAATCTTATTTATGAAAAAAAAGTATGTAAGCCACTCCAATTTGGTTTTAATTGCTGTGGCATGTGAGTCCTGCGTATAAAGAAGCAATGAATAAATACATAAACAAAGGAACAAAGAAAGATGCTTGCCTGTTTCTTCAAAGAAGTACCCATTTCGGGACATCGCTGCCGGTGGACTTTCTGAGGAGGGGAAAAAAAACAGAGAAACCTAAGTTAGTTAGTAGCTCAAACAACTATTGTTTTCTTTTTAAAAAGTAAGCACTAAGTAAAAGTAAAATTAGCAAGCCTTTTTATTTACTAGATTTAGATTGCCCCTTTTTCTCCAGCCCAAGGCACTGTGCATAACACTCCTTCTTCCAATCCACACACACCCTCAAAACAGGATGGACTTGTCCTTTCCTTTTCCAACCCTAGTCCGTCCCTGGCCACCACCACACCACACCAGCATCTTCTGTTCACAACTGAACATTACAGGCATCTGCCACTGCCAATTGTCACTAGCCAGCCTATAGCCATTTGAGTCCCTTGACAACTTTTTCTTCATCAAGAGGAGGAAACATGGCTCTCCAGATTACTAAAATACATCTCCCAGCATCCCGCCCAACCGAGCACAACAGCTGCTGGAACTGTGCTCCACAGATGTTGCCCTGGGCTTTGTCCTTTTGAATGCACCCCAAGAATCTGACATTCATCTGAGGGGGCCCTTCCTATCCCATGCAGGGATCCAAATGAAAGCATCCCAAACTGACTGTTATCCAGCCACTGCTTCAACGCAGCCAGTGAAAGCAATCCCACCATCTCCTGGGGACGTACAAGGGCTGAGGTGGGCAAAGAACAGACCACACACACCCATGAACAGGCAACTTGCGTGCAAAACCAGTCAAGCAGTAGCAAGCATGTTCATTTCCAAGACGCAGACCCTCCACATTTGCAAACGTTTGCATCCTAGTTCTGCTCTGGACCAGGAGATAGGAGTCAGTTGGGTGTGCATCAGAATTCAAGCCTGATGGCTTTGCCCTAAGCCATAATATGACCTGCTTGATGTTGGCTTAGGTAGTCTGCTGCATGAATTTCAAACCAATGTTATAGCTTAGTAACGTTTGTGTGAACCCAATCCTATTGGCTGTTTACCAACTGAAACAAGGTTGAACAAATCACAGTTGATGTAATGTGGTAGCCCAGAACAATTACCACCTTAACTGTTGCTTTGGAATTTACTGTAATTGGGGAGGCTTTCTGATGAATCCTGTTAGAAACTAAGCTAGTTTCTTTTTTGGAAATGGACACTTATACAGGTAGTCCTCACATAACAACCATTTGTTTAGTGACAGTTCAGACTTACAACAGTGCTGAAAAAATGACTTACAGTTGGTCCTCAGACTTACGACCACTGCCACATCCCCGTGGTCACATGATCATCATTTGGGCACTTGGCAAACAGGTTCACATTTATGACAATCATAGCATCACATGGTCATGTAATCGCCACTTTTGACCTTCCCAGACAGCTTCTGGCAAGCAAAATCAATGGGGAACCATGTGATTGATTTAACAACCACATGGTTCACTTAATACCTGCAGTGATTCCCTTAACAACTGCCACAAAAAGGTCATAAAATTGGATCGGACTCTCTTAATTACTGCTTTGCTTAGCAACCAAAATTCTGGTCTCAATTATGGTTGTTAAGTGAGGACTATGTGTGTATCTACCACTGAACTCTCGCCTGTGACTGTAATAAACAGTGACTGTAATAAACAAGATGAGAGGTTCTCCTGTTAGAAAGGTACCCCTTGTCTACAAAATGATCAGCTACTATGTCATCATTTCTTCCAGCATTAAAAGTCTGGTGCTTGTCACACGAAAGAACCTATGAAAATGATTTTGTTCAGAAGCTTCTTGCTTTCGCTGTCTTGAAGCAAGGTGCTTCCATAAACTTCTGAACATGCATCAAACGTGTCTCTTCTTCTGGGAGTTGCATCTTGTTCTGGATTCTCAGGTTGTTGTTTTTTTCTGTGGGCCATCAAATCCATCCTCCATTCCCAGCCTCTGCTTGACAGCCTCCAGTGAAACACAGTCTACCCCATCCTTGATAATTGATTCTATGGGTTTCACCAACACCTACCATACTGTAACAATGGCTGTATCAGGTAAAGTCTTTCTAATCTTCCTTAGCTGGGAAGTTCAGGCAAAGCTCACCTTCCCTCTCCTAGTTCTCCTTTTAATGGCAAAAGAGCCAATTGCCATGATGATGGCGGTGATGATGATGATCAGCATGAAACAGGTAATGGTTAGGACCTGGTCATTTCACTTAGGATCTTACTTTGTGAACGTACACTGGTTGAATTTCAGTGGGTTGAACAAGGGCCACACCAATGGACAGGCCCCAGGGTATGTGCAAAGCTCTCCTTTGAAACAAGCTTTAAGTCCTTTTATCTAAATTAGCTTCACAAATCATGTCCTCCTTCTGTTTGAGGCTTTGGGGGATCGCAGTTGAATAAAAGCAATGCCTGCTACTCTTCATTTACAGATTGCAGTACAGCATTCATATGTGTTTGGAATTTTGTCCTATTTGCAGGTGTAGGGAGCCATGAAGATGACCTTGGAGAACCTACTCAGAAACTGTTACAACAACAACAGGTGCCAAAACAAGGAAAGTATTAGGAAGAGACTGGCTCTCCCTGTCTCCCTGGGGTGTAAGAGGGAGGGAAGGAAAAACACAGGCAGACTTGCGAGATTCAGTTCCTAGAACCTACCTCAATAAAATAGAGTTCTAGTCTTCCTGTGAAGTCAGTTTCCTGATCTGGAGACCCTCAAAGGGCTTAACATGGTCTGCTAAGAAACTCAGAGCAACAAGCACCCAAAGGCAGGCCACAATGCCATTGTACTGTCACCAATTAGTACTGATTTGTATCCACTTGGTTCACATACACACACACACCCCTTGTGCCTTGTGTGAACGTATGAGTAGACAAGTATAAAAGGAGGTCATGGGTTCTCCATCTCTGGAAATTTTTAAGAAGGAACTGGAGAACCACCTCATGGATAGTTTAACTGGTTTCCCTGAGCACCGCAGGAGGTTGGACTAAATGATTTTTGTGGCTCCTTCCAATGTCACAATTCTGGGATCCGATGGAGTATATAAGACCTATTAGGGCAGGCTACAGAAGCAGAAGGGCTTGTTCTGGAAGATTGCATCTTACGCAAGATGTGTGAGAGTGCCTGGATGAAGATATCTAAGAGGGTGCCACAACAGACAGATCTCAAAATCACACCAGTGATAGTGCCTGTGTGAACTGAATGAAGCACTGGAAAGAGTATAGGGAAACAAGTGCCGAAGATCTAAACCTTGATGGACGGGCCAAGCCTTGCTGAACATCTTACAGATGGTTGGGAACTATAGCCATCACAGAAAACAAGGGTTCTGCACAGGGATCCTATCCCGATGCTTCTGAAGCTCAGACCTAGCCAGCCAGCTTGTCATGAGTATGGATGGTGAACAGGAGGATGCCCCTATCCAGGGGGGAAAACACATGCGTAGTTTAGAGACGTTGAGCTGTCATTCAAAGAAACCCAGAACAGACCCACCTTGAGTTTTGGGGTTTATCTGTCTGAGTTTTCCCACGCTCCTTCAGTTTGGTAGGATTTTCTGTCTGCAATAGCAGTTAAATAAAACTCTAGAGACTTTCTCCTCATCTCAGCGTGGTCTTTGCGTAAGCCAGGACACAGCTAGACTGCATTGTTCAGAAAACAATTAAAATTATAAACCCAGGGCCTTCACACACTGGATAAGTAAACTCAACAAGCAACTTGGAGGGTGTCATAAAGACACCACAGGTTGCTTTTCCATAAAACGATACCCCAGATGTGAATTAGGACAACCATAATCCCCCAAAAATGTTCAAAAAACTAGGTCAGGGAAGACAGCTAACACTGCAGTGCTCAGAAAGATTTCTAAACAGAAAAGATATGTTACAGACAGCTCAATAGTCTGGATTGCACAGGATAAAATACGTGTCTCATGCCACTACATATGGTCTACAGCAGTGTTTCTCAACTATGTCAACTTTTAAGATGTGTCGACTTCAACTCGACTTCAAGTTGAAGCCCATATATCTTAAAGTTGCTAAGGCTGAGGAACAGTGGTCTACAGGGATTTATTTATTTATTTTATTTATCAATCAAATTTTGCCACCTCCCATCTCCCCCCAAAGTGGGGATTCTGGGCAGTTTACAGCCAGAATAAAACATTAAAATACCACAAAAAGTATAAATACAAATATAATATTAAAATAAATACAGTATAAAACCCAGATGATGATGCTAGTTGGAAAATCACTCACGTATGTCTAAGAGGCCATTTAGGGCGCTAACCATCTCCAGGAGTGTTTACTCCCCCTACCGCCCCAACCGAGGTGGCAAAACCAGGTTTTCAGTTGTTTACAAAAAGCCACAAGAGATGGAATCTGCCTTATCTCTGGGGGAAGGATGTTCCAGAGGGCGGGCACCACTGCAGAGAAGGCCCGCCTCCTGGACCCCGCCAGATGGAACTCTCTTACAGACAGGGTCCGTAACATGCCCTCTCTGCATGATCGGGTGGGAAGGGTGGATGTAATGGGGAAGAGGCGGTCCCTCAGGTAGCCGGGCCCCATGCCATGTAGGGCTTTAAAGGTGATAACCAACACCTTGAATTGCACCCGGAAGCAAACCAGCACCCAATGCAGTTCGCCCAGCAGTGGTGTAATATGTGCCGATCTAGGGGCACCAGTAATTGCTTGCGTGGCCCCATTTTGGACCAGCTGTAGCTTCCGGATACTCTTCAGGGGTAGCCCCATGTAGAGTGCATTGCAATAATCTATATGGGAGATAACAAGGGCATGAGTGACTGTGCAAAGGGCCTCCTGGTCCAGGGAATATGAAGTTGAGCTGTTCAAGAATAACACTAGGGCCCTTGTGGTCTGTGATATATTTGTTATTAAGGGGTGTTATTATGGGATGTTACAAAAGAGGGTTTTTACCTCTAGTCCCATCCAGCTGAAGATGTCAAACACAGCAGTGTGAAATCAAGAGAAAGACACCACCCCTCTCGTTTCTCAGATGTTACCATGCAATGAACAGTACTGTTATATATTCCTGAAAATATGCAATTTGAGAACTTTGCTGGCCAATTTCAACTTCCCTGTTATTAAAAAACAAAAAGAATGTAATAAAGTCTCTTGAGCTGTGAAGTATCCTGACTCAGCAGACTTCTCTGCATTCCCTAAACGCTTAATAATTTTTTGCCCTAGGGGGTGGGGAAGCATCCTTTAAGATAGCTTTCTCCAACTTTGTGCTTCCTTCTGATGTGTTGCACTACAATTCCCATCACCTCCAAGCTCAGAGAGATGCAGGGCGAGGATACAAGGCTGGGGAATGCTGGCTTAAGGCAATGAGACTTTCAGCCTTTTTTTTTTAATTAAAGATATTAATTATTCAGCATCCATTTACAGTCATCACATATTTCCATGCTACTACTATGCAAGCCAGATGGGTCACTGCTAATCAAACTTCACAAGACAGGGGTGAAGAATGGGGTAACAACATCCCAACCACAAAGTTGTTAAACACTATGGTGGCATTTCATGGTGCTCTTTGAGGTGAAAAGGAGAAAAACACAAAATGCTGCCTTACAATTAGCACTGTGCTGTCATTATCCAGAACCCCAGTGAGAACCTTCTTAGCTCTAAGCTACAGATGCCAGAATGTCAACGTCTACGTTAGCAGTGACAGACTCTGGATCCATTTGCACACCAAAATTAACTCCTGAGTAATAGCCACTCTTCTCCTGAACTTCTTCGTTTCAGAAAGCAACTCTTTTGATGCTCATGGGCCCATGTAACAAGGCAACTGACCCAACCAGAATTGCACATGCCAGTGAAGCAATCTGAGATTCCAGCAAAGCGTTCAATATCAGCCCAATTTGAGATATGACCTATATCTGATGACCTCAGACACCATTCCTGATGCTCCTCTGCTCTCTGTCCCACACGACTTTTTATTTAATTAAACAAAACTTAAATAAGGACCACCTCTAGTCCCTTACTTGCTTGCAGCAATGCCTTTGCAACCCATGGAGGTCTCCTGGGGAGAATAAGGAGCATGTGGGGAGAAGTAGATCACCTTTGATAAATGGGTGATTGACAGCTAGCCATGCCTCCATGGCAGCCATTTTGTAAACTGCCAAGTCCCCATGCAGCCATTTTTGAAAGTGCCACCCAACGTCCTCACAATTCCATGTACCCAGCCAAAAATGACTGCTTATTCTCCACCCCTGGATTTCCTTCCCAACACTAATGAGTAGCAATGCAGTCACTACTCAGTCTAATCTATAACTTTGTCGAAACGCTGCTGCTTTTACAGTGGTCAAGTTGGCGCCAGGTTGGCCCCAAAGCATTATCTTAATTCCATTATTGCTTCTCTTGAAAGCTCGAATCTGAAAGTCCGTCCCAGCCTCAAACACATCTCCGGTGTCAAGGCACCAATCTGACTTCTGCTTCTTTCAACATGAAAAGTAACAGAGGTAGACAAAGGAGGCTAATGAAAAATAATTGCAGCTATGCAAACACCCCAGCAACCCTGACCACGTGCAGCATAAGCCAAGAAGAACTAGCAACATTTTGCTGTGCAGAGTTTTCCTCCTCCCAAGGAGAGGAAGACCCGTCCTTGCATTTTTCCAGCCAAACAGAAACAGCTCAGGAAGGTAGTGGCTGAAGAGGCTGGCCTCCAAAAATCTCATAATCTCCTCCCAGGACAGTAAACCAACTCAGCTACAACTTAATCTCAACGTTGTGCTGGTGAGAGCCAAATCTGGAGAGATCAGATCGAACCCAGATCAAAATACAGGGCAAGCATCCTCCAGACCCAAACCCGAGAAGCCAACGGTGATAAGCTCGCAAAGCGTCACTTGCGAGATGGGTGGTATAGAAATATGAGAAATAAATAAATAATAAACACTGAACAGCGGCAGCAGGAGCCACCCAATTTCAGTGGGGTTGTTAGAAACAGAAGGCTTGACTACAGTACCGTACTCAATTCTGCAGTCGCTGATGATCCCCATCGCGAGGGTTCAACAAAAGCAACGAATCTGTCCTTGATTCTTTCCTGTTACCTCCTGCATACGGATCTGAGTTCCTAGAGAATTTTTTGAATTAAATATCTTGCAATATATTTTGCTCCAAAAGTCCATCTGGTTCGGGCATTCCTTGATGGGCTTACACCAACGCTGAACTTGGTCGCCACCTCACACACTCCCATCTCCCGTAACTTCCTAAATAATCTGGAAAAGCATCTGGCAAAGACCCCCTTTTCCCTTGTAAGCCACGCGTAGCCTGCTTTGGCCCAGCAGGCCCATTTGACCTTAGGAGACAGTATTGTAGGCAGTCTCACAAAATGGTGGAGGTGACCAGTCACAGGAAGCCCCTTCATCAGAAGACCAATGATGCAAAAGCTCCTCACCGCCTCAGTTTACATTCACCTCCTTCGTGGGCTGATGGCCACCCTTCCAACAAGGAGGCCAACAGCATTGATGGAAACAAAGATGCTATTATTGCAGAGGTTCTTGCACTGGGGATAATTAGCACCGAGCAGGTAATTTGGGCATATCCCGTGCGTAACCAATCCTGTGAGTCACTTCAGGTGAGATGGGCGGCCACATAAACTTGGCAAGTAAATAAGTAATGGAGCAACTTGGAATTGCTTGTTTGTGTGCTGAGGATTCAGACTGGGATTGCTGCTGCTGACACACTCGTGCAAAAGAGCAGAGTTTGGGTTTTTGGTGCGTGTGTGGGAGGGGGGGTAGTGACATTACTTGAGACCGGAAAAAGGGGTAACTGGGTCAGACGGTTCAAAAATGACTGTCCTAGTCTGTTCCTCTGCTACGTCGGAGGAGGAATTCCTGTTTTAAAAAAGCACTTAAAAAACATAATAATAATGTCAGTTAGGGCACACCAGCACCAAGGGACCCTCCAACTTCCCTCTGAAGATACTGACACCAAGAAGTCTGCATCGCAGAAGACCTGCTGGGCATTGCAGACATTCCTCCTATGCAAAAATATTCTGCATCCAACCAGTTAGCTTAAAAGCAGGAAGGGAAGGAACCATTCTTACATCACTCTTGCATTCTTTTGCCAGTCTGCTGCTTTTTAGAAAAGGCGCAAAAGCTGGTCTGGAACGAAACCCACGTCACATCTCTACTCCAACAGCTGCCCTGGCTGTCAGCCAGCCTCTGGTGCAGTTCAAGTCACCGGCTGCCATCTTTAAAGCCCTCCACGGTTCAAGCCCTGGATATTTGCAGGACCACCATCTCCGAGACGTGCCTGCCCACCTGATAAAATCCAGGGAAGTGGGCACCTATTGTCCCCTTGATTAGAGATTGCCACCTTTGGGGGGCTGCAGAGGCACCCCTTTGCAGTTGCCATCCCCTCCCCTGGAATAGTGTCAGTGTCCCCTTTCAATGGGTGATCAGCCCCCCAACCTTCCTGGCTTTTAGGAAATTGGCAAAACCTCGGCTGTTTCACTAAGCTGGGGTGTGGAGGGCTGGATTGAGATGCTTCTGTTTCTGGATGATGGACTTGTTTTTTGAATGTTTTGCCTCTGGCTCCCCTTTTTATGATGATTATGTACAGTTTTGGTTTTAACTTGTTTTCTGTTTGTTTCGACACAAATTATGGATTTGGGGAGTGGTATGCTGCTTGGAATCAGTGGATTGAAGCAGCCTATAACCCCTAAAAATAAGCAAGCAACGAAACAAATCTTCCACCTGGTCTTCTAAAATCATTGCCCATTTTCTTCTTTTTCATAGGCGTTGCAATGAGGGTTTTTTTTCAGTGCTTTCCCCACTGATTTAATTTAATCATATTTTGACCTTATCACTGGGATCAGGAGTTTAAGCTGCTCAGAGTCACCTTCCAAGAAGAACGGCAGGCAAGCCTTAGCAAATAAATAAAAATAAAACTTTTGTAGTTTTATTGTTTTTCTCATTTCTTTTCTACTGCCTTGGTGTTCTTTCAGCAGACAGAGAATATGTTTGTGTGTGTTATATTAACTATATAGCACAATATTAAACCATACTACATCACACTGTATTACTGTATATTACCCTTGTATATTAATTTCTGAGAGGTTTGGCAGTAAGAAACAGCCTGCTCTAACAACGTTTTTAGCCACAATTGAGAAAGCAAAAGAATCCCCAAAAGAAATCACTATGTGCTTCACGGTTTATAGAAAAGTTTTTGTGTTGATCACGTCAAGCTGTGGAATGTCCTCAGGACAATGGGAATCCCAGAACATCTCCTTGTCCTCACGAGGAACTGATATGCAAGTCAGGAAGCCACAGTCTGGGCAGAACATGGCAAAACGGACTGGCTCCAGGTTGGCAAAGGAGCAAGACAAGGCTGCATCCTCCCCTTATTTACTCAACCTGTATGTGGAATATATATTAAGGGCAGCTGGATGGGAAGAAGTTGAGTGTGGTTTTAAAACTGGAGGAAGAAACATCAATAACCTTGCACAAGGCCGATGACACCACCCTGATAGGTAGAAGCGCAAAGGATCTGCAAGGTCTAGTCAGGCCCGCAACTAGGGTCTCTGTCACCCGGGGCAAACGTGGATTCCGTGCCCATTTTGGTGCCTCCCAGTGCTCATTTTGGCACCTCCCCAGAGCAGCACCCGGAGCACATGCCCTGCCTGCCCCCCACAGCTGCGGCCCTGGGTCTAGTAAGAAAAGTCAAGGAGCAGAGTGAAAAATGAGAGTAAAATTAGATATAAAGAAGACCAAGCTAATGACAACAGGTAGAGCAACCAGCCTTAGAATTGGCAATGACGATATTGAAGCGGTGGGGAGCTTCTGCCTTTTGGGATCAACCAGCAGCAGTAAAGGGACAAGCAGCCAAGAATGCGCCACAGACTAGCACTTGGCAGAGCAGCCATGAAGGTTTTGGAAAAGATATTCAGATGCCGTGAAGGGTCTACACCTACAAAGATCAGACTCAACCAAGCCATGGTGTTCCCTGTGACACTCTATGGAAGGGAAAGTTGGACTCTGAAGAAGCAGGAGAGGAGGAGTCTTGATGCTTTTGAACTTTGGGGTTGGAGAAGACTCCTGAGAATATCTCAGACAGCTAACCCTAACTCTACCCCCACTCCTTTTTCACAGGCTTTGTGGTCCTCAATGCAAAAGGGACTGAAGAGCATTTAAAAGGAACACCTTGGAGATTACAATCAATGAGGGACAAGGCAGAGAAATCACTGGAGTGCCAGGATGCCCATGGAGTGAAGGATTAAGCTGGTTTCAAGTAAATCAAAAGCACAGAGAAAGAAAGAAAAATTGTGGTGTTTAATGTTGATGATGATGATGATGATGGAAAGAACTCTCTCTACAATCAATGCTTTTGGAAGAGGATAAACATGGTCAAGATAACTGATTATCCAGCAGGTATACCAAGGGAGGCGCATGAACTAAAGGTAAATTTAGCAACTTAGCAACAAGCAAAAAACAAGGTGCCAATATGAAAGACTGAGTACTGTGCTACAGCTGAAATTTTAGGGCGCACTAGGACAAATTTTTCAACCTGGGGCCTTTCCAAAGATGTATTTCACAACCATCCCTGGCCAGCAGTTTGCATCCCTGGAGGTTGTCATCCATAGCTGGGAAACCTGCCATGCACATAGACCTAAAGATGTGATTAGTACAAAAAAATTACTTGCTTCCTTAACACCCTGATGATGTCTGGAAGTCTATATGACACTATGAATTAATCCAATCTTATTCTCCTCCAATCTGAGTTTAGCACTGAAAGATGCTTCAATTTATACCAATTACCAATTTGGACCAGACATCAAGAGACAAGTACATAAGAAAGCCATTTGTGTGATGATGTTCTTCCCATGGTTTTGACATCATCCTGGCTCATACATCATCGTGGCTTATAATGGACACCCCATGATTTTGTTGCTAGAGTCTTCCCATGGAGTTAGCTTCCTGATGTGATCTACCACACAGGGCTAACACGAATCTTGCAAGCCTGCCTGTGTTTTCCCTTCCCTCCATCTTAAACTCCAGGGAGTCAGGTGGAACCAGTCTGAGTTTCAGAAACAGTATTAGAACCCTTCCATCTCCCTGGGTTTAACCCATGCTTCTTCTGCACCTGTGGCTAACAGCTTCTGGATGCCTTCTTCAAGGTCATCTCCATGGCTCAGGGTTGAGTTCTTGATGTTCTCTGAACCTGCTTCTCTTTCGGCAGATGTTTCATTACCAAGCTAGGTAATAATGCATCAGTGCATTATGAAGAACCCTAGAGGAATGTGTGTGTAAAGATGAGCAAGACACAGAAATATACATTTGGGGAAGCTTTAAATGCAAATGCATCAAATGTAAATAAATTGTAACTTAGACTGTTATAAATGGAATATGGCAGCAAACAAAAATAGCTTGCGAAAGATAGCAAGAAAGGGACCACTCTGGGACCACTATAACCAACAGATGATTATAATATTATTAATTACATTTATATCCAACCTTCACTCTCTCAAGATATCATACAAGGATGATACCCTTCCTTTTATCTTCACAACACCATCTCTGTAGGGTATGGTGGGCTGAGAGACCACAAGTGGCCCAGAGTCATCCAGTGAGTTTCCATAGTTTAAGTGGAAAGTTGAAACTGGATCTCCTGGATCCCGGTCCAACACCTAACCATTACACTACGCTGCCTTATGTACTTCTTCTAAGCTTCTACCAAGCTTCGAAAAAAATACGTAAGGACAAGAGTCTACTCTAGCTTGTTCTCCCAGCTGGAGGCACACTACTCCCTGACTGCGTGGAAAGTATGCCTCAGTCAAGTGTAATAACCACAGACCACCTTATTTCCACACGCATGCGTTAATAGCCTTGTAATGCTACCCAAGTGCGTCTTTCAGTAAATATTGTAGATTGTCCTAGTTCAATTATGGAGAAATTATAACAATATTTATTTCCTTTCCAATGCTGTGCTTCATGGGTTAACTCCTGATTCCCTCCACTTTATAAACACCATGCGTGATCTACACACATATTGAAAGTATCTGCAGTTATTCCATTTACAAAAAGGCGCAAACCTTCAGTTCCCTAATGATCTCAGCTGCCCTGGCCTGCAGATCTTTCAAACTCTGCTGTCTCTGTTCCCACAAGCAGCAAGAGGGACTGTCTACGCAAGGTACCAAGCGTGATGCCACCACCAGTTTCCACCAAGGGCAATCCAACAGAGTCAAGAACAACATCCTATTCTGTAGCTTAATCATATAGGAAGCTATGCTGGGGTGGGGACCAGGCCAGCTGGCATCCAGACATACACGGCCCTACAGGAATGACTGCAGAATATCCAGACACAGTCCTGCTGTAGTACACTTCTGCTGCGCCCATACAGAAAAACTGAAGTTCTTGCCCAAAGAATCAGAAGAAATCTGATGGCTAGCTAATGAATATTAAGAGGCAGAAGCTTTCATAAGAAAGAGGCAGAAGCTTTCATAAGCCTCAACTGATTTCATCATCAGATGCATGGAAATCCTACATCAGTTCAGCCCAGTGTTTCTCAGCCTTGGCCACTTTCAGATGTGTGGACTTCAACTCCCAGAATTCCCCAGCCAGCATGGCTGGCTGGGGAATTCTGGGAGTTGAAGTCCACACATCTTAATGTTGCTGAGGTTGAGGAACACTGGTCTAGACACTTATCTGAGTAAGCCAGATGCAGCTCACAAAAGCTTCTGCCTTTTCATGAAATGTGTTGGAAAAGGTGCTACCAGACTCCTGATTTTGAACTCACAAAACCTTCGGCCTTTTAATAAAATTTCTTAGTTGAAAAAAGGTGCTACTAGACTCCTGATTTTATTTTTATTTTTTTTGGCACTACTGCCGAGAGGAGGAGCGTTGAAGGCAATGCAACTTTTCCTGTGCGGAGACTAACGCAAAATGACCCGCAAAAAAGGAAAATAAGAATTGAAGGAGAATATTCCTAAAACTTTAGGGTGAATATTAAACCCACACCACACATATATAGCAGGGGACTGGTCCAGCAGATAGTTAATTGCAAAGGCACTGGATAAGGATGCTAGGACTTCAGCAGAATTAAATGAATTATTTGTATCTGTTTTCCGTAAGAAAGAGAAGGGCAGTTGCACAATGCCATCGATCCAAAGCAGGTGAAGCTGCTGTTGACCTATCGTTTGGGCCTCACCTATTCCTCCTTAAAAGATAAAGGCTGATCCGCTTCCTAGATCCTTGACAGGCTGAAGACAGACACACACACAGACACACCAGAAACGGGGAGAGAATCCAAACGAAAAAATTCAGCTCCTCTTTGGAGGAGGACAAGAACAAGGCTGCCTTCTCACAGCAGATCCTTTGAGGGCAAATGTCCACCCACGCACTGGGGGGGGGGGGAGATCAGCCACGTCTGGAGTCCCCCCCCCCCAAACTTCTGGGCTGCTTTTCATTTCCAGCAAGCCGACATCAGCCACCGAAAGCCACTAACCAGAGCTGCTCAGCTCCAGCGATGCTGGTAAAACCTGGTGCCGTTCGTTCATCAGCTCGCGAGCCGGCAAACAAGCAAGTCCTCCAGCTTTTGCAGGACTTCAGTCGGCTGAATCTGGTACCACCAGGAAGTGGGCTTAAGGTGCCAGGCTCCAAGAGGGGGCTCTGGAGGGCTGGCCTCTATACCCATCCAACCCAACACTCAAGATGCCAGAATCAGCCAGGTGCCAGGTGCGTGTGTGTTTAAAGTTTTACCTTCTCGGCTCCCCCTCCCCCACAGGCTCTCTTGGGCCACCTTCCCATACAGGAGCCATAGAGAAATAACCTCCCACCACAAACTTCGGGGGAAAAAACTGCTTCCCTGGACACCCTCCCCCCAAAACACTTCCAGTTTTTTTGCAGCGGCCGATTTTGCAAAAAGCAACACGGGTGTTCGGGAGCCCAGTCAGGAAATAAGAGTCAGGACCGCGTTGCATGGCCGGTGTTAGCTGACAGATGGGCCATTTTTAGAGTATCGATGGGGATCAAGTAAACAGGAAGCCCAGGTCATATTTTTTGAAAGATGGAAGATGACTGAAAAACAGACCTACCTGTTTCGCTACGGCTAATACCATCCTGGTCAGAGGGAATCCCAGCCAATCTCCCTGCCTGATCTCCCCCACCCACACTTTGCAGTCTTATCCCCCCACCCAATACCAAGCATGGCTGTTGGCCACCCAACGTTCACCCCCCTGGACTTGCTCCGCTGTTTGTTCACAGCACTGAGCAAACCAGGAATCATGACTTGTTGGGAATCAGGGTTTAGTCTTGGCTTCCAACTCCTAGCTTGTTGAGGAGACAAGCCAGGGATTGGAATGCAGGATAACCAAATCAGCAGTAGCATCCTTGTCTGTGTATCAGGCTTATTTATTCATTAAATTTATATACCGCCCAACTTCATGAGTTTAAAAAAAAAATTAAAAACAAGAAAAAGATAGACAATTCTTGGAATAGACAAGAACAAAGGAGTAAAAGATGGCCAAGTTGATAGAAAGAAGGCAGGAACGGAAAAAACAGATGCACATAACTGAAAGGGGTTTCAAATCACCCTCGCCAAAGGTTCCCCGTACAAGTCAAGAAGCTTGTTCTCAGCATCATGGTTTGCTGTACTCTTTGAATCTACCCAATGTTAGGTTAGATAAATTCTCAGGAAAGCATTCAAGTCTTTAGCACATCTTTCCATGCAATGCTCAAAAAATCCATTTATAGCCTCTTGGTGTATAGTGTATGAGTCTCTGCTGCACATCTTTGACAGGGTCACATTATAATTCTAAGTAGCACAATTTCCTGCAATGGTAAGCCGATGCTTGTTCTCAAGCATACTTCTAGCCCTCATGATTCCATTAATAAAACTTTTAAAAGATGCTTCCCCCTACAGCGTTCAGTGTATAAGCAACAGAGGGAGGCGTGAGGCAATCACTTTAAAACCAGAGTAACCGGTACTAAGTGGGGTGGGCCCTTCTCTCAGCCTCAGTGTTCCATCTCTGAAAATGGGAAGAATACCAGGTCACTCGACAGTCAAGAGAAATAAATACGGATTATACAGCAGTCTGCAATTCCGGCACAATGGAAATCATATTTAGTCCATCAGCTTTCAAAACCTTCTGCACATATTCTGATAGAGGCGTAATAGCATCAATATGGCAGGCTCCCTTCATTCTTAAATGGTGGGAAACTGCCTCAACAGCATTCCTCAAACCACAGAAAACCATCTCAATGCCAGAAATGGAAGTATCCTGCTCAAGGTACCTTCCAATCCAAGGCCACTGTGCCATGCCAGAATCTGTTTTGGCGACAGCAGGCTATATATGCATTTTAAATCAATAAAAACAAAATCAGGACTAATGCAGTACCGTTTAAAAATGTCACTTCACTCAAGTTCAAGATATTCCTTGGTTCTCCCAAGATCCCAATTTAACTTTGTTCATCCTTACTTATAAAACACATGTTACCATCTTTGGACCTAAGGGGCAAAAAAACAAGCTAATTGTACCTTATTTACACTTTTGGAATTCTGAAGCCATGCTAAAGGCAACCTGGTCCAACCTTTTTCCCATTTCAACTTGGGCTGCCCTGGAAAAGTGTTTCCAACTAAAAACTTGAGCAACCCTCAGTAATTAATAGTCTAGTAAGTTCAGTAAACCAAGGAGCAAGTCAATAAATGGAAATAAAAAGGTTTTACTCATTGGAACCTGGGGAAAATCCATGTTCTGTCTGGCTAAATAATTCGGGCATTATTTTCACTGGGTTTCCTAACTTGGGGGAAAAATATAAATTATTTCCAGATTGGTACCTCCTAATACAGCAAATGGTGTTGGGGATGAGGCGTGAAGGAAGTGCCTATTTCAAGAACTTTATCCCCATCAGACAAGTGGGAGTTGCAAAATATGTTTTAAAAAATTAATCCAGGATATCAGGTACATGCAAATACATGCATATATACACTTCGCTCCCAAATAAAAGCTAATCCCCAGGTCCTGAAATCTACGAAGGAAACCGGAGTTATGCTAGAAGGGCAGGTAAGTATCCAAGGATCACATCTGCTTTGGAAACCAAGGACTCAACCCTGTGCTTTCCCAAGTTAAAAAAAAGTCAGCCAATTAAACATTTCTCCCAGCTTGAGAGCCCGTGGTGAAAAACAAGAATGGTCGATCAATTCATCAGTAAATAAATGGTGGTTTTCCTTCCCATGCCATGCCGACAGCCCCAAGCATGAGGAAGAATTGTGTGACCAGCTGTTAGGAGGTACACGCAGCCACACACAACACAACACAACACACCCACATGCACAAACAGCCCTTGGTCTCTTTTCCTTCCCAACACAAACACCCATGGCCCCGGGCAGCTGCTAAATATATTTATTCCTCTTCTGCAACATGTCCCCAAATGCGCACTTTGCTCCAGGGGCAACGGGGATGCTTGTTCCTAAAGCTGAAAGGCTGAAGCAAAAAAAACAACGATCAGCTTACTTTTCAATTAAATAATTAAAAAGCAGCCCCGTTACAAGCCCCTGGAAACGGCTGGGGGAGGCTGGCCGCAGCGGTGCCTGCAAGGCAGGCGGAAACTGCTTAGGAAAAATCCAGGGCTTACCTGGGCTGCAACTTTAGATGGAGATGCGATGCAACTGAGACGGTGGTGCTGCCGCTGCCGCTGCCTCTCCCGTCGCCTGCCTCCCTCCAGAGCGCCGGAAAAACTGGTCCCCACCCCCCCGCCAGCCGCCCTGGGTTGCACTCAGGTGGCCAAGCCAGGCAGAAGACGGAGCTCGCGGTCCCAGCCGTGGCCTTCCATATTAATAGCAGCCCAGACACGGCATCTTTTCCCCTTCCTCACTTCCAATTGGCGAGGAGCAAACAATGGGTGGGAAGAGGGCACCCTCGGCCGGGTTGCACAGACAGGCGGCCGTCAATCCCAGGTGGAGGGGGAGAAGAAGAGGGGGGCAGGAAGAGCAGGGGGCGGTGGGCTAAATTCCAAGAAAAACAGACATTCTGGGGCTGGGCTGGACCGCTCTCTCCAAGAATCTGGGATGCCACTGCCATTCCACCCCTCCACACACACCCCTCGCTCGCCTGCTCTCCGGATGAATGGGGCCAAGTCGCTGAGCTCCACCAGGTCTACATCTTTCGTTCCTGCTGGTGAATAAGGAGGGGAGGGGGGGGGAAGCCCATTAAAGTGACCCGGCATTTTTCCCCGGAGGTCTTCCGTAAGCCAGCAGGGTTCCTTCGAGCCGCTCCCAGACCTCCATCCAGCCCTGGGAGAGTCCGAGGGTGTGATTCAACAGATCAAAGCTGCTGATTTTGGGGCTCCGGGGCAGCTCCAACGGTGCACAGGATCTGATCTGCAGGGAGCCGGCCTTCCTCGTGCCTTCGTGCACCAGAGCGCACGGAAGATAGGCTTTATCCCCCAGCAGCGCACAGCTGCACCGTGGCACTGGCAGGCAGTGGTTGTAACCATGGCAGCCGTTGGGGTGCTTGGACGAGATGGGCCCAGGGAGGTTGAGACACTGGGGGGCTGCTGATATGGAAGGCTCTTTGATGGTTGGGAAGCGAGCGCAAAAGAGGGCTTAGGCTGGGGAGCCCTCCATAGGCATCCAGATGGCCATTGGGGAGCCCAGAGGTTGAACTCCCTGGACCTGGGGCCTGTTCCCCCTCTGGGGCAATTTGCACGTTTTTAGGAAGCTCCTAACCTCTACTAATTCCTACTGGACAAAGTCTCAGCTTTGCAGAAAAGTCTGAACCCCCAAGAGTTAATAAACCCCAAGGAAAATTTTGTGATACAGCTTGGGGTTCTAAGCCAAGCGCCCAATTTCCAACCGGTCTCACACTTCTGTCTCTCTCACACACACAGAACAAGCATGCGTCATCGGCTGTGCTGCACCATGGCTTGTTAACCACATTTTAATGACTAAACCACCATTTACTCTCTTTGCACTGCATACTAAGCCATAAATCACGGTTCGCAAAGTGCAGTGGGGGTTCACTTCTCACGCCAGCCCCAAACAGTCAGCCCACATTTCAGCTCAGAAAACCGTGTGAACACAGTTCTGTGGCTCTTCCCACCAAGTTCTGGCTCCGCCTAGACTAGCCATCATTAGAAGTGACAGATGTTGCAACCTAGACTCAAGACAAAACCTGGTTTGGGAGCTAAGCCCCAAAGAGGAGAGTATTCAGTCGATTGCTTTCAGATTATTTCAAAAAAGGCATTCAGAGCAGAATCTTAAAAGAAAAAAGCAAGATGGAGCAATACTAGAGGTCATACACATACCTATATTTTTCTGCATGTGTGTGTTTTAACTATATTACAAATACTAAGCAGAGAGAAATTTCAGTTTATATTCCTTGAAGCATCATTCCATGCTCAATTATCAGGCGATTCTGCCCTTAGTTAAATCATAGATTCATTTCACCATTAAGCTACTTAAAAGTTTGTGAGTGCAAATCGTAAAAGGGCAACATTTAAATCATGGCTCTGTTCAACCAGGGCTGGTAAATGAGGAACAAAAAAATAAACACTGGTGTGCAAAGCATAACCTCAGAAATGGCAAGCTAATCCCAAGCTGGAACTTCAGGTTCAACAATCAGCTGCTCCATTCCAGGACATGGCTCTCCGTGAGAAATTAAAAGCAAATCACAACACCCAGGCTTAATTGAGCAAAATCGTTACGTCTTTCTCCAAGGCTCAGTTCAACCTAGTGTGCCTAGGCAGACAAGCAATTTGAGGTGGGTGGATATGTCTAGACATATGTTGAGCAGTTTCCCACTCAAACCACGCATTCAAGAGAAAATTATTTTTCTTCCCCAACAGCCTGGGTTTTGGTTCCTGGTGCCTATCATCCAGATGCAATGAAGGACACAGAAGGTGTTCAGAGGATAACCTGGTCAATTATGAAGCCAGCTGGTGAGGAGATAGCTGTCTTGGTGTTTGGAAGGACCTTTGACCGAACACGATGTCGACCTAGCAAGGACCAGCCTAGATCTGAGGCAGGCCTTCTTGGGGTCTACGACAGTGGTCCCCAAGC